>NC_090443.1:754833742-755136773 GCF_031143425.1 Pleurodeles waltl | reverse complement strand
TCAGAACTGCACAGCAAGATGACTGACTGGGCAGCACTGCGTAACGTCTTTGTAAATGTGCCCCAGAATGTAACTGCTATGTGTGTGTGTCTTGTGAAACACAAGTAAAGAGAGGATGACACCAAGTGGCAGAAGTATCAAAGAGTCACAATACGCAGCCCACCTGGCATATATTTGGTTTTGTGGTGTATGGAACAAGCACTCAATATGACAAGTAATGGCAAGCATGCCTTTACAGAATTGATGTACAGTATTTAACAAGAACTCACCCTGGTGATTGTATGTGCATGTTCATGTAATGGGATACAGGATGTATTACTCTTTTTGAACACTCAGTTGATGCTGGAACGGCACACCATGTCAGTCAAACAGACCCTCTGGCTAAATTCACATCACATATTAGCATCCATACTGCACATGGTATGAAGTTTGTCTGTGTGGCCGGGCTAGAATGCATGTTCCAAGTAACACATTTATCATCAGTATGTACAGCACAGCACAGTAAGTTACCTTGCTGTTCTTATCCAATATGAAAGGGCTGGAATGCATCATCTCTTAAATTTGCAGTGCATTCATGTCCTTTCCCCTCACAAGACAACTTTTGTCTGCCCAGTGACCATGATTTCATCCTTGTTTCATGGTACAAGGGGGCCTGAGTGGACGCTGCGAAGGAGCACTTAAAACATCAAGAGGGTCATTTCGACCTCGGCGGTCTTTTCACAAGACCGCCGAGGGACCGCCGTGCTGAAGACCGCCAGTGGTGGCGGTTTTCCGCTCGACGTATTATGACTGCTGGCAGCCCTCCGTCCTTGTTGCTCCACCTCCACCGCCACGTCAACAGAACACCGCCCACCGAATCATGTTCTGTGATTCGGCGTGTCGGTGTTCTTTTGACCGTGTGCTGGCGGCGGAGCAGCCCCCATGGATCCCGTCCCCTTCCAGAAGATCAACAGACAAGGTAAGTTGATTGTCCATTAGGGGAGGGGAGTGGGGGGTGTTGTGTGATGTGTGGGTGCATGGGGGTGTGGGTATGTAGAGGGGATGTGTGAGTGCGTGTATGCATGCGGGGGTGTAGTGTGAATGGAAATGTGTGCGTGTCTGTCTGTATGTATGTCTGTATGGATGAGTGCGTGTATGTCTGAATGAGGGTGTGCGTGTATGACTGTGTGTGTGTCTGTTGGCATGTTTGTTCGTGTGTGTGCGGGAATGTGTGTTGGTGGTGTCTGCATGTGTGTCGGATGTGTGTCTGTGTTGTGGTGTCGGAGGTAGCAGTGGGGAGGGTGGTCCTGCCACCTTTGGGGGGTGGCAGAGGAGTGGGGGGTTTGGGGACGGACTCGGGGGAGGGGGTGGAGGGTGGCGGAGACCCCTATCAGTGCCAGGGAAGGAATTTCCTGGCACTGATAGTGCTTACCGCCATGGATTTCATGGCGGTAAGCCGGGTCATGATACCGCCAGCGGTCTTGTGACGGCCACCGGGCTGGAGACCCAAGTCTCCAGCCCAGCGGTTGTCTCCGCCATGGTGGTCTGATCGGAGAAGTGGCGGATGACCATGGCGGTAACCGCCATGGTCATAATTCCAAATTTTTACCGCCAGCCTGTTGGCGGTAAAACCGCCACTTCTCCGTCAACCGCCAGGGTCGTAATGACCCCCCAAATGTCTGAAGCATACTTCAGGCATGTTATGTTAGATATCTCTGACATTTTACCTCCAGCCAGGTCAGCTCTGCAAGGTTACCAGCTACATTACATCCCAATACAATGTATACATATGTGTGTTAAGAGTATGAATATTTGGACATACACTGGATATTTGGAAATACACTGGAATGTCATAGCGTATATTTTTGATTTTGAACTGTGTGACTTTGCACTATTTACAATGCATTGCCTTGTAGGTGGATGTGTGCCTTTCACCCAGGGAGAAGTGAACAGTTTCCCGGATCCTAATGCAACAAGTATGTCTAATGATTGCTTGGTTGCAACTCATGGGTATCCACAGATGCATTGAGAATTTACAAGGATGCATGCTATTGTGAATGTAGGAGCAGTATAAGCATGGCCATGGGATTTATGCAGTGATTCATCTGTAGTGATATTTGCATTATTATAGTTTTGATGCATTTGGGACATGATCCATCATCTGGTGCTCACTCTGCAGATGTTCATCAGAAACATTTTGGTCCAACCTCTAACAGTGCAAAAAGTGAACAAAAAATGTATCATCGGTCATTGCTGCAAAGTTGAACGACCTTGACAAAGCTGATCTGGTCATGTTTTTGTAGCCTATTGCTATATTTGAATATGAAACTGGTACTAATGGTACTAATGAGGTACAAGCAATAGTCAGACAGTGTTGCCAAGTTTACACCTGATAAAATAATTAAAAATAATAATTACACAATGTGTGCCATTTTGCTACATGTTTGCTTTATCCTGTACCATAATATACTCTAATCTGCTACATAACTTTGACCTCTTCTGCAACATTATTGACTGAATATAGGTATGGGTAAAGATTCCTGCTGATCTACACTTGAAATATGGGGGACCCATGCTTGTTCCTGTTCCTTTGTGTCAAATCTAAATGCAAATTGTATAAGCATGGAGGACGGTGGCAGCAGGGTAGTTATCACAATCCCAATATTTTACTACTGATAGATGCTGAGAATGTGACAGTGACATCCCATACTGTTTCCAGATCATGATGTAGAACCATGCAAGGGTATAAATGACTTCTCAACAAGTATTTATGTAAGGGCACAAGTAAATGTTAAAGACCATTGATAATTCATGTGTTTTCAAAATTAACTTGTGTTATGGCTATAATAATCCTGCCCCTGGGGTCACTGAGACTCCTTCAGAGAAGTCCATGTTATACCTATGGTAAATGTAGTGACAGAGGAACAATTGCACTGATGCCCTGGAGGCTGCGTGGATGTTTGGGAGCTACACTATTGGTCCATGTTGTCGAATAAATCATTTCCTCTCTGTCTCACTGTTGCATATTTGGAGTGTAGATGTCCACATGGCAGGATTCTGGTCCTATGGCTTACCAGCTGTAAACTGGATGTTAATCTGCATATCTCATTGAAATTTATATTTCTGAGCACAGTGTGCAGATTTCATGGTTGTTAAACCTGTGCTGCTCCAGTAGATCTCAATACATTGATACAGTGCAGTTGGCAAGTAGGACAAACACACTAGGGTTCACATGGATTGGCATTGAAATGCCAGCCTCATGCCCCATATATCCCCTATGTACCATGGGGCATTCATAGAATGCAAGGTGGGAAGTCAAGTTGCTGTTGTGTGTAAAAGATAAATAGCAGGGATACAAAAAAGTAGCAGGATACACCACATTACACTGCTTATCTACTGGTGAGGTAATTATGCCTAGCTGGCACCAGTGCAGGCACCCTTGTATCATGGTGCAAGGGACCCTGCATCACGCAAAATATCGTTCTTGTTCAGATGAGTACTCCTGCACAGACACACTCCTGAGATGCAGTCACCTTTTTATTTGTACGCTAATGAATGTAGCCCAGGGAGAACGAGTGTACAGAAAAATGTTGAGGTATACCATTATCCCAGATGTTTTATGTCAGCTTTCAATGTTTTTGACTGATGCTAAATTGGTGAAGTTTTCAAAAGTAAGGTCTTGCAGGAATCAGACACCCATACTTCATCTATGTAGTGGCTACTTCACGCAGAATAAGTAAAGCCATGCTTTGTGTAACTCCAGATGAGTAATGCAATGCAAAATCACACAAGGTGAACTACCTTTCCTTATTATCGCTCATGTAATTTGACCAACTTTGTTCTCCCTTGCGTGAAGCAAGACCAAAACGAAAAGTGTATATGTCTGGACCATGTCTACAATTTCCTATTGACACATCATCATGAGTGTGAATCACTATTATGAGTAATGTGCGTGTTATCATATTGTTAACATTTCCATATTGTACACCTACACTGACCTCATTTGGGGCAGTTTTCCATGTTGTATTAGATGTCTTTTTTACTGAAGGTATATTGCCCATACCTTCATCTCAAATTGTGTTGTAGGTCTGGACTAGAACTTATGATTGCATGACAATATCAGCCCAATTTAGGGAGGTCAAAATAGTCTATTACACTGAGACGAACAACATTCTGAGTGGATTCTTTTTAATGTCATATAGGCCCCAAAATACAGCTTTATCATAGGGATGCCGTGGTTATTGTTACACAATCCTCATATTGACTCATATTGACAATTCCCGTCACACCATTGCCAACAAAAATGCCTAGCAAAAAAGGGTGAATAAAACCCCGCTGTGAAACTCACTACCACCGCAGAAAAAGACATTGAGTTGCCTGTTCAGTATGCTCAGTTCACAGACGTCTTTAGTAAGCAAAAAGCAGTGATGTTGTCCCTGCACAGGCACTCCGACTGTCAAATCAATTATGAGCCTAGTGCCTATATCCCTATTTTTCAGATATATGCTTTGTCAGAAACAGAGAACCAACGTCTGTGACAATATCTGGAATAATATCTAGCTAATGGGTTTATCTGACCCTCCAGTTCCCCAGCTGCCTCTCGACTCTTCTTTGTACCCAAGGCCATTGGGGAGTTATGAGTCTGTATTGACTATCAAGCCCTGAATAAGATCACAGCCAAAAACTGATATCCACTTCCCCTCATTTCAGTGTTACTGGACCAGGTGAAAACTGAAGTCATCTACACAAATTTGGACTTGAGCCTATCAGTTGGTTCAGAGGAGAGAAGTGGATGAGTGGAAGACGGCTTTCAAGACTCCTTATGGCCTGATTGAGTATCTGGTGACGCCCTTTGGGCTGTGCAGTGTCCCAGACATATTTCAGTTGCTTTTGAACGATGTTCTAAGAGACTTCCTTGGCCTATTCCAATAGTTTACAAAGAGTACACCCTCATCTATTTGGATAGTAAAGCATTGCATGAACAACAAGTCGAAAAGGTTCTAGGCATTGAGCCAACATCACCTTTATTGCAAACTCAGCAAAACTGACTACCACCTCACACAGTTGGAATTTCAGGGTGTGATACTTTCTCCTTCAGGTATGAAAATGGAAGAAAGAAAGGTACATGCAACTGCAAACTGGCTCATACCATAAAACTTTTGAGGTGTGCAATGTTTCCTTGGTCTTCCAGATTTTTACTGTAGATTTATCGATAATTTCTCACAAATGTGGCACTTGTCACACAGTTGTTGTGCAAAAACACACATGGATACCTGCAGCTGAGACCGCATTCAGTAGATTAAAACAAGCTTTCACTTCCGCTCTGAGTATAGTCCAACCAGGCACTGGTAAACCATTTTTAGTGGAAGCTGAGTCTTCAGAAATGTCTGTGGGTGCTATTTTATTGCAAAGAAATTCTAAAATGGAGCAACTACACCCAGTGGCATATATGTCTTGTAAACTCAATGAGGCTGAAAAAGACTATACGATAGCAGAAAAAGAACATCTGGCCATTCGAGATGCCTTCAAGGATTGGAGGCACTACCTGTTAGGCACCAAGTATGGAACTACCATCTATATGGATCATTGGAATCTGCAGTTCATGAGTTTGGCAAGGCTTCTGACCCCTAGACAATTCAGGTGGATGCTGTTCGTGGCTGAATTCAACTTCATTATTACTTAGTCACCCAGGACTAATAACAATAAAGCAGCTGCACTACCCCGACAAGATTCCGCTACTACACATGTGGTAGGCACCCCTCAGTCAGTCATAGCTCTATCAAAGGTACTGTGTCTAATCATCACTGGAACCTTCCTAGATACAGTTAAATATTAAAGACAACTTCAAGATAACAGCCTGGCAGGAGTGGCTTACAGGTGATACGAAAAGACTAGTAGTTCAAGGACTAGCTATCTACGATTCTCATATTTTTTCTCCTCTCCAGAATTATGTCAGAAGGCCTTTCATTGGCTCCAAATGAATCCTCTTGTCAGCCACCCAGGTTTTCCTAATACACTGGACTTAATCCTGCAACATTCCGCCACAGCTATTATGACCCACAGCACGGAATCTGCCAATATTCAGACACCCACACAAGTCCGCCACACCAAAGGTCAGTGATAAACTGACGTAAACAAAACCTCCATCGTCACGCCAACATAAATACGCCCAGACTATCATGACCCACGAATCCACGCGGCGGTCTTTCAACCGCGGTATTCCATTGGCGGTACACACCGCCATGCTCAAAATACACACACACTTACAAAACACAGCCACATTGGACAATTCGAAATACACACAACTGATACACATACACACACCACTCCCACACACCCAATACAATATAAAACACACACCCACATCACCCACAAACCGATACGACCACAATTTAGAAAGAAGCACAGAGAGAGACACCACCATCAACTATAAAACTTCCACACACCTCACACAACACCCCACTACATATCAGTACGCTTATTACCCCACACACCATCCCACACATCACCTACACCACCCCATGGCACGGCAAAGACACCCCAGGTTCTCGGAGGAGGAGCTCAGGGTCATGGTGGAGGAAATTGTCCGGGTAGAGCCACAGCTATTCGGATCACAGGTGCAGCACACCTCCATTGCAAGGAAGATGGAGCTATGACGAAGAATAGTGGACAGGGTCAACGCAGTGGGACAGCACCCAAGAAATCGGGATGACATCAGGAAGAGGTGGAACGACCTACGGGGGATGGTGCGTTCCATGGTCTCAAGACACCACCTTGTGGTTCAGTGGACTGGCGGCAGACCCCCACCTCCTCCCCCACAACTAACAACATGGGAGGAGCAGGTCTTGGCGATTCTGCATCCTAAGGGACTCGCAGGAGTAGGTGGAGGAATGGACTCTACTAAGTCAAATCTTAACTATTACATCCCCCACCCTACCTGCATGCCATCACATACCCCCACCTTCACCCCATCACTCTAACTCCTCACAAATGTCCCAACATCACAAACCACGCATCCTAACACCAAACCCTGCATGCAACAACAAAGCATGGACACCCATCACTAAAGCATGTCCACAGCACATACCCATACATCCACCTAAACCATCATCACACAAGGTCCCACACAGGAATGCAAGCACTGGGGTACACGGTCACACACCCATTGCACACCATGGCACACACAGATGTAATAAACATCCTTTTATACCCCTGCAGGACCCGTACCCAACGTCACCGGCAGGAGGGTCCACACATGTCCACATCACCAACAGAAGAGGCCCACAGTGATGACAGCACCTCTGTTCAAATGGATCTAGATGACCAGCCCGGCCCATCGGAGACCTCGGGACAGTCGGTTCCCATCACAGTCACAGGCCACTACAGAGCTTCCCCCCTTTGGAAACACCAGCACAGCACCCACCCAGCGGGCCCATACCTCCGTCCCCAGGACACGTCAATCAGCAGTGTGTCCACCACTACAGGGAACCCAGGATAACCCAACACCCCAAAAACAACAGGGACCTGGGGGCAGTGGCAGTGGGCACACGGTCCAGGAGATGGCGGCCCAGGAACACAGGGGAACTGGGAGGGCTGCTGTGCGACAGGGAGAGGACAGGCCAAGGGAACCCACTCTCTACGAGGCCCTCTCCAACATCCTGGGAGCCTACCACCACTCCCAAGAGACGATGGCAATGGTACTGGCCAAGTTTCAGGAGACCCAGCGCCTGCAGGAGGAACAGTATTTGGGCTTCAGGGAGGAACTCAGAGCCATCAATTCCACCCTGGGCACCATCGTAGGGGTGCTGAAGGAAGTACTCAACACAAGGAGGGACACTGTGGCACTACAAGGGGCCCCTGACACTAGTCTGGACGATGTACTGCCCACCACCTCCACCGGCGCTAGTGGACAGGAGGCACCGCCACAGGACCATCACACCAGCACCCCACCCCCTGCAGAGGGAGAACCACCTTGCAAACGGTCCCTGAGATCCAGGACAAAGACAGAGATCGATGCCAAGACACCCACCAAGAAATGAGACCACCCTGAATGTCATCCTTCTGTCCCGCTTTGTCACCCTGTCCATCCTTAAACTGCCCCAGCTCCACTTCCTATGCCCATTTGGGCAATGCACCTGTGAGTCTAATAGACTGGACTCTACCATGGACATTCCTCCACCATCACCCCTCACCATTTTGCTACCCCCTGCAATATTGAGCACTAAAATAAACACCCTTAAAGCACAAAACAATCTGGAGTCAGTCTGTGATTTCGGAATAGTGTGTTAGCAATTACAGTGTCAAAAAGCTCTTTAATTTGTAATGTCAACATACCTATGTCACAATGCTGTAGTCCATGAGGAATCAAAGCAGATGTCACACTGTGGGACCCACATCTGTGAAATCGTAAGGGAAAGTGACAACTCAGTGACCATACACTGGGTGAAAACGACAGACAGTAGAGAGGTAGTAGTGTTAAAGTACATGTAGTAGGCAGGTTTGTCTTCTTACCTGTGTTTCACTGGAAATATTGCTGGATCACTGAGTCCCTGTTGTCCATGTTTTCTTCTTCTGCTTCCTCGTCTTCACTGTCCACAGGCTCCACAGCTGCAACAACACCGCCATCTGGACCATCCTCCTGCAGAAAAGGCACCTGTTGTCGCAAAGCTAAGTTGTGAAGTATACAGCAGGCCACGATGAACTGGCACACATTCTTTGGTGAGTAGAATAGGGATCCACCTGTCATAAAGCACCGGAACCTGGCCTCAGGAGCCCGAAAGTCCACTCGATTATCCACTGTGTACGCCCATGGGCCACATTGTAGCGTTCCTCTGCCCTTGTCCTGGGATTCCTCACTGGGGTCAGTAGCCATGATAGCTTGGGGTAACCAGAGTCACCTGCAAATGGCGAGGGACAACTGTTAGACAAACACTAACTCATAGGGACATCCACAGACCCAGACAACCATTCCCACTGTCTTGTTTCCAGGTGCTCACCTAATAGCCACACATGGTGCCTCTGGAGTTGACCCACCACATAAGGGATGCTGCTATTCCGCAGGATGTAGGCATCATGCACTGAGCCAGGGAACTTGGAACTAACATGGGATATGTACTGGTCTGCCAAACATACCCTCTTTACATTCATGGAATGGTAACTCTTCCTGTTTCTGTACACCTGTTCACTCCTGCGGGGGGGGACCAAAGCCACATGGGTCCCATCAATGGCACCTATGATGTTGGGGATATGTCCCAGGGCATAGAAATCACCTTTCACTGTAGGCAAATCCTCCACCTGAGGGAAAACGATGTAGCTCCGCATGTGTTTCAGCAGGGCAGACAACACTCTGGACAACACATTGGAAAACATAGGCTGGGACATCCCTGATGCTATGGCCACAGTTGTTTGAAATGACCCACTTGCAAGGAAATGGAGCACTGACAGCACCTGCACTTGAGGGGGGATTCCTGAGGGATGGCGGATAGCTGACATCAGGTCTGGCTCCAGCTGGGTACACAGTTCCTGGATTGTGGCACGGTCAAGCCTGTAGGTGATGATCACATGTCTTTCCTCCATTGTCGACAGGTCCACCAATGGTCGGTACACTGGAGGATGCCGCCATCTCCTCACATGTCCCAGCGGACGGTGCCTATGAAGGACAACAGCGAGCACAGAGTCAACCAACTCAGAGGTACGTACCCACAGCTTACACAGAACACGAATCATAATCCAAAAAGTGGCCTGTATGTGTGTTGAGTCTAGGCCTAGGTATGTGTGACGCAGTTAAAAATGAAGCCATGTGGGCCCCTGAAATGGAGGCTGCCTGACCTCTAAAGTGGGACAATGGGATGTGAGGTAACTGCGCTGGCGTTGTACACAGTAGGCGGATGAAAACTGCGGCGCAATGCTGCATTGGTTGACATTAGACCCTTTAGGTCGCATGAGCCAATGACGATGTACCCCGGTGGTGACGGCATGCACCGCCGCGGACGTGACCGCCATTTTCTATCTGTTCTATCACTCAATACCTGATCTTCGACAGGAGAGGACCTACACTGCAAGTGCTGCTGTGACCTCGGTCTGGAAGAGACAATGGCTCGAGTGTCTGGGGAAACGGCCCCTGCCTTTATATTGGAGGAGTTGAAGAAACTCGTGGACGGGGTCCTCCCCCAGTATACGCTACTCTACGGTCCTCCAGACAAACAGGTAAGTACACTGGGAGCATGCTGTATGGGCTATGCCTGTGTGGAGTGGGGTGGATGTAAGAAGTGGGGGGGGATTGTGGCGTGCATGAAACAACGGTGAGTGCATGTGCCACATGGCAAGGGTAGGGATGGGGGCCAATGACTGTGACGGTGCAGTTGGTAATACGTTTCTCTTCCCCCTGTACAATTCATGTAGGTCAGTGCCCACCAGAAAAAAGATATTTGGCGTGCCATCGCCAAGGACGTCCGGACCCTGGGGGTCTACCACAGACGGAGCACCCACTGCTGGAAAAGATGGGAGGACATTTGCCGTTGGAGCAAGAAGACAGCGGAGGCTCAGCTGGGGATGGCCTCCCAACGTGGGAGGGGTGCCCGTTGCACCATGACCCCCCTGATGTTCAGGATCCTGGCGGTGGCATACCCGGAGTTGGATGGGCGCTTGAGGGCATCACAGCAGCCACAAGGGGGTAAGTACACTCTCATCCTGCTGATTTTGTGCAGTGGAGGAGGGCTGTGGGTTTTCCTAGGCCAGGGCGAGTTTCGTAGGCAAGGTCCCTCCATAAGGCAGGCCATGTGGCACCCCACCCGACCTATGTAGAGTGCCAAGTACACCTAGTCATGCCCCTGTGTCTTTCATGTGTGCAGATGTCTTCCATAGCCTTGTAGGTGATTTCCCAGGGATTGAACAGTGGAGCCCAAGAGCGCGGCGTAGTGCAGAGGGCTTCTGTGTCTGTCGTGTCCGCCAACGGTAGCGGTATTGCATGCACTCAACATGTCTTTCTTCTGTCATCCCCTACCCCTTTTTGTGGTCTCCCTGTTCTTGTGTGCTTTAGCATCATCAGGCGGAGGAGCAGTGGCACCGGAGCATGAGGGGGCTGCATCCCACATGGCCATGGAGGGCCACACTACGGACTCGGACTTCACCAGTGGGACGTAGGGTGAGGGGAGCTCCACGGCGGGGACAGGAGCTGAGACCAGCGACACAGACTCGTCCTCTGATGGGAGCTCCCTTGTGGTGGCGGCAACATCTGTCCCCCCCCATCTACAGGTACAACCGCCACCCCACCTACCAGCACCGCCCTTCCGGCAGCCCCTCAGCCTTTGCCCCGGGCCCGCTAACCCAGGAGGGTGGGCATCACCTTCGCCCCAGGCACCTCAAGCCCTGCCCCAGTCACCCCTGCTGCCCTCAGTGAGGAGGCCATTGACCTCCTCAGGTCCCTCACTGTTGGGCAGTCTACCATTTTGAATGCCATCCAGGGTGTAGAAAGGCAGTTGCAACAAACAAATGCATTCCTGGAGGGCATTCATTCTGGTCAGGCGGCCCTTCAGCGAGCTTTTCAGACTCTGGCCTCAGTACTGATGGCAGCTATTGTCCCTGTCTCTAGCCTCCCCCCTCCAACTTCCTCCACCCAGACCCAATCCCCTGTACCCCAGCCTATCACAAGCACACCTACAGACCAGCATGCACACAAGTCAACACACAAGGGAAGCTCTGGCAAACATAAGCACCACACATCCCACAGGCACTCACACAAGCATCAGACACATGCAGACACACCAACATCCACTGCCTCCACTGTGTCCCCCTCCTCCTCGTCTCCCTCCTCTCTCCCAGTCTTGTCTACTCTCACACCTGCATGCACTACATCTACAGCCACTACTGCCATCACCAGCACATCCACCACCACACCTCACTCACGTGCAGTCACCACCCCCACTACCATCCACACATCCCCTGTGTCCTCTCCCAGTGTGTCTGTGACGTCACCTCCCAAGATACACAAATGCAGGCACACACCCACCCAACAGCCATCCACCTCACGACAGCCTCCAGCCTATGCACCTTCAGACAAAGTCAGCAAACGAACACCTCCTACAACCACAACCTCTTCCTCCACTCCCAAACCCCCTCCAGCTACCCGTCCCAGTGTCTCCCAAAAACTTTTCCTGTCCACCCTTGACCTCTTTCCCACACCTTCCCCCCCACGTCCGTCTCCTAGGTCCCGAACTAGCACCTCAGCCACAACATCTCTGGGCCAGTGGTGCCTGTAGTCACCGGAATCTGGAGTGCACAGGCCACCAGGGCAGCTAGTGTGGCACAGAGCCACAGCACGGACAGTCCCCACCTGTGAAGCATCAAACGTTGGCCAGTGCCCGGTGGGTGAGGGGGAAGAATCCAGCCACCAAAGCCGCTCCCAGGGGTCCCGGTGTGAGTCAGCTGCAACACCTTCCAAGGTGGGGAAGGGCCACAAGAAACCAGGAAAGTCTGGGAAGAGCAGCACGGCGGAGGAGACCTCCATCATCCCCGCTGCCCAGGAGGCCACAGCCATCATCCCCGCTGTCCAGGAGGCCACCGCCATCATCCCCGCTGCCCAGGAGTCCACCGCCATCATCCCCGCTGGCCAGGAGGCCACCGCCATCATCCCCGCTGGGACAGAGAGGACCGCCAACACAAGCCCCGCTGGGCTAGAGAGGACCGCCAGCACAAGCCCTGCTGGGACAGAGAGGACCTCCAGCACAAGCCCTGCTGGGCTAAAGAGGACTGCCAGCACAAGCCCCGCTGGGACAGAGAGGACCGCCAGCACAAGCCCCGCTGGGACAGAGAGGACCGCCAGCACAAGCCCCGCTGGGCTAGAGAGGACCACCAGCACAAGCCCCACTGTGACAGAGAGGACCGCCAGCAGCTGAGTCACTGCAAAGGAGCCCGCCGCCTCAAGCACCGCTGAACAGGGCACTGCCGCCTCAAGCACCGCTGAACAGGACACCGCCGCCTCAAGCACCGCTGAACAGGGCACCGCCGCCTAAAGCACCACTGAACAGGGCACCGCCGCCTCAAGCACCGCTGAACATGGCACCGCCGCCTCAAGCACTGCTGAACAGGGCACCACCGCTCCAAGCACCGCTGAACAGGGCACCGCAGCCTCAAGCACCGCTGGCCCATGAGCGCCAAGGGCACTGACACTACTGAGTCCGTCACGAGCAGGATGAAGAACTCTGGGCATCAAGCCCCCTCCAGAACCAGTGGAGAGATACATCCACTACCCCTGTCCTTAGCAGGATGAAGCACTCTGGGCACAATGCCCCCTCCAGAACCAGTGGAGAGATACATCCACTACCTCTGTCCTTGGCAGGATGAAGCACTCTGGGCACAGAGCCCCCTCCAGAACCAGTGGAGAGATACATCCACTACCTCTGTCCTTAGCAGGATGAAGCACTCTGGGCACAGAGCCCCATCCAGAACCAGTGGAGACTGTCATCCACTTGAGAGACTGTGGCTTTGCACTCCCCAGGATGGAACAGTGGGCAACCCACCCACTGTAGAGACTTGAGAGACTGTGGCTTTGCACTCACCAGGATTGAACAGTGGGCAACCCACCCACTGTAGAGACTTGAGAGACTGTGGCTTTGCACTCCCCAGGATGGAACAGTGGCAACCTACCCACTGTAGAGACTTGAGAGACTGTGGCTTTGCACTCCCCAGGATGTAACAGTGGGCATGTGGCCCTCTCGTGTATTTGGCGTCGTGCACTCAACCGGCTGAGGTGCCCCCCCTTTCCCTCCCCCAGAGGTGCCTGTTTTCTTGCTCTCTGATGCCCCTGCAGTGTTCCCTCCGTCATGGTCGGGGTTCTTGTGTGGGCCTCGCCCATACCGTATGGGCCCAGTGTTCCGCGCACTTCATTGGAGCACTACCTGGACTACTAAGCTTGGTGTATATTTTGTTATGGTGTATATATATATATATTTTTGCCCACATGATTTTAATATATTACAATGGTTACACTAATTTATTTTCTTTTGTCTTTGCATTCTTCTGGGGGGCTTGGGGGGTGTTACTATCATGTATAAATATGCATTAGTGTGTGTGTTGTAGTGGGTGAGGGTGGGGGTGTTGTGTGTATGTGTCCCTGTTTTTTCCCTTCCCCCTCCCCTGTGTCGTAGGTGCAGTACTCACCGTGGTCTTCGCCGCCGGCGTTCGTGCTCCTGGTAGAGGAGCAGGAAGACTATCGCATGGAGAATTTGGAGTTCCAGCTCCATGGTGTCCTGGTTCCTTGTGGGGTGTGTAGAGGTGAGGGTTTTCCCTTCGAAATCCTGTTTCCGCCATGTTTTTATCCGCGGTGAATCTGCCCCAGAAAAGGTGGCGGATTGGTAGGTTGTCATACTGTGGGCGTTACTTTGTCTTCCGCCTGTCTGTTGGCGGTGACCGCCGCACTGTTTGTCTGTACCGCCGTGGCGGTCGGAGTGTTAAAGTGGCTGTCTTTGTTGGCGGTTTCCGCCACAGTCGTAATTGCAATTTTTTTACCGCCGGCCTGTTTGCAGTCTTACCGCCGCTTTAACACCGACCGTCAGGGTTGTAATGACCACCTTAGAAAATTAGTGCAAACACTGTAGAACACAATAGAATGCAATAGGAGACAATAGGCCTAGGGGCAAAACAAACCATGCACCCCAAAAGTGGAATGCAAACCACAAATGGACCCCAGTCCTAGTGTAGTGGGTAGAGGGTCGCTGGGAGTGTAAGAAAACACTAAGGCCCTGATTCTAAGCTTGGCGGGCGGCGGTAACCGCCAGAAGACCGTACCGCGGTCAAAAGACCGCGGCGGTCATTCTGGGTTTCCCACTGGGCTGGCGGGCGACCGCCGAAAGTCCGCCCGCCAGCCCAGCGGGAAACACCCTTCCCACGAGGAAGCCGGCTCAGAATGGAGCCGGCGGAGTGGGAAGGTGCGACGGGTGCAGTTGCACCCGTCGCGAATTTCAGTGTCTGCAAAGCAGACACTGAAATTCTTTGTGGGGCCCTCTTACGGGGGCCCCTGCAGTGCCCATGCTATTGGCATGGGCACTGCAGGGGCCCCCAGGGGCCCCACGACACCCCATACCACCATCCTGTTCCTGGTGGGCGAACCGCCAGGAACAGGATGGCGGTATGGGGTGTCAGAATCCCCATGGCGGATTCCCATGGGCAGCGGAGAGTCGGCGGTACACCGCCGGCTTTCCGCTTCTGCCCGCGGCTGTACCGCCGCGGTCAGAATGCCCGGCGGAGCACCGCCAGCCTGTTGGCGGTGCTACCGCCAACCTCCGCCATGGCGGTACTTACCGTCAGGGTCAGAATGACCCCCTAAGAGTGTCCAAGATATCCCACCCAAGACTATGAAAAGTAGGAGTAAAGTTACCCTACTACCTCAGAAGGACTGTAAAGTCAAGATAGGGGATTCTGCACAGGCAACAACTGACTGCAAAGCACTGAAGACAGATTCCTGGACCTGAGGACCTGCAAACGAAGGGGACCAAGTCCAAGAGTCACGCAAGTGTCCAGGGGGGTAGGAGCCCAATAAACCCCGGATGAAGGTGCAAAAGGGCTGTCTCCAGGTGGAAGAAACCAAAGATTCTGCGACAACGAATGGTGCCAGGAACTTCTCCTTTGGTCAGAAGATGTCCCATGGAGTGCTGGAGGGTGCAGAGTTGTTTCCATGCAGAAAGACCACAAACAAGGCTTGCTAGCTGCAAGAGTCACGGTTGAAGATTATGGGTGCTGCCAGGGCCCAGGAGGGACCAGGAGGTTGCCCCTTGGAGGAGGAGACAGGGGGGGCGCTCAGCAACACCAAAAGCCCACAAAGAAGCAGACAGCACCCGCAGAAGCACCTGAACAGGTGTTATGGAAATCTGAGCATGGCAGTCATCTCAACACAACAAAAGAGGGTCCCACGAAGCCAGTGGTCAACTCAGCGAGTTGAACAATGTAGGACGGAGTGCTGTGTACCTCGGCTGTGCTGTGCACAAAGGAATCCTTGCAAAAGTGCACAGAAGCCCTAGCATCTGCAGGTCACGCAGTACACAGGATTAATGTCTGGCGAGGGGAGGCAAGGACTTACCTCCACCAAATTTGGACAGAAGGACCACTGGACTGTCGCGGTCACTTGGATCCAGCTCCTGTGTTCCAGGGACCAGGCTCGTCAAGATGAGAGAGAACCCACAGGACCGCTGATGCAGAGGTTTGGTGCCTGCGTTAGCAGGGAGAAGATTCCATTAACCCACGGGCAATTTCTTCTTGGCTTCCAGTGCAGGGTGAAGGCAGATGGCCCTCAGTGCATGCACCACCAGGAAAAAGTCAAGAAAGCTGGCAGGATTAGGCGCTACTATGTTGCTGGTAGTCGTCTTGCTACTTTGTCGCAGTTTTGCAGGTTTCCTGGACCAGTCAGTGGTCGATCCTTGGCAGAAGTTGAAGAGAGAGATGCAGAGCAACTCTGGTGAGCTCTTGCGTTCGTTATCTGAAGAGAAACCCACAGGAGAGACCCTAAATAGCCCTCAGAGGAGGATTGGCTACCTAACCAGATAAGAGCCTATCAGGAGGGGTCTCTGACGTCACGTGCAGGCACTGGCCACTCAGAGGTCTCCATTGTGCCCTCACACCTCTGCATTCAAGATGGCAGAGGTCTGGAACACACTGGAGGAGCTCTGGGCACCACCCCTGGGGTGGTTATGGACAGGGGAGTGGTCACTCCCCTTTCTTTTGTCCAGTTTCACGCCAGAGCAGGGGCTGGGGGCTCCCTGAACCGGTGTAGACTGGCTTATGCAAGGAGGGCACCATTTGTGCCCTTCAAAGAATTTCCAGAGGCTGGGGGAGGCTACTCCTCCCCAGCGCTTAACACCTATTTCCAAAGGGAGAGGGTGTAACACCCTCTCTCAGAGGAAATCCTTTGTTCTGCCTTCCTGGGACTGGGCTGCCCAGACCCCAGGAGGGCAGAAACCTGTCTGAGGGTTGGCAGCAGCGGTAGCTGCAGAGAAAACCCCAGAGAGATAGTTTGGCAGTACCCTGGGTCCATGCTGGATCCCCAGGGATGCACGGGATTGGCACCCCAATACCAGATTTGGCTTGGGGGGACCATTCCATGATCTTAGACATGTTACATGGCCATGTTTGGAGTTACCATTGTGAAGCTACACATAGGTATTGACCTATATGTAGTTCACATGTGTAATGGTGTCCCCTCACTCACAAAGTCGGGGGAAATTGCCCTGAACAATGTGGGGGCACCTTGGCTAGTGCCAGGATGCCCTCACACTTAGTAACTTTGCACCTAACCTTCACCAAGTGAGGGTTAGACATATAGGGTGACTTATAAGTTACTTAAGTGCAGTGTAAAATGGCTGTGAAATAATGTGGACATTATTTCACTCAGGCTGCAGTGGTCGTCCTTTGTAAGAATTGTCTGAGCTCCCCATTGGTGGCAAAATAAATGTTGCAGCCCATAGGGGTCTCCTGGAACCGCAATACCCTGGGTACCTAGGTACCATATACTAGGGGATTATAAGGGTGTTCCAGTGTGCCAATCAGAATTGGTAACATTAGCCACTAGCCTGCAGTGACAATTATAAAAGAAGAGAGAGCATAAACACTGAGGTTCTGATTAGCAGAGCCTCAGTGATACAGTTAGGCACCACACAGGGAACACATACAGAGCACAACTTATGAGCACTGGGGACCTGGCTAGCAGGATCCCAGTGACACATGCAAAAACAAACATACATAATAGTACAAAATGGGGGTAACATGCCAGGCAAGATGGTACTTTCCTACAATGAACTCCACAACTGGGCTCCCAGAAGATCAAAGGTGCAATGCAATTCTAGTAGTAATGAAAGATTAAACAAAATATGCTCATGTTTTCACCTACAAAGGCCTTCATACGTCCAGTCAATTAGCCATGCGTTTGCTGCATAATGTTTTTTCAGCTATATGGGTTATCAAAGGTCATAGTGTCAGACAGAGGCTCGCAATTCTCTGCTTGATTTTGGCAAATATGGTGTAAAGCCCTCCGCATGTCACCTGCCTTATCTGCCAGTCACCATCCCCAGGCTGATAGGCAGTCTAAATTATACCCTCAAATAATACCTATGTTGCTATGTAGAAGACGCAACAAACTCTTGGGTGCACCTGCTCTGGTTGGTGGCACTAGGATACAATTCTTCAACAGGTTCCTCCCCATTTTTTGTACCTTATGGGTTTTATCCACATATGCTACATGTGATACTACTTAAGGCCATAGATTCTGCTCCCGTAGTACAGGACACCCTGACACAACATTCAATGAATACAATCTCAAATGCACCTACTCCTAGAGAAGGCCAAACATAGATACAAGACACATTCATTATGACTCAAAGTCGATCTGACACACAGCACAGCAAAAGTATTCATCTAATGAAGCACCCTTTGTGAAGTGTGTGGGTAGGTATAAGTCTAATTGGTATAGTTCATACACAGTGCTGCTCCCTGCATTCATTGTGACATAAACTGCAGCAAATCACTTACAGTAACAATGCTGCACCATTATGCAAGGAGCTCTGCTTTGTTGTGTGGATTTTTAATGTTCAGGAAGTAACACATGGCTGGACAATATCCATCATAATTTAAAGTTTATGCTTGCTTTCGTGCCACAGCAGGCAGCTCTTTTATAATTTGGAAAACCAAATGCCTTTCTTTTGATATGTCTACCATTTACACCTCCTCTGGGGAGGTGTAGCATTTATAAAGGCTTACTGGTGTCCCACTGATGTAAAAATGGTATATGCAAATCTTTTGATATGTGGATGCACTAACACATGTGAGGCCTCTCCATGGCAGGCTATCAGCATACATATATTTGAGCCTGTATTAAGTTATTCTACACGTAGAGGTTCACTTGCATATCTTAGGTACTGTCATTTAAAGTATTGGCTTGCCCTTGCACATCCTTCTGTGGCACAAGTACAATGCTAGGCCATATCAACTATGGGCACAGCAATCCAGCTAGTATAGGTACAAAAGGGAAGACTTTGTGGTTGTTTAGTATGATTTAGGAGATCAGCGATGTTTGCATATTTTGAAAACATTTAGTACTCTTGGCATTGCAACATTATCTTTGACATTAGCTACACTGTTTTTAACTCACATACGTCACACATCCATTGTATATATGGAAATGTTGTGTGTAATTTGTCAGTAGATTCTCACTGTGTCTTTCAAGAAACTCCATCTTGTTGATACATTCTAAAATGACGTTGCTTGAGTACGCATTGTTAATCAGGACATTGCAATGGGTGCAATTGGTGTATGTGCACATACCAAGGCACCATGTCCAATTAGGTTTAGCTCAATCTACTTTGAACTCACAAAAGTCACATTGGTGTTTCCTTTTTCCAATATGTTTGTAGACCTTTGGAGCACAATCTTACAAAACCCAATACATTTCTGAAAAACAACAGACGTATTATCTTCTAGAGGTTTCTAACCTCACAATACATCACGTGAGTACGTTTGGCCACATATAGTAGCATATACCCATATTTAAAAAGACATTCATTGGGTCTATTTAGAATTAATTTTCCACATGGAATAAAAGAATGTCATTTGTATCATGACTTCAAAGAGGAGGGGAGCATTGCTATTAGAGGGTGTTGCTCTGGATTTAGGGGTCTAAGTGGACAAAAACTCTGTCAAACAAACAAAGAGTACTGTCCTGGGTTCGCAAGAGTGTGGTACGATTCCAATACAGGACACATTTGAAAACTGGTAAGCGGGAAGTCACAACTGTTAATTGGGACATTCTCCTTCCAAACCTGGGGAAATCGACATCTTCCTCCTCTGGTATTTGTTTAGGCTTCCCTGGAAGGTTTGGGGTTTAAGTGGTAGGTGCACACACACACCAGAGGCAGAAGATGTGACTCCCATGTTCCGAGCAACATTTCTGAGAGACAGTAAGGCAGCATGGTAATCCTGCCAGAGTTTACTGGCTTGCAATCAAAGCAATGATGTTGCTGTTAAAAGTACCCATTGTGGCTATGAAGGGGTCTAACTTGGCCTCCAGGGACTGGGTGGTGGTATTAATGTCCCCCAGCTGCCTGACAACTTCACTGGTGTTAGATGGAAAAGTCTGGTGGTGTTTCTTTTGCATCATGTGACCAGCAATGTCATCTAGGGCCTCATCAATTGCATGGAGACAAGTGTAGGTATCTGTGATGGCCTTTGACAAAAACTTATTTAGGCTCAGATATCTACAGACTCCCTCAAGAGTGCCCACTATGGTCTCCATCCCCGCTTGAACCTCCTCAGCCATCTGCTGCTGGACCCCTACCACTCACCATTGAAAAACAACTTAGGAGTCCTCAGAATCATCAGTAGTAATGTCACTGGTTGATGGCACATGTTCAATGTGGGTGCTAGTTCATCTGGAGACCCAAAAACATTGTTTACCTTTGCTATTTGCAAAGGAAAATTGTCAAAAGAGTCCAGGAGCTTTTTCAAAGGTGTCATAATCCATGGGGGACATGGTTGTGTCTTCAATAGGATAAGCATTACGCACAGGCTGATCTCCAGGAGTTGTTATTAGTCCCTCTGGAAGATATATTAATATGTTTAGAAGATTAGAAGGATTATTTTGACATAAATTATATCTGTAAGATTCAGACAGTGATTTACTTCACTTTCAAGTACATAGGACATAGGAATGCGTGGAACATATGTTTCTACAATTCTACATGGCTATGTTGTACTATAGTTGCTTTTCACATGGCAGGACATGTGTGTTCTTCATACAATCTCAGGATTAACTGGGGGAGGCAATTTGTGTAAATTTCACACAACTCAACTCAGCTCACCATCTTGCTACTCTACCATGCCCAAATGAGTGAGGGGGAAGTGTGGGGCACACTTTACATGGTTATGCTGTCTTCCTGCAGTGTTACAAAATTGTCTTTTTAGCACAATTGCAGAGACCATGTCACCATGTAGCAAGGGTGCCTGCATTAGCTGTAGTCATCTGTTTTCAGAGCAGCATTGGACAAGACATGTCAATGCTTATTAAACCTTACACAGTCCTGCACTATGCCTTTAACACAGTACTATGCACCAAGCTGCAATTACTTTGAGCACTTCTGGACCTAGGTTTCATCTTTCTTTAACATCCACACAAAACTACACATCAAGTCACAATACTGCACTGTGGGTAATTAGGACTTCTATAAGGCCTTAATCCAAATTCAACCTATGAATCCTGTAGTTTTACAACACACACACTCAACTCTAGATTCCACAACACTAAAAGCTAAGAAACATTCCTGAAGTGGATAGCCTCCTTCATATTGCATGGCAGTATGCAGCAATTTATGCTCAATCCTTGTCCTCAGAACCCAAGAGATTCATCTCCAGAGTTCATCAAATCGCTTCACTCTGTCTTACTCTCATGGACACGAAGATGACTCTTCTGACAATCGCTATTCATACCCAGTGACTGTGCTTCTTCTATTACACTGATGATACTGAGATCAGACTTAAAACCCTCACCCGCCAACCGTCACAGGCATCTGTTCATCATCTTGGACATCTACCTCACCATGAAACTGCAAACCGGCACAAGGTTCAATCGCCTCCACCTGCTTTCACTTTTATTGCATGTTCAGATATTTCTTCAAATGGCTCTCTTTTAACATGTGTACAACCATCACCCAGGCCATCTTCACATGTTGACTGTAATACACCAATGACTTCTACAACAGCATCCCTGCACTCCTGCTACACATGAGGCAAACTATCCAATATACCATTGCCAGATTATTACTCAGCCTATCTTGAGGCACACACATCACACGTCACCTCAGAAAATTACATTGCCTCAACATTCAAGCACACAGGCAGTCTTAGATGCTCAGCCATACACCTACAGAACACTACACTAGCAGGCACCTAGCTCACACACCATGTCCGCTTTCACCAACCAATCATGAACCACTGCTTTGCATCACTTGCACTCACCACACCCCTAACATCCATATGATCATGCAAGAAGGTATGGTGTTGTCATACATGGCAGGCTACACTTTGGACAACCTCATCAGCACATCAGGCTGGTAATATTGGAAAAATCGATGTCGATGAGCACCATGACACATTCACATTTAAAAACAAAATTGCATCACTATTTCCTGTCAATCCTGACACAGAAATATGTGGTCAGGCAGGCTTTGAGACCTAGGCCTGAGATTACTGATTAACACGTCACAGGTGGGGCAGCATATAGCTGGCATACAAGCGCGCTAGCAGAAAACTCAGATCAATCCAACAGAAAGGCACAGTGACACCACAGATTTGGCCCAGTAATGCACACATGGCCAGAGGAGTGCACGCATTACCAAAACACCATAAAGTCAGATGCCACATGTAGTTAGGAACACTCAGCCAATCAGAACACAGCAGGTACAGTAACAAGCTGTGATCACGTGCCCCTCAAGCAGGACATCTGGACACATTACCCACTGGTCCTCATTGTGTCTACGCAAGGTCGAGGTCCACCTCCATTTGTTATCAGGACCTTATTTATGACTCCAAGACAATTGTTCCCATTCCTTACCCAAAAAATGGAATGCTGTAATTGTTTTATGTTACCTAGAGAAATGATTAAAACACTGCTCAGATCAATTGTACTTTGAGACGGTTCTCAAACCCAGGTTCTGTAACTGTTCTCCTGGCCAAAATATTCCGGCGAGCCAGATAGGAGCTGATTGGTTCCTCAGACCGACTGTAGCCAAAGGAAGGGGACCCAGTCCACACAGATTCACATTTGCACAGCAAGGAAGGTGAGCAAACGCTGCAATTGATTGGAAGTTCTGCTGAGTATGTGGTGCAGAGGTCCGTCCTGAAGCCGATATCAGAAGGGTAACAGACTGCGTCAGAGCCCTAATTCCAGCATTTGGCGTATGGCAAACTAGGAAGAAACGTAAAATCTAGCCCAAGTGTCTTGCCAGTGACAGAAATCTGGCATGTTACCTATTTTATGTGTCCATAAGGAGTAGTCGCATGGCAGTCTCTGAGATAGTTAGCGCCCTAGGAAAGGTGGAAGTTGTCTGTTGCTTGGCCACTGAGCATGACACAAATAGCATGCCTGTCCCCTGGGTGTGTCACAGGTCTGATTCTTTGTTGCTTGGACCAGTGGGCATGACGCAGATGGTACTCTTATCCTCTGGGTGTGATATACGGTAGGGTGACCTCTTGGACCACTGGGTGTGACACAGATGGTACACATAGGCCGTGGGAGTGATATAAAGCCTCTACCTCAATTTTGAGAGAAGTCTATCTCTTGGGCCACTGGGTGTCGCACAGATGGTACATATGGGCCCTGGGTGTGATATAGGCACCTCAATCTTGTTTTTTTTTTAGTCAAAAAGGGTTTCTGAGTGCTATTGGTTTCTTAACAATGTTGGCATGTGAAAGAAGTAAGAGGTGTTTTTCACTTGGACGCTGAGCATGATACATTTGGGACTCAGGACCCCTCGGTGTGGTGTATATATTTATTTATTTTAAACATTTATAGAGTGCATCTGTCACCTGAAAGGTATCCTTGTGCTAAATACCAATAACTGGACATCCTAACCCTCCTCAACCAACAAGATAGAGTAATTGGGGCAACAGCCAGGTTTTCAAGGCCCTTCTAGCCAAGAAGATCAGATTGGTGTCTAATGGAAGGAGGAAGCTGATTCCAAAGTTGGGCTGCCTTTACATAGAAGGTATGTCCACACTGTTAGGTCTTCTTAAACTTAGCGATGCATACAAGATTGGCCGAGTATGACTGGAGGCATGTTCCCAGAGTATATTTCCAGAATCTGTTCCAGAAATACATAGGGACAGAACTCTGAAGTGCCTTAAATAGTATACAAAGGACTTTAGATACCACCTTCTACCTGACCTGAAGCCAAAGAAGCTCCTTTAGAAACTCTGAGACAGGGGATCTCCTGGGATTCTCCAGGTCCAGCTGGGCAGCAACTACCGTAACTCAATGTAAACTATGCAGTAGATAACCTGGGGTACCAGGAGGGAGTGTGTTGCAATAATCTAACCTGCTTATGATCACACTGCATACCACCAAAGATTTGACAGATGAGGGCAGTAGGGGAAGGATTTTCAGCAAACCCTGTTGCAGTGAGAAACAAGTTCCAGTTAGTTTGGTGACGGGGGATTCAAGAGTTAGGATAGGACTAGGGCAGACCCCCAGGTGACACCCTGCTTCACATCCCTGAAGCAGATCAATACGGAGGGAGAGACTGGCTGTGTTCTGACAGATAAGACTGCAAACACTTCAGTACAATATCATTTATTCCTGCTTCAGACAGTCTCTCTAAAAGAAGTTCATGATGTACTGTACTGAAGGAGGCAGGGAGGTCTAGTAAAATCAAAATAGCTGATCTGCCATCATCAGTTATCATACGGAGTTCATCCAGAGAATTCACAAGAGCTGATTTGGTTCTGTGTCCTGGACGGAGGTCAAATTGATCCTCTTCAGGAAGGGAGTTGTGCTCAAGGTGCTGAGACAGGATTTTGCTGACACTTCATTCTGATATTTTAATTCAGAAAGGCAAAAGAGAAATAGGTCTGTAATTACCTGGAATGACTGGATCTAGTGAGGACTTTTACAAAATATGGGAGACAATTGCTTTTTTTTACGTTATTGGGACTTTGCCTCTTTCCAGGGATTGAATACATATCAGCTGCAGTAATGAAAAGGATTCTGCCAGGTTTTTCCAGACTCTGTTAGGAAGTGGATCGAGAGGAGATCTTGAAGAGATAGACTTAGCCAGGGAGTTTAAGCGTTCTTCTGAGATAGCCTCAAACTTCTCCACGCTTCTGTGATAGCCTGCAGAATGTTGGAGACTAATGAAGTGGCGAGGATG
This sequence comes from Pleurodeles waltl, assembly GCF_031143425.1. NCBI lineage: Eukaryota > Metazoa > Chordata > Amphibia > Caudata > Salamandridae > Pleurodeles > Pleurodeles waltl. Next base: position 755,111,895 of record NC_090443.1, on the reverse strand, counting down.
GAAGACTCAAGTGCATTGATCTAATTTATTTTAGAGACTATTCCAGATGCTGCTGGACTAGTAGAAGTAGGAGAGGCCTTAATCTCTTTTAGGATTTTATTTTTATTGTCCTCGAAAAATATTGCCAAGTTGTCACCTAATTCCTCAGACAGGGCGGAAGTTCTTACCATACAGGCTGGATTAGATAGTTCCCGCACAATTTCAAATACCTTGTTAGTTTTATTAGGAGTGGTTAGAATGACTGAAGCATAATAGTCTGCTTTTAATACCTTGATTGCTTTCTTATATTTTAAGTGGTATTTTAGAAGGGCTTTATCTTCATCCTTCCAAGAGTTACGCCATTTTCTCTCAGCCTTCTTACAAGCTGGTTTTAATTGTTTTAGGGAGGAATTATACCAAGGGGCAGACAGGCGGTTACGCTTTCTCCTGATTTGTAGGGGGATCTCAGAGTCATGAAGTTTATGGATTTTTGCTTCCATCGCTACACAGTTTTTATCGACAGATTTATATAGATCAAAAAGGTAGGTCAGCTTGGAAAACCCCTTACAAAAGGAGGTACCCAGTTTATGCCAAGCCCTGCAGATGGTCTGAGAGTCTGGAGTCCTAATATGGAGGAGAAATGTTATGAAGGCATAGTCATTCCAATTGAGTGGTATGGTATCCAGCATAGAAATCAGTCTCTCTGAGAGGAAAATAGGATCCTAAGTATGGCCACTGGTCTGAGTATGGCCAGAAATCATCCATTTAAGATCCAAAACATGACAGGAACTGCATATTTCTCTATATGCCGGGAAAGGGGATTAAGTCCTCTGCCCACATACTGAAACCTCCTAATATAAATAAATTAGAGTGGGCCAATGCTACCTTTGCAATCATCTTAATCAAAGGTTGTAAGTGTGGAGATGTGGGACCAGAAGGGTGGTAACATAGCATACCTGAGAACACACATCCATTCTTGGTCTTCATATAAAAATCCAATCTATCAAGGCCTAGGATTTCATCTCACTTTAGGGACACCAGAAATGTTTAAATATAATCCCAACTCCCCCTTTCCTTTTTTTAAATGTGGCTTGTGAAGGATGTTATAGCTCGTGAGGGAAGCCAATCCAAGGTCAATGGTGGAGTCAGGGGAAGTCTATGTTTCAGTGATAAAGAAGATGTCAAATTCTCACTAGATATCAGTAGGTTAAGCTCAGCTGAGTGTTTAATTAATGATCTGGCATTAAAGAGACCACAGTTTAAGGAAGAGGACTTCACAGACTCAGAATATTGAATGGTTTCTGCAGTCCCTTCACTGTGGCTATCCCTATAGTGGTCCAACCGCTTGTCAAGAGCTAAAAACTTTTCGATTGTGTAAATTATCTGACCTTCAGGGCAACCAGTAGATTCTCTGGAGTAACCAGCAGCATGACTGGCGCTGTGCGCAAAGAGTGCATGGACGGGCGCAGATGGGCTTGCCTTTCGTGCACCTTCGGTGTTCCAATGGCACACTCTCTGCTCGTGCCCACTGTGTAGTCACGTCAGCATGCAATTTACATAGTCTATTCTCCAAAGGAAGAAAGACTAGCAGGCTTCTAACTACTAGCAGCTACAAGCTTGGGGTATGATTGTGGCATTATTCCTTATGTTTTAAAAAGTATTAATGAGTGTATGTTTTAAGGTGAACAATTTTAATGTGAGGCTCAATATGTTTATTATACTCCCTGGACGTTATACTTAACTTAATTAAGATCTAATACTTTTTTAACTTTTTTAACTCAGGGCTCAATATATTATCTTACCTTCTTGGACTCTACACCTTCAGAAAGTAGGTTGTTCCCATCTGTTACAGCAGGACTACCTTATTGGTGCGGTTTTTGATGACACACTAGTCTTTCTCCCTTTGGTGAATAGAATTTAAATTGCATGCTGATGCAACCGTGCAGCGGGTGCATGCAGTGGGTGTGGTTGGGATGTTAGGAAAAAAGATTTGTGTCTGGAAAAGTAAGTGTAGTTTGTGTTTGACCAAGAAGGGCCTATGGTTTTCGAGTTATCCCTTTTCTCCACATAAATTGTTGTTATCTTTGTCCCAAACCTGATATTGACTATCAGGCCCACTTAGTCCGTGTACAGTACAAAGCTTCCTCTGGTCAAAGGATAGCATGCGCTAGGAGTGGGCTAATGTATTTTTGACAAAGTCATCATTTTTTTTCAGTCGATTTTTCTTTATTATAGTTGAAGGTTGATATATGTTTGACATTGTGGTGCTGGTAAATTAATGCAAATGTGTCTTGTCTTGAGTATTGTGTTTTGTTGCTGACTTTGGCCCTCATTATGACATTGGTGGTAAAACCCGCTTACCACCATGCCGACTGCCGTCAACATAATGCCACCACGGCGGATAACCACCAACCATATTATGACACACACATACCAATCTGTCACAATACAGCCACACACACAAGTCCACCAGCCCAAAGGTCATCAATAAACTGGCGGTAGCAAAACCCACACCGTTAGGCCAACAGAACTGCGCCCAGAGCATTATGACCCACGAATCACCGCAGCGGACATTCAATGGCGGTAAACCATTGTTGGTACATACCGCCACGCTCAAAATAACCACACACAAACAGACAACATTACATTGGTCAATTCAAACTACACATACCTGACAACCATACACACACCACACTCACACCACTAGAAAACACACATCCACACTACCCACAACCCTTAACAACTAGAAAGAATTGCCACCAGAGAGAGACAGCAAGAGCACACACAACCAGAGCCACATAACAACATCACCTATACACCATCCACACACCTTACATCACACACCCCAACACATTACCCCACACACCCTCACCCACACCACTCACATTACACCCATGGCACCACAACACCCCAGATTCTCTGAGGAGGAGCTGAGGGTGATGGTGGAGGAAATCATCCGGGGTAGAGCCACAGCTATTTGGATCACAGGTGTAGCAGACATCCATTGCTAGGAAGATGGAGCTATGGCAGAGAATCGTGGACAGGGTCAACACCGTGGGACAGCACTCCAGAACAAGGGATGACATCAGGAAGAGGTGGAATGACCTCCGGGGGAAGGTACGTTCCAAAGCAGCAAGACACCAACTAGCTGTACAGTGGACAGGGGGTGGACCCCCACCTCTTCCTCAACAACTAACAACATAGGAGGAGCAAGTTTTGGCAATCATGCATCCTGAGGGCCTGGAAGGAGTAGGAGGAGGACTAAACTCTGGTAAGTCAAATCTCTATTACTATCACCAACCCACCTGCATGTCATCACAATCCCCCACCCTCATCCTCACTCCCATCACTTCACCACCTCCCACATACCCTATCATCACAACCCGCTCATCCCAATACCAAGCCCTGCATGTAACACTAATGCATGGACACCCCTCACAGACCTGCATGGACACCTATCACCACTGCATGCACACTGGAGAGAATCACTTGCCCACCAAATAGCTACTCACTCAAAGGCAAATCTGCCAGGGCAACAACAACCATAGAGGTCAACACACCCATGCACATGATGTCACATGCAGAAGCAATAACACTGCACTTACATCCCTACAGGAACCTAGCCAATGTCACCCAAAAAGAGGTGCCAGCAACACCCAGTCCCCACACAGAAGAGGCCCACAGTGATAACAGCAGCTCTGCTCGCCTTGATCTGGATGACCAACCTGCCCATCAAGGATCTCTGGACAGTCAGTTACCCAGGCACATTCTTACACCACCGCAGATGTCTCCCCCCTCAAGAAATACCAGCACAGCACACACCCAGCGGGCCCATACCTCTGTTGCCAGGACACGTCAATCAGCAGTGTGTCCACCACTACAGGGACCCCAGGCCACCCCACAAACACAGAACGATCGGGGACCTGGGGTCAGTAGCAGTGGGCATGCGGTCCAGGGAACAGAGGCACAGGACAAAAGGGAAGCTGGGAGGACTGCTGTGCGACAGGGGGAGGACAGGCCCGGGGAACCAACATCTCTAGGAGGCACTCACCGTGATTCTGGGAGCAGTCCACCATTCCCAGGAGATGATGGGCCAGATACTGGACAATTTGGTGGAGAATATGCGGCCGCAGGGGGGACAGTATCTGGGGATCAGAGAGGACTTGAAGGACATCAACACCACCCTGGTCTCCATTGCAGGGGTGCTGGTAGATATGGCCAACACTGAGTGAGGAGTGGCACCCCACCGGGCCTCTGCCTCTAGCCAAACAGATGAACAGCCCTTCACCTCTGCTGCCGCTAGTGGACAGGAGGCCCCACCACAAGACCAACAGGCCACCAGCATCCCTCCCCCTGCAGAAGGTGAACCACCCCACAAACATTCCCTGCGATCCAGGCAGAAGCCAGAGACTATTGCCAAGACCCCTGCCAGGAAATAAGACTCTCCTGATTGTCACCCTTGTGTCCCACTCTGTCACACTGCCCACATTGAACTGCCATTGCTCCCCTTCCTATGCCCCCTTGGACAATGCACCTGTGATAGATGTAGACAGGACTCCAACCTGGACTTTCCTCCATCATCCCCCAAGCCCATTGCATATCCCCCTCTACCTCTTAGCACTGAAATAAATACCCTTTGAAAATATACAAGTAGGAGTATGTCAAATGATTTAAGTATGCATTCATTTAACAAGGTTGAAACATTGAAAATCAACTGTACAGAAATGTATACATAGGAATGACCTCTAGTTGGCTGCTGTCAACACACCAGGAGTGATAGTGGGACACAATTATCTGCAAATAGAGATGCCAAAGACTACAGTGAGTGGCCAAAGAAGTGGGGAAATCAGCCTGCCAGTGACAATGTCATGCACAAAACTGTCAATTAAATGTGAAGTTACATTGTCTTACCTGTCTGTCATTTGAAGTATTGACAAATTATTGCACTTCTGTTTTCCTCATCCTCATCCTCTGCCTCCTCGTCTTCACTGTCCAAAGGGTCCCCTGCTGCCACACGGCCATCTCCAGCCTTATCCTCCTGCAGAAAAGGCACATGGTGTCTCAAGGAAAGGTTGTGCAACATGCAGCATGCCACGATTATCTGGCAGACCTTCGTGGATGAGTAGTACAGGAACCCACCTGTTAGATGAAGGCAACAAAACCTGGCCTTCAGGAGGCCAAAGGTCCTCTCTATAATCCTTCTTGTTCGCCCATGTGCCTCAGTGTAACGTTCCTCTGCCCTTGTCCTGGGATTCCTCACAGGGGTCAGTAGCCATGAGAGGTTGGGATAACCAGAGTTGTAGTGTGGTCAGTTTTATGTATCCTTTGCGCGTTAGCTTCAGGCTTTAGGCCTTTGTGCACTTTGCCCTGGAAGTATTTTATTCCTTTGCTCGCAGCTTAGAGCCTCTGTGCACTTTGCTCTAAATGCCTTTTATTCAGCTTCATACTGTTATTTTTCAAATAACCAGTTCTACGGTCTTGTTTTATTTTTCATATCACACTGTTTAGCCTACTTCAGCACTGGAGTTCTCAATAACACATTCTTGTTCACTCTGTGCTTCAGTCAAGGATACAGTCTGTTACATTGCCGATAGACGTGGTAGGAGTTTAGTCTTTGGCATTCTTGCGTAGGGACATTTTGTGATCACACTGACATGTTAGTTATAAAAACACTTCCTTGTCCCAATACACGCAAGAGGGAGATTCCGACCAGGGAACCACAACTAGACGTTGACTGCCTCGTTGCAGATGCTGAACCAGATCACAGGCCTTTGCTCAGGTATGAGGGTTGATGATTTCCCCGGGAATCTGAAAGGCAAATTAAAAGTTTAACATGCTGTGCTCGAAATAGAACTTGCTGAGAGAGAGTAGAAATTGTTAACACCATGATAGCGTTATTCTTATGTTTCACTCTCCTCGTGACTATTTCAGTCCTACTGTGTTGTATGGTTCTGGTTATTGCGGCTCATGCCTTAATATCTAAAATGCAGTCGTTTTATTAAAACAGTATATAAAACTTCAACTGCCCTTGTCATTTGTATATGAGATCATACTGTAAATGAGAGAGCTGGTTTGGATCTGAGTGACCACAACTTCCCTGAGAAGTTCCAAAGATGTCATGCACTCGGCTGCCCAATCATCTCTTCCCCTTGGGAGGAATGAGGCACTGCTAGTTAGCCGGAGCAAAACCGGATTGAGGGTGACTGAGGTCCTTCCAAGTGGGTCAGACTCAGGCCCCCACACCGTGAACGATCCCGCTACCTAGAAATCCAGTAGTCTCATTTAGGATAATGAGAGCCCACGCGACATGGCGCCGCCAACGATTGGTCTGGCTCTAATTTTCGGGTCCGGCTGACTCTCTCGGTTTCATATATATATTGACTACTCGGTTCCGTTAACGGAGACGTCCGTGGGGCTGAGGATTCCGCCACCACGGGATAGGTACATCCTATTACTTAGTGGTCGGTTGTTCAAGCTTGAACTCTGAAAGGAAAACCCCGATATTGGTGTGCCTTCTCTGACCTGGTGCTGTTTTTCACAATGGCAAATCCTAATGTAGTGAATATAGCGCTTAATATGCGCCAACCGCTTCACGATCCAGGGGGGTCCGGTCACGTTTGTGGTGGATGCCCATGCAGCTTATAGAACAGAGCTTTTTTATTTTTGGGTCGTATTTCCGGCAGTTGATGGGGCTTCACACACTTGATTACACTGTTGCGAATGCCCCTGGACAATACAGGGCATATGCTTACTTAGAGATACCTTTATCTTATCAAGAACACCATAATTGGCTTGATGGCGCCCTCCCACACACCATAGCACAGGTTAGGTTAGGTCCACTGAGTAATGATGGTCCTACCTGGCCTTTATTGGCTATCTATACACCATATCCTGCGGTTGCTCAATTGGCAGTGGCTGGAGTTCGTCGTTTATATACAGACTTAACGGCTACATATAGACGATTAGTTAAATTTGCAATGCAGACACTAAATACAAACACAGCGCGTGCTGCTCCGGCGCAACCACATGCAGTGGTTCCGGGTATTAATACGGCCACTGTGCACTCGGTTATGGGCAAAGTACCGGCTAAACGAGAGGAGACTCCATTTTGGCTGGTGCAAAAAATGAATACGCTGGAAGCAGTATTTCCCCATACGGGACCTCAGGATAAACATAGAATATTGACGATATGTTTGCCATTTGGTATGGTTCCTACTGTGGACCATTGTAATACATGGGGCACGGTGTTTGCCGTGCTCTACACTACAGCACACGGTACAACGACATTGGCTAATCTACCGGAGGTGCTAAAACAAATTCAGGATGAATATGAGGCTGCCCCGGCCTTAGATTTAGGGATTCAGCTGATGGGTAATTTTGCAGCAGTTTCTTCTATTATTTTGAGTAATCTCAAAGGGGAGGCAGTGGCACTAGCGGTGCGAATGCGTCTTTGTGACGTCCCGCAACTTAACCAGGAGCGGGAGCTGCCGAGAATAATAGCAGAAACATATTCGAGTATCGGTCGTGATAGCCTAGGGGCTAGACCGCAAAAAACACAGTTACAGGATATGAGTAGTAAGGATACTACTAAACAACAGCAACCTGAGGGTACTAAAAAGAGCTGGGAGAAAAAACAACAAACACCTAATAAAAACAGGGGACAATCTCCGCAACTGGAGACTCCACAGAATAGGTATAATCTCAGGAACAGGGATAATTTGAAGACGCCTGATAGATATCAAAATACTGATACACGCCAATCTCGTTCCTTTCAGGACTCATCGGAAAAGAGAAGTGAGAGAGGTGGGCGGTCAGAGCGGAGACAGGAGTACGTGAAACCAAGACAGGAATCACAACGCTCAACGGAGGTTTCTGTCAAGAAAGAAGAGAAACCGATCCAACAGAAGCAGCAATTTAAAAAAAAGAAAGTGGAAGCAGTCTCAGTTAGACATGCCACTCAAGAAGAGAGTTCTCTTGAAGAACAAGACATGGGCATTAGCACTGTTAGACAGCGCGGCAGAGGTCACAATAGATCGCCGGAACCTTCTAGAGCATCTGGAGGTGAAAGCAACTGATGACTTCATACAAGTCGAAACAGCAGATATGCGTGTCTCTGATCCCGATAGAGTTTATACAGTAACTTTACAATTGGAAGGGAACATTGAGCGCACTATAAACGCCATCTTTTGGGACCGTGTGGTCAAATTGTATGACATTCTGCTGGCCGAACAGGATTGGCCCCCAGACTTTGTTCGCGACTGTCCAGTTGGGGAGGAGGTTATTACACCTTCTTTCTCACCACTTGTTCCGGGAGAACTATCAGAGTCCTATAGTAAAACATGGGCTCTGGCACAGGATCCCGCCTTATATAGAAATAATGTGGGGTGGGATAGGGATTCACCTTATCATGTAATTCTGATAAAGGGCGAACCTCAGCTGCAACCGCAATATCCTATCAAATTTGAAGCGAGGGCATCGGTAAGGAAAATACTTACACAATTGGAGTACCAGGGAGTAATTGAACCCTGTGTTTCACCGATGAATAATCCCTTATTTCCAATAGCTAAACCGGACCATTCTTATAGGATAGTGGTGGATTACAGACATTTAAATGGACATACACGCACATATGCAATACAAAATTCACACAGCGCAGCGCTCGTGAATAATATTATGCGTAAGAAATGCAAAACAACATTAGATATCTCGAATGGATTCTTCTGCCAAAATATAGCGCCCAAAAGTAGGGACTATACGAGCTTTAATGCGTTTGGCTCTCAGAATTTTTTTTGTTGTTTACCTCAGGGGTATAAGAATAGCCCAGGACTGTTTTCGGCTCGTGTGACTGAAATTCTGCACGAGTTGGACCCTGAAGCTTTGTCATATGTTGATGATATATATCTGACAGATGATGAGTTACTACAACATTTAAGGTGGGTAGCCCGCGTTGTTGTGGGATTTGCCGAAATTGGCTACAAATTTAATTTTAAAAAATCAAAAATTGCCTTCCTCAGCGTCATTTTCCTGGGATATGAGTTGTCGAATGAGGGCAAGAGCTTAGCGCCACACTTTTTGGAGAAATTTGCTCAGTTGCAACCTCCTAATACGATTCGGAAACTCCAGTCGTTGTTGGGGTTTCTAAATTTTGGCAGAACTTACATTCCTGATTACGCTACACGTATAAAACCATTATACGAGTTGATTCACCTGAATTTTTCGAGTAGATTTTGGACGAATGAGCATACACATATTCTTCGAGATTTGCAAACTGATCTCTTAGCGGGAAAACATTTACACACTCGGGACAATAAAACGCATCTGGTCATCAGGGTAATACCTGGTGCCGTTGGGTTTACATATGTCACCTTTAATGAGGGTGAGACAGTCCCGATAGCATACAAGTCCCACTTGTATTCAGCTGCAGAACAACGTTTTGCACAAACGGAGAAAATTCTCACTGCTGTACAGATGGCTGTGATTAAAGAACGACCTCTTGCCCAGGGCCAACGCATCATTGTCGTTTCCCCGATTCCAGCCTTAGAGGCTGTTACGAAAGCGAGTGTTCCTAATTCGAAAGCTTTACACCTGCGTTGGATACAATGGGCAACGTCTTTGACAGCCACTGATGTAGATTACGTATTTGACCCCAAACTGCAGACTCAGGAATTTCTTCAATATGAAATGGAGTACCTGGTTCCCGCTGGCACATTGCCTATTGACCAATATCAGGTGGTCATGTATACCGATGGCTCTGCGCAACCAGCGGTTGGGACTAAACAACAGTATTCTGCTGCATGTGCAGTGGTGAGCGGCTATATGGAGGGGGAAGAGTTCTGCCCCCAACATACTTATACACAGACCTTGGGAGATTGTACGGCACAGTTGGCTGAGTTGAAAGCACTGTTGTTTGCTTTGGAACATGCGGATCCGGCTATTCTTACATTGCTGGTTTGTGATTCCTATTACTGTGTTCAGTCTTTCAATTAATATTTACATTACTGGAGGTTGAATGGGTTCAGAGATTCTAAAGGTAACACCATTAAACACAGAGGGCCATATTTATACTTTTTGACGCAAAGCTGCGCCGGCGCAGTTTTGCGTCAAAATTTTTACGGCTGGCTAACGCCATTTCGATGCGCTGTGCGGGTGTCAAATTTATACTTTGACGCACAGCGGCGCAACCACCAGGTGGGAGTCATTTTTTTGACGCACATCACGGCGTCAAGTCGTAAAGGAAAACGACGTTAACGCGACGTAAATGACTGTGGGTCGATTTACGACAGCGCAACCCGGAATGCGCCGTTTTTTTTACACAATAGCGTCAAAATTACCCACGAACACTGCCCTTTCAGCAGAGGAGAGCCAAAATGGATCCCAGATTGATACGATAAACAGGGCAATCCAATGTAACACACATTACCCAACATCAGCTGGACACATGAACAATGTCTACATCCATATCACATCATAACATTGCCATGCATAGGATATGCCACATGTCATTTACAATTAAGTCAATGTGAACAATCAGGGATTGGGGCAGGTCCTGAGAGGCAAGTGTGCTGCCAGGGCAATCAGAACACCCACAGCCAGTGAAAGGTCTCACCATAAGAATAGATATACACAGAGGGTCAAGTAGGACAAAAAGATGGCTATTCCCTATTTGGAACAAAGCAACACCTAGAGGCGATTAGGCAGACAAGTCTGATAACTCTATATCATACATGTGACACACAGGTGGGCCATAGGCCTATAACAATGCCCATATGAAGGACAGCAGATACCAATACCAAACAAGATCACAAAGTGAAGTCATCAAAAGGCTGGCATGTTACGGCAAAATTGTCACAACACAGATACACTAATTGTACCCTGTTTCATTGCAGAGGAACATGGATCTCCTGCCGATATGCCTGTCCCTGATTTCCCTGATGACATGGATGACGAGCCCATAAACATTCCCAAGGAGACCATCCAAAAGGTCCTTGAAACCCTCCAGACCCCACCTTCAGTCACAAGGAGGAGCACAGAACAAGCAGCCATCACAGAAGAACCACCCACCACCCCAATTGCAAGACCTGCCAGCTCCTACACAGCTGAGGACTCTGACGACACTGGCACCAGCTTTGAAAGAACTGTAGTTGGAGTACAGCGGGAGCTGGCCAAGGAGGTGCGGGTGGGGATGCAAACTATGGCAGCCAGCCTTGAGGGGGTGCGCTCATGCATGATGTCATCTGCAGATCAGGCAGCAGCTATGCAAGCCCTAACATCCATACTGCATGGACAACAAGAAACTATAAAGGAATTCACCACTGCAGTAAGGGAGTTGCCACAACACCTCGCACCACAAACTTTCCACTGCATGCACGAATGCAATCATGACTCCCTCAGGGCCGACCTGGCTGCCTACCATCGTCATGTAGCTGCTATTCTCAAAAACCAGCAGGCCCTCCTTGCTACAGTACTGCCCTTAAGAACTTCACAGGGAGCAGCCACCGGGATGTCTGACTCCACGTCTTCTAACACTGAGGTGTGTGTTGCCCCTTCACAACCAACAAAAACAAGGACAAAGCAGGCAACACACACATCAGAAGAAGAAGACATGGAACACATCACATTCACACGGAAGAGTACCCGGAAGCACTAGTCCCTGCACCATGGCCTACTTTGACCAAGGTCCTACGTTTTGTCAAATGCCAGTCTCACTACAACTATACTCAATGACTGTTCTGCTAACTACTGTATGACTTGTCAGCATTGCCAGTGAATGTCTCTCTCCTACTAATCGGCAAATCCTGTCCCTCTGCACTGTCTGTTACATCACCCCAGCATGTCAGGAGCACCGTCCACACCCCTTCTGTAGGATCACCATGTAAGAATGCACCAGAACGGACTCAGCAAACATGGACAATGTAGAATTTGCACAACAGCACCTATCAATAAATTGCACTTGCACACCTAATATGTCTCTGTGTTATTTGACACATCAACTGTGCAGTAGATAACTCTAAAGTGCCTGTGTGACAACCATGCAGCTTGTCAATACAACTGTCCTGACATCATGTAGTCTGATACATCTGTGCAGTGTCCAGGATTGCATCATAGCCTGACCATCCTGAGGAGAATAACTGATGAAGGGACAAACCACACACAATCATGCTGTGTTGGACAGAATAATGCTCCATCTATAGCAATCAAAGTCAACTAATGGTGGCTGATAAATGTAGGCACCATGCAATACTAAAACATGAAATTGTGCAGTAAAATCTAAGCAAACACAACTAAACACAGCATCAATCACCCTTTCAGAGTATACTTCCATGAAGGGAAGTCATGCTGAATTTTTGCACACATGATCTATGTCAGCAATGAAGACAACAAGAAAAGACTGTCAACAACACCTCATCTACAAAGATGTCCCTGAACATCACACTGCAGTCCGACCTAATAAATTACCCACAATACCAATTCTGGAAGCACACTTTGTGATGTAGAATACATACTCATCAACACAATTCCTTGGTGATCCATGTAAACTACTAATAGTGGTTCTATCAAATGGTGGATACTTACCAAGTTAGCACAGGGGTAGCTGCCATTTAAAACCTCTATTTTCTTCGGTGTGTAGCATAGGACACAAATGTCATAGAAAAACAATCACCTACACTGATGTCAAGACCATGATCAAGTAGCAGTTAACACATAATGCAAAGGGTTAACTATATATTTATTCATATGTATTCACACCAGAGGCAACTAAGGGAAAAGTCATACCTACACTAACCTACACTAACCTGACTACTCCTAACCCACAACTGTCCCTAACTAACCTAATCTAAACGTACTCTACACATATAACGAATCGATCTAAACATCAACCCCCCATCCACCATTATGAGACAGGACACATGCAGGACAACACATACTAACCTACACACATAGGTGGTCATTCTGACCCTGGCGGTCTTTGACCGCCAGGGCGGAGGACCGCGGGAGCACCGCCGACAGGCCGGCGGTGCTCCAATGGGGATTCCGACCGCGGCGGTAAAGCCGCGGTCGGACCGGCACCACTGGCGGGGTCCCGCCAGTGTACCGCGGCCCCATTGAATCCTCCGCGGCGGCGCAGCTTGCTGCACCGCCGCGGGGATTCCGACCCCCCCTACCGCCATCCAGATCCCGGCGGTCGGACCGCTGAGATCCGGATGGCGGTAGGGGGGGTCGCGGGGCCCCTGGGGGCCCCTGCAGTGCCCATGCCACTGGCATGGGCATTGCAGGGGCCCCCGTAAGAGGGCCCCTACATGTATTTCACTGTCTGCTGTGCAGACAGTGAAATACGCGACGGGTGCAACGTCGCACAGCTTCCACTCCGCCGGCTCGATTCCGAGCCGGCTTCATCGTGGAAGCCTCTTTCCCGCTGGGCTGGCTGGCGGTCTGAAGGCGACCACCCGCCAGCCCAGCGGGAAAGTCAGAATTACCGCCGCGGTCTTTCGACCGCGGAACGGTAACCTGACGGCGGGACTTTGGCGGGCGGCCTCCGCCGCCCGCCAAGGTCAGAATGAGGGCCATACTATACTATCCTAAACAATCATATATTTTTTTGTTATTTTCTTGTTATTTTTTTTAATATTTTTTCTATTTTTTATCTAAACAGACAGGAATCTCAACATTGACACCCACCCACACACTCAAAAATGAAATATAGAAAGAATAAGGACCCCCCACCCTCCTCCCTAACACTAACTAAACTAACAACCTATACTAACCTAACACTAATCCCCAAAACCCACCTATCATGATAAAAAGGAAAGAGGAGAGAGGGGAGGGATAAATTTAAATGAATCAAATAAGTCCTAGAGGTTGGCCCTCAGTAGGGTCCGCCTGATGGACCTAACCCTTAATGTACGCCACATCCTGGCTCAGCTTGTCCACCTTACGAATGAACGTGTCCATTTTCATCTCTAAAGCCTGGAATGCCGCAGGGTCAATAGGAGGTGCTGCTGCTGTCTGTGTGCTGGCAGAGGTGCTCGGTGTGGGAGTTGTTGGTAGCCCACTGGACTGTCCTGCAGCTCTGAAGGGACAACTGTCCCCGCCGTTGCTGGGGCCACTTGGGGAGAACTGGTGGTGGTGGCTGTAGTGGGCAACGTCGGCCACCCTGTGGTGAGGCCCACCATGCTCCGGAGACCCGATCCGCCTGGTATTTTCGGGCCATCCGTCGGAACCCCGACTGCACCTGCAGGATGTGCCGGTATCTCATTGCCCGCCTTTCAAAATCATGCCTCTGTGCGGCACTCATGTTTGCAGCTGTGAAGAGAAAGGGCAACTATTTACCATAGGAAATGCATTGGGTGGAATAGCACAATGGCTCAATTGGACATTACTTTTACTGTTGTTGTAACAGCTAATTTCACCACATAGATCATTGTAAGTCTCAGAGGAATTACATGGGAAGCCTGCATACAAAAGGGCATCTCACACCTAGCATATCCATGTCTCTACATGATGGGTGACTTCAGCCTAAACTTCTCATCCAAATAATTGGTAATGCAGCTGACATTATGGCTGCACCTCCTCCGCCTACTGCCTTCACTACATATGTCAGTCTATGTGATAACAATCACAACCCTCAATATCTGCCATTTGTAATTGTTTTTGCTAGTATAGAACTCATGTGCCATAACCGAGTGTGTACACTAGGTTCAAAACAAAGTTGCAAATGGTCACAAGTATGTGTAACATACTGGTTTCTACAGTCCTAGGTACCCTATTCCCAAACACATGGCAGTCTTTGAGGGTGGGGTGGGAAGAACAACCAACAATCCCATATTCAATGCACACCCAGGAGTGTCTTGAAAGCTCAACAAGTTTTTGCCTCCACACACACAACACCAGTGAAGGCCTAGCAACAAATTGGAGTCAGCTAAACCTTGTCCTATCCAAGGTCCACACATGTCAAAATGTACTGACTTAGGCCAACATCACATACTACCAGTGAGGCATATTTTACCACACACACAGAAGAGCAAGAACACCCATGATCATGAGTAGAATGTACACCTAGGCCATTGCACTCTAGTCCCACACACTTCTAGTTCAACTTGTGGAAGTACATACCCCCGGAAGATCCAACCTACAGTGTACTCAGTCCATCGTTAACTAGGGAAGCTGCATATTTCAGACAAGCCTTCTGCAGAAGCTATCTGGGAGAATGTCAGTTTGAAATGCAGACTCAGTCCGAGACAAGTCCCAGAGCAACTCTTACATTAACCAGTGTATTCCACATGACTCACCCCATTCCCCATAGCGGGCCCTACTGGAATGGCCTACAGACCCAAAATCTGAGAAATGGATAAGCATAGGTCTACTCAAACTGAAGTGATATTTGAAATCCCACTAATGGAACAATACTAATGAATGGGCAGCGCATCAAACCTTGAATTCTGTTGAACACACAGTAGTCCATCATGCATCACCAGCAAACAATAAAAATAGCACACATACAACACATACTGTAGGTGTCGGGGTCCGCAAAATGAGCCACCGCTCCCACAGTGTACGGTGCAGGTCCACCTGTAAAGCATGGAAGGTAGAATATACTCAGAATCCATGCACTGACAAACAATTGCAATTACATAGACAATGTGAGAATATGACATGCGTAATGAAACACTTTCACACATGCTCATACTGCATGGAATTATTCTTGAGCAACATTTACTTTGGATGAGTGTCCTGCTACAGTTACACACCCTACTACACACATGCAGTGGCCCGGACAGTCATGTGGTGTCAAAGATGCACCTCCATTAGTATGCCCCAACAATATAGGGGTGCATTCATCTCATCATGTGCATCCAAGGGAGACACCCAAAAGCTGGTTACTTGAGGACTGCATGACCTCTCAAACTCAAACAGCCTATCTGGTCATTTTCTCCACACACCAACCAGACACACATGTGACATATGTGTGGACAACATTGCTAACTTCAATTGACGTGGCAGCACTCATTTATAGCATCATATTGGGTTTATAAATGTCAGTTTAGCTATGGCCTCTACATATGTAGGTATGATGTTTCAACATCCAATTTTCACTGGCTATTGTGACCTGTAGAGTTCTAATTGAGTCATTAACGTGTTGCTTGTCTGACACAAAGGCAGCACTACATTACATACTGCTACAGGCAACCGGTATGTGTAGAAAACATGAGCTACCTGACTGCTAGCATTTGTCTTCCTTCACATTGTGCATCAATTACCCAGTAGGTTTCCCTAGCATTACACACAGTCATTTACTTATCTGGCAGATTGGGTAACAATCATCACATGTCACCACACAGCTTTAAATTGTGCACATGTAATTGATGTGTACTCACCAACATGGCCACCAATCCTGATTCCCAGGTGGTCCAGCAGATCTTGCTCCCTGGATATCAGATCAGCCCAGCGGTGCTTAAGTTGATGTTCATTCCTCAGGCTACCATAGACACGGACCAAGTGATGGCGCACCTTCCCCCACCGGACTTTACGGGCCTCCGTGTGATACCCTTGTATCACCCTATCCCCAGCCTCCAGCATGAGTGAGAGGAAATGGCAAACAAGCCATTTAAATCCCCCCAATTCCTCCTCACCCACCCTGGCAAGCAGTGGCCTACCAGACATGTCAGCACTGACAAAGGTGAAAAAGTTGGAGAAAAAGGAAAAGGGGAAATGGGGAAAGGTAGAGTAGTGAAAAACAAAGAAAACTTAAGAAGAAGAGCCCAACTAACCCCTATATTACACTACCCACAACAGACTCCCACAGACAATAAAAGACACACTGGACTTGACAAAATAGTACAACACAGACTCGGACAGTATTCAACAACAAGACAATGATGACAAAAGCACAATTGAGAAGCTACACAGGACACAAAAGCACTAATACACAGGACAACACTTTCCACACAGACACACAGTCTAGAATAATCTGAGACTGCAAAGTGAAAGTGAAAGTACACCCATTGTATAGATTCTGTAAACAGGATATCCTATTACATCACATCCTGCATAAAATGGCCGCCGTTTTTTCCCCGCTATGCGTAATTTTTTCACGCATACAGATTGTGCGTCATATTTTTTGACGCATAGGAGTGCATATAATGCTGAGTCAAAAAAAAAATCATCATTGGACCATTATATTTGTTTGAGGCTTATTTTACAGTTCTAGAGTTGAAAATTAAGCCGCTGGTAATTATGATATCTAAATATGAAAATTAATTTTGACTCTGCATTATCTGCACTCCTGTGCGTCAAAAATTATGACGCACAAGCTGTATGCGTGGAAATATGATGCATTATGTAAAAAATGGTGGCCATGTAATACTGGATAGTATTATATCTATTTTTCAAATATTTTTTTGACTCAGCCTTATCTGCACTCCTATGCGTCAAAAATTATGACGCACAAGCTTTATGCGGGGAAATATGACGCATTATGACAAATATGTGTTTCATTTGTCAAATTGTGAAAAGAATTTTGTCATGACCAAACGGTGCTAAGTAATACACATTTGGGGTTAGCTATGGCAAATGACCCTTATAAGATGTATAGAAGGTATTCACAGTGCAATAGTAATGATTGGTCATCATGGATATTACTCATAATTGTACACATATGTGGGTAATTGCTGATGGCTAATTTCAAAATATGAATGGTATACCAGGATGTATACCTTAGCTAAAATGTGTCCACATTTATCACGGTAAGCAAACTTATATAAAGGCCAAATAGGTAGTGCAATTGTCGCCAACACTTTTTAAGGGGGTAACCATGTCCTAATTACGAGTTAATGTATCTTCAATGTGTTTTGCTTTTGACATGTAGGGCACACATGCGCCTTATGCATGTGTGTGATTCACATGTGCATATATAATGTCTATTTGGGGGGCAGTAGAGGTGGACTTAGGCCCCCAGCACCCTAGGGTTTGCTCTTCCAGACTTGCAAATTTATCCAAGGGATTCCCAAATTCAGTAATGCTAAACCTGCAGCAGCAGGCTCATGGAAGCAAATAGGGTATGATTCACTGTTTGCCATTCTGTAATCCCATTTGCCCATTTGACGTTTGCCCTATTGATTCTTGGGAGAAATATGACATACTATTTTGCATTGATATTTTTGGCTAAATCTCAACATTCCTCATTTCCTGAGGGCAAATAGGTTGTTGATGTATGTGGCCCTTTATGCATTACCTGGTTTAGTGGCATGTTTCATTCTTCCTGCTAGGTTACAACTGGGACACTACTGTGATCGGCTGCTTGCAAATAATTTGTTGATTGGATGGTACATGTGTATGTGTGTGGTCAAATATTGATCCAGTGTCAACTGTCAGGGTGTCTGTTGTCACTGTAACTTCCAGGTCTCAGCATGAGTTAGTGGCAGCTAATCTGGTTTCAATTGGGTATTGTTTGTAGCAAAATTTGAGAGAAGCCATTGAGGACATGGTCACCTACACATGGATGGTCCCACCCTGTCACTGAAAACGTGTAATGTGACTTTCAACTGGGCAACCTTGGTGTGCTGAGTGAGAGAATGTCTCAGGTGTCTGGATCCGGCATGTGTCATTGCAACATTTCTACTCCAGTTGGCCTCTGTGGATGGTAATGTGTCAGGAAACATCATAGCCTCTGTGCAGAAGTAAATGGCTGGTATTCGCAACACAACTCATCTTTATCATTTGAAAAATGTTACTCAGCGTTTGAACAGTCAGGGTCCTCATATGTGTTACCTTTTCATGGACATTATCTGAGGTTGCTGGTTTTGATGGAGGCCATTTACACCATCATACACTATGGTCCTGGTCCACTGTCACACTTTGTAGTTTAGGCATTAATGAGGGCCAGACAACGGAAGGGCCAAGATTTGGCTATTCAAGGGCACTGTCACAAATCTGATACAAATAACAGTCAGATGATGCAATACTATGTATTTGAGTATACATTGATTAGGCTAATGACAAATTAGTGTCTGAGGTACAAGAGGTTTTGGACAGCACGTGTGGTCCATAGGTGGACCCCAGGTATCTGTAGAGTGACCCACGGACAGGTGCCAGTCAGGCTGACAGGATGCTGGGTCAATGAGGAGCAAGTACTTTCAGTAATTACATGATCACGTGTTCTGACTAGGACTGGTCAGAGGGAGCAGTAGACAGTTGTGATGTCACACTGTGTATGTCCTGTGTTGTTTTGAAGGTGACACATGAACCCTGATAAAGTTTTCTACGGCAACATTAGTGTCAAAGCTTAATGATGTAATAGCTCAAATTCCAAAATGTATGCAATAGGAGGCATCAGCAGGGAGGGGGCATGTACATTTGGGTGGTGTGCATGGAGGGGATCACTGGTGTGGCCTCCATCTGTGTCTCACTAGTCCTGTCAGTTGGGATTTGCTGATAAATAGCCTACAGTACCTTTCACAGAAGATTCAATCTACAGGTGATACCAGGCCTTATAAACTCCAAGCCAGTGTAGTATATGAGCTGTGTTCCATGCAGTGAGATGGTAGTATGACAATGGTAGGCATAGTAAAGGGTGTGGCACACTGGATGACTCTTGTGAGTGTGTGTGTGTAGATGAGGGAATCTCAGTGTACACAAATCGGCATTCCAGGGACCTCTTCAGACAGGTGGGGTGTAAGCAGCTGCAAGTGTGTGTAATGTTTTTAGAAAAGGGCTGACATGTAGATGGGATGTGATGTGCTGGATGCTTGTCGTAGGTGTAGCACTTGTGCTATGTATGTTCTGCTTATGTGTAACTCTAGTGACAGATAGTCATTGCAATGATAGTAAGTAGTTGGAATTACTGTTGGCAAGAGTGTATTCCTACATTCCTGTTCCTGAAGCATTAGCATGTGAACTGCCTGATGTATGAGGCCTGTTTTCCCTAGTTGAGTGATGGTGTTTTAATTGTGTGCCATCTGCTGCGATGATCCATGTTTCCTACATGTATGTGAGTCATATGTGTGGTCCTCAGCTATTGCCCTTCAAAGGTGAACTGTACAGGATGTCTGTCATTTACATTGTGTGTGTATTTGACCATTGTATGGTGGCCTTTACATTTGTGGTGTATATTTTTGTGTCATGATTGTTATATAATTATTGCTCAATGAGACGACATTCTTCTTCAGATATTCCAAGCTAAAGGTGGGCAGAAATGAATAGGCCAAACCATGATGTGGTGTTTGTTATCAGTGTTTATTTACAATAGTGCATTAAGTGGTGATGGTGATAATTATGAAAATAAATTATTTACAATCTGTTGGCGCCTACGTACTCCAGCAGCCGTGTTTGGTTGTTCCCCCTCCTGTTGCAGGCCAGCATCCTCCTCTTCGTCGTCTTCAGCCATGTATGGGTCTGGTTCGAGGAGGGGAATGTTCCTTTTTACACAAATGTTGTGCAATATTGCACATGTGAGTATGATCCTACAGACCATCTCGGGGGAATATAGTAGGCTACCGCCAGTGATGTCAAGGCAGCGGAACCTTGACTTGAGGATCCCAAAGGTGCGCTCGACAATGCTGCATGTCCTCTTATGGGCGTCGTTGTATGCCCGCTCTGCAGCAGTACTCGGGTTCCCAAATGGTGTCATTAGCCATGGCTGGATGGCATACCCCTGACTGGCTGAAAGAAAAACACAGAATTGGGTCAATGTAGATGTAGCTGGCACTATTGAAAAGACCTTTAATGGCAGTAGTTGTCTGTGACTCTTTTGTGTACTGATGTGACATCCTATACTTGTAGGCTATACCATCTGCTTTGTGTTGTTTCCTTGGCTGAACAAGTGTTTGTCTGCTAACCGTTTGTCATCAGTATGTTTAGGCTTTTGCAGTACAGTGGGCCCTCACTAGCATTGTGACTTGTGATACAGGTGTCCGTGTGTCTTCATTGAGGGTGAGATGATAGTTCCATGCACATTTAAAATTGTCAGTGTTGTTAACACGTTCATATCAAAGTACCCTGTACATCCCATACCTTGAAACTTATGAAATGTATTAATGTAAATGTCATTGTGACACCTACAATTTGCAAGGTGTCATTTAGGCAACCACACTCATTGATGTCTTAACATTAGGCTGTACAGTAAATTCCGATGTGTGACAGGTTCAATGGTGACTTAAGAAACATGGCTAGTGATGTAAGGACCTCAGTGTGTTCCTGTCTAGATGTTGCTGTTGTGGTGTATGTGTTGTGTGTCCTAGAGGGTTGCTGTGCAGTGTGTGTATAAGTAGGTTTTTGTACTTACCAACAAGTAGGCCATTGCCATACCGTCCATCCTGGAAGTGTTGGTTGATGGTGCTGTGACGGAAGATGAATGAGTCATGTACACTCCCAGGATATTTAGCCACGATGTTGCTGATCAATCCCTAGTGATCGACTATGGCCTGCACGTTGATGGAATGTGTGTGCTTCCTGTTGCGGTAGAGGTGTTCTGTTGCAGCAGGTGGCACAAGGCGTACGTGTGTGCAGTCAATTGCACCAAGGACGTGTGGGAAGCCACTGATGGCGTAGAACCCCTGTTTTGTTTCCTGCTGCTTCTGCAGTGTGTTAGGGAAGCTGATATGATGGGGTGTCAGTTGAATGATGGCATCCAGTACTTTTGGCAGAAATGCGGAGAATGATGGTTGTGATATTCCGCCAACCAGGGCACCAGTTGTTTGAAACGAGCCACTTGCCAGCATGTGAAGTACGGCAAGCAGCTTTGTTTCTGTTGGGATGGTGCGGGGTGTCACTAAAGTGGGGGCCAACTGCTGTTCAATGTTGCGCAGCAGCTGCTGAATGGACTGCCAGTTCAACCGGTACCTCTGTATGATGTCGTGTTCCCTGAGGCCATGCAGGGTTGTTCTTGGGCGGAATATCCTCTCCTGCCTTCTGCGCTGCCTTTGGGGTCCCTGCTGTTGTTGCTGTAGCTGCTGTTGTTGCTGCAGGGCTCTGGGTCTACGTGCAC
This sequence comes from Pleurodeles waltl, assembly GCF_031143425.1. NCBI lineage: Eukaryota > Metazoa > Chordata > Amphibia > Caudata > Salamandridae > Pleurodeles > Pleurodeles waltl. Next base: position 755,089,937 of record NC_090443.1, on the reverse strand, counting down.
CCTGGAAAAAAATCACCTCCATGTCTCCCTGTTGCTGCTCTGCTGCTCTGCTGTTTGTTCTGTGTGTTCTGATTAAATACAGGTGTGTTTGCCCCATTTTAACACCTGCCCTGACCCAGGCGTTAAATTTTTACGCAAATCGGGCTGTGCGTCATTTTTTTGCTCCACCTCCCGGCCGAGAGTCATTTTTGCCCGGAAGCATAAATACGACGCCCGGTCGTTTGCGTCGTTTTTTGGACGGGAACGCCTACCCTGCATATCATTAACGCAGGGCGGGTTGCCACATCCAAAAAATGACGCACACGGTGGATTTTTTTCATCCGCGGGCTCGGGCGTCAGAGTTTAAATATCGGGCAACGTTTGCGCTGATTGTGCGTCAAATTTTCTGACGCACAATCGGTGCAAACGGAGTATAAATTTGCCCCAAAATGCTGTGGGGGAAGGTTGCGGATCTGAAGGAGACGCTTCCTAATGTCCATGTTGTACATACACTTGGACACCAGCGCGTTGGCATACACGTTGCTGGTAACACTTTGGCTGATGAAGCCACAAAATCGGCGGTGGCAGTTGCCACTGTGGCCGCAGTAACTCGTTCGAGTTCCAAACCAGACACAGAGATTTTGGCTGCCATAAAGGCTACGGCTGATGGCACGCCATTTCCGAAAGGATTCCCTTCTAAATATAGTTACTGCATGGGTGGTATGCTAAACGCTGTAGTTAAAATACCAGGCATTGGTGTACGTGAAATGCCCAATAAAATTGAGCGACCTCGATTAATTACTGCAGCACATGAGGGGGCGGCATCTGCACATGCTGGCGTGGCAGCCACAATTTCACTCTTACAGGCCCGTTACTGGTGGCCTGGTCTCTATAAAGAGACAAAGCAGTATGTCCTTTGTTGTGACATCTGTCAACAAATTAAAGTTTCCATGGCTAGACGCCCGCAGCAGACGCCCCTTCTCATATCAAATAAACCTTTACAGTGTGTGTACTTGGATCATTGTGGTCCGCTGACGCCAGATAGTGCATACAAATATATTTTGGTTGCTGTAGATTCGTGCTCCAGATTTGTGTGGGTCTGGCCACAGCGCTCGGCTGACATCGAACTGTTATTAAAGATTTGCGCATCTTTGTCGATACATATGCAGTTGCGGCTTTTCATACGGACCAGGGCCCTGCCTTTGCCTCTAAGGCATTCAGGGACACCATGGCTTCGTTGGGGGTCCAGCTCCAGTTCTCGTCTCCATTTCATTCCGAGGGAAATTCTGTTGTGGAGCGTTTAAATCGCGATTTAAAGCAACCCTTCACGGCCAGAGTTATAGGTACGGGTCGTAGTTGGCTAGCCCACCTGTATGGAGTACAGAGAGCACTTAATAACTTGCCTAGAAGGTCCCTGGGGGGTCGTACTTCATATGAGTGCCTGTTTGGAACATGAATGTATGTTCCTGATCTAGATGGTCCTGGTGTGGAGACGGCAGTTACGCACTTTGACATAAATGATTGTGTCACTGTTTTGCAGGATTTACAACAATTCCGTGAAGATAACTCTTCTGCCAGTGCTGCCTCCACAGGAATTAAGGATGAACCAGTAACGCCTACTGGTTGGATTCCCAGGATTGGGGATCTTGTGCGTGAAAAGGTCGCAGTGAAAAAAGAGTTTGGTCCTTCCTATCGGGTGCCTGTCCCTGTGCTAGGGATCCAAGGCACAAGAACTATAATATTGCCACCGTTGCAAGGGGCCAAAGGAAATCGCTTTGTTTCCATTGACAATGTCAAGTTACAAAATGTGGCTGATTCTGCACAGCAGACCAAGAGGGACACCCAGTAGTTCCGGAATCCCTCTCGCTACTGGGGAAGAAGTCCCGCTGCAGGTGATTTGCACCAACGCTATTTCCTCTCCGAACTTGGGGAGGGTGGAAGCTAATCTTGCGATTGTTCCACTGACGGCGAATACTTTGGAATCTTTTGATCAAGTTGCTGTAAGTTCTACTGATATTACTGAACATGTGGTTTATAGCGTGCCAAGGCGAGAGCCACCATCTGCTTCTTTGTTTACGGTTGCACCTTTTGCGAGAACTGCCTCGGGCTGCTTCAACACCACTGATGATACCGTGTCGGACTCCTCGTCCTCTTCAACACCAGCCCTGGGTCCACGTAGGCTGCTCTGTTGGCTCAAAAAACACATATTTTGTTGTTCCTTGGAACTATCTGTGGCTTTTTATGACTGTGATGACTATTTTCTTATGGCTGGGATTTGTTGAAACCACATTTTTCGTCACATATGGTTCCAAGAGACTTGTCCTTTGTGAACATTTCTGCTGTACCAATTCCGGATGGGATTGTGTGGGATAGAGTGATGTTTAATATATATGGTCCTACTGAGATAATTCAAATACCGTATGTTCTCAAATTGTCAATGAATGATATTGTTATACCAGGCATTATTTCTGATTATTGGGACGTAAAGACAGTGGATTCTATGTTAACGGAATTGCAATATTATACTGTCTATGAAAATGAAGATGCTTACCTATTCAGAGATAATTATGGTGACATGTTTTGCTACAATTATTATGGACACCACTTTATTCATAAAGCTAGTAGCCCTAAATCGATATTTGAATATATGCAATGGGAACATTGCCCGACTCCTCCACAGGGGAGTTCTAAAACGTATTCTGATAAATTTGCATATTTTTCTGGGCATCATCAACAGGGTGCTAAGTCTTACTATTATAAGGTTACTCCGCATACTAATAAGCAAATGTTATTGACTGACACTAAATTACTGTATTCAAATTTGTTTGTATCTAAACTTTCAGTGGAGGGGTATGAATACTGGTCCAAAACTGTTGATTTGAAAAGTGTCTGGGGTACGAAAAATTGGCAAATGCGGGGTAGGGACACATTGTTTAGGGCATGTATTATTCCTGTCCAAATGATTTTTCTGAATGACACTGTACAACAGACTAGCTGTTTGGGCTTAGCAACAATTAGAGACTTGAATTTGCCTAGCATCCCTGTCCCTTCCAAATTGAAAAATTGGCAGCAATATCTTAATGCCACGTTTAGTGAGCTTACAGACTGGGTCCAGAATGGTAAGCTTACCACTTCATTGATACGTCCGGGCGGGTGGTTATTGTGGCCCATAGACACTAATGGGTGTCATCAGCGTTTTGTCACCTCTTCGGGGGGGTTCAGAACTAGTAGGGCAGACCCTCGCTACATATCACCAGAACATGCTGATATCATTACTACATACAGCGTGGGGAAACTTTGTCAACAATGGTTGAAGTCATCCACGCTGGATGCAGTTAAGACACATCTCACGTTACTGTCTAATGATACTGACTTACAAGATTTCTTGTTAGGACCAAGAATACCACGGAAGAATTTTTTTTTGTGTGAAGTATATAATGAGATTTGGAAGCTTTCACAACAAGAGGCAGCGGCCCGGTTGAGGCAAATTGATCAGGAAAATTTGAAACAGGCTTTGTCTGTTGTGGATAATGGGATGCATACCCTTTCAGACCGTGTATACACAATTGACAACATTGTTTCCTCTGCTATAGACATCATTGAATCTGATATGTCTTCTTTATATCATGGGCAGAGTCAAACGCGGTCAATCATGCAGTTGGGTTGGACTCTACAGACCTTGAAGGTAGGTCGCGTTCCGTGGCAGCACATTCGTGCCAGGGAGATATTTATTTCCTTTAATTTGACACGTCAACAACAGCTGATGGCTAAGAAGGAAGCGACATATGTTATGTTCAATATTGAAAAGTTGGAGAAATTGCCTTTTACTGTGGCTGAAATTCCGTCAGCTGAGTGGTTGATTCACGGGGCATTAATTTGCCTATCTCCACTCTTCAATTTACTTCTTGTTTAAAACAAATTCCGGTGGGTAGATATGAACGGTTGGGAGACAGTTACATACATGAGGTGTGGGAGCTTCCCTTTCTATACAGATGTCTTAATGGTATGAGTGAGGTTTTTCTTAGTTTTTCTGTCAGCCATTCGATGGTTTGTAAACAGCTGTCTTTGCACGGGGCATGTAATGCCTCGATTGCTAACTTAGCTTGTTATCTTAAGGGAGTTCCTGTCCCGGTAATTAAAAACACTTTCCAGGTGCTTTCAAACAGCAGCTACGTCCTTCTTAACAGTGAACCCTGTTGTGGTATGCGTGTCGGAATAGTTTACGTGGTCGTTGTCAACAAGGCCGTTACGTGCTGCGGGAATGTGTTGTTTCCCCCCACTCAAATTAGGGAGGTAGCGGACATCTGGCCTCATATTGCTACTTCCAAGGTGAATTTCGACAAGTTGAGTCGACTGAAAGCCCTATTGTTTCAAAACTATGTGGCCCTTACATCTGCTAGCGAGACCTACGCACTTCAGGTGGCGAGGTCATTGGCAGAAATACAGTCCCTTTTAAATACTAACTTTCCGAGTCACTTTGGTGAACTCATGGGACGTATATTTAATGCGTCCAGCACTGCTGGAATTGCACATTTTTTCAAAGCCGTTGGTGTTGGTTTTGCTCATACCTTCTCTTCCATATTCGGTTTAATACCTTTGGCTATTCATTCTATTTTCGGAAGCATTTTTGGTGGATTTCCGATTACTTTGGCTTTGTTGGCTGGGGTTTTGCTGTTGCTGCTGTTCTTCCGCAATGGCTGTCCCACTGCGACGAGATCGCATATTGGCGCTCCCGTCAGCGCAGCTGTGTCGTGAACGCATGATGCAGCATTTTGGAGCAACACTCCTGGGACAATTGGAGTGTGACTGGTCTCTGTCATTCCGACCGGTTTTGGATTGTGTTCAACCCGTGTTTCGGTGCCTTTGGTGCTCGTTTGAACATGCACTGGCTCTCTGTCTCTCACTGCAGCGCCCCCCTGTTGTTGATACTGATCTGTTGATGTTCCCGATTAGGGCTCATTCCCAGACTTGTGCACTACGGTTGCGTCTGCTTCATGAGGCAGTTTATGAGATTCCCTTCCTGGAGGAAGATGGTATTGTCTCATTCATAGGCCCTGCACGGGGTGCCGCCTTGGAGGGTTCTGGGGCTTTGGAACACACCTGCTCCATAATAGTTTTTGGAGTGGATTTTCCGATATTGACATCTGTCGAAGTGGAGGATCTCCTGCTTTCCATGACTTCTATCTAGGAATTTTATTTTTTGTTAAAATTAACATTGTATTAAATTTGGCTTTAACGTCACATGCTTCCCAATTTAAATTAGTTTTCTGCTTTGCTGTCCTCTGAACTTGTCGAAATATATTTGATGTATTTTTTGTATCTGGGGCATATTTTTATATTATTAGAACCACTTGCTACCGACAAGGGGAGGGTGTAGTGTGGTCAGTTTTATGTATCCTTTGTGCGTTAGTTTCAGGCTTTAGGCCTTTGTGCACTTTGCCCTGGATGTATTTTATTACTTTGCTCGCAGCTTAGAGCCTCTGTGCACTTTGCTCTAAATGCTTTTTATTTGGCTTTGTACTGTTATTTTTCAAATAACCAGTTCTACTGTCTTGTTTTATTTTTCATATCACACTGTTTAGCCTACTTCAGCACTGGAGTTCTCAATAACACATTCTTGTTCATTCTGTGCTTCAGTCAAGGATACAGTCTGGTACATTGCCGATAGACGTGGTAGGAGTTTAGTCTTTGGCATTCTTGCGTGGGGACATTTTGTGATCACACTGACATGTTAGTTATAAAAACACTTCCTTGTCCCAATACACGCAAGAGGGAGATTCCGACCAGGGAACCACAACTAGACGTTGACTGCCTCGTTGCAGATGCTGAACCAGATCACAGGCCTTTGCTCAAGTATGAGGGTTGATGATTTCCCCGGGAATCTGAAAGGCAAATTAAAAGTTGAACATGCTGTGCTCGAAATAGAACTTGCTGAGAGAGAGTAGAAATTGTTAACACCATGATAGCGTTATTCTTATGTTTCACTCTCCTCGTGACTATTTCAGTCCTACTCTGTTGTATGGTTCTGGTTATTGCGGCTCACGCCTTAATATCTAAAATGCAGTCGTTGTATTAAAACAGTATATAAAACTTCAACTGCCCTTGTCATTTGTATATGAGATCATACTGTAAATGAGAGAGCTGGTTTGGATCTGAGTGACCACGACTTCCCTGAGAAGTTCCAAAGATGTCATGCGCTCGGCTGCCCAATCATCTCTTCCCCTTGGGAGAAATGAGGCACTGCTAGTTAGCCGGAGCATAACCGGATTGAGGGTGACAGAGGTCCTTCCAAGTGGGTCAGACTCAGTCCCCCACACCGTGAACGATCCTGCTACCTAGAAATCCAGTAGTCTCATTTAGGATAATGAGAGCCCACGCAACAGAGTCACCTGAAAATATCGAGGGACAACAGTCACACACCAACCCTTAGGGCCCAAACCATACCCACACAGCAACATCCACTAGGTGGGAACCTGGGCTCACCTATTAGCCACACCCTGTGCCTCTGGAGTTGGGCTATCACATATGGGATGCTGCTATTCCTCATAATAAAGGCATCATGCACAGACCCAGGATATTTTGCATTGACGTGGGAGATCTACTGGTCCGCCAGGCACACTATCGGCACATTCATCGAGTGAAAGCTCTTTCGATTTCTGAACACCTGTTCATTTCGCAGGGGGGGAACAAACGCTATACTGTATGTGTACCATCAATTTCCCCAATAATGTTGGGGATATGTCTCATTGCATAGAAATCAGGTTTCACTGTGGCGAAATCCTCCACCTGGGGGAAAATGATGTAGCTGTGCATGTGTTTAATCAGGGCAGACAACACTCTGGTCATCACTAGTGAACAAACTGGCTGAGACATTCCTGCTGCCAAGCCCACTGTCACTTGGAAGGAGTCAGTTGCCAAGAAAGGGAGCACTAATAGCACTTGCACAAGAGGGGGGATCCCGGTGGGGTGACGGATAGAAGAGATTAGGTCAGGCTCCAATTGGTCACACAGCTCTGTGATTGTGGCCCTGCCAAGTCTATAGTTGAGGATAATGTGCCTGTCCTCCATTGTTGCCAAGTCCACCAGGGGTCTGTACACGGGGGATGTCTCCATCTCCTATTCATCCGCAGCAGTTGCAATCTATAGGGAAAAATGGTTAGCAACTGGTCAGTGTAATTAATTTCCAACCACTCCACTTCAATGCATGTCGTGATTGTAACAGTGTTGTTTTGGAGAGGTCCAAATGGTGCATATGTGTACTGTGAAGCAGTTAGGAGCCATGACCTGCACCCACCCCGAAATGGCGTCCGCCTGTCCTGTATGGAGGGACAGGTGGAAATGTGGTAATTCCGCTGACATTGTGCGCCGTTGCGGGAGGCGGTCGAAAACCGTCGTGCAACTCCTCGTTGGTTAATATTGAGCCCTATGGGGTACAGTGGCTAATGGTGATGTACGCCAGTGGTGAGGTTATGCACTGCCGTGGACATCACTGCCATTTTCTATATGTTCACTCACTTGCTACCTGACCTTCAACAGGAAAGGACCTACACTGCTGTGACCTGTGTCTGGAACTGACAATGGCTTGTGCCACTGGGGGAAGGGCCCTTGCCTTCACCTTGTTGGAGTTGGAGCGACTGGTGGATGAGGTCCTACCCCAGTATTGAATGCTGTATGGGCCTCCAGACCAACAGGTGGGTACTCTGTGGGGTATAAGAGCAAGAAGGTGGAGAATGCCAAAAGCGCTCGCACATCAACACAGGTTTCATGTAATGTCCATCAATAGTAGTCTTTTACAAGCAACAGCTAGTTGTCGGTGCCAGGCTAGTCATGCACCTGCCACCTCAGGTGTCAAAGGGCCACACACTGGAAACAGTGAGTGGTTGCCTGTACAATGTGAACAAAAAGGCCAGGGCACATGCAAAGTAAAACTCTGTGTAGTGGATCCATGTAGTGATTCAAGAAAAAGTCAAAGTCCAACGAACAGGTGACACTGGATCTTTATTACAGATAAAAATATATGGTCAGTGTTTCAGTCAATGACCACATCAAGCACAAGTCCAAACAGCAAACAGCTGACACGTGTTTCGTCTCCTAGACTTTGTCAAGGCTTCAGCTATGCAGAGATGTGCACATAGAAATGTGAGAGAGGAGTTCCAATATGAGGATTATTGTTGATCTCCAGGTGGATCAATAACATGAAGAGCAGGTGGCAAAGAGGGCCATGATAAGCCTTGCCAAGAGCTATGTGGCACCGTGCCGGTCGCGTCTGGAAACAAGCATGTACCTATGCTTCTATGTGCATATCTCTGCATAGCTGAAGCCTTGACCAGGTGGGTACACTGTGTGTACATTGCATGGGACGTGAATTCATGGAGTACTGTGTGTGAAGGCTTCATGTGGGGGGGGTTGGTGGGTGGGCCCTGGGCAGCATGCTGCATGTATGGTGAGCCATGTCTGTGCTAATGGGGATGGGAACGGGCATGGTGGGCCATGAGTGTAATAGGCAGGACGGTCGGACTAATACCTTTCCCTGTGTCCATTTCCCTGCAGGTCAGTGCCCATCAGAAAAAGGGAATATGGCGTGCCATCGCCAAGGACGTGCAGACCCTGGGGGTCTACAGCAGGCAGAGCACCCACTGTCGCAAACGGTGGGAGGACCTGAGATGCTGGGCACGGAAGATGGCAGAGGCCCTGCTGGGGATGGCCATCCAAAAAGGACGGGGAGCCTGTCGAGTCCTGACCCCCCTCATGTCCTGCATACTGGCGGTGGCCTATCCAGAGCTGGATGGGCACTTGGGGGCATCACCGCAGCAACAAGGGGATGAGTACAGTGCCCCAATATACAACTTGCGCCTGGTGTGGTGGTATCCGGGTGGGGGATGTGGGCCTGTGGGAGCCCCTAGGTCAAGCATGACATTGCAGAGTAGGTCCCATGTTGGGCAGGGTTATGATGTAAAATACCTCCAACCAAGTTAGTAGGCATCCACTATTAGGCAATGGTCTGTGGGTCTCAGGTATGCTGCAATTGGTGTTAGGTGTCCTTATCCTTGGCCTGGTGACTAGCATTGTGACTGGTAGTGCATTGCCTATTGCGTAGGGCTGTTCCCTGTGTGTGTGTGTGTGTGTGTTGTGTACGCCAACAGTAGCGTCTACACTCATACCTGCATGCACTACATCCTCATCCACTACCACCATCACGCCTATCAGTACACGCCCCTCACTGGCAGTCATCACCCCAGATCCATGCACTCGTCCCCTGTGTCCTCTCCCACTGTGTCTGTGCCCCCTCCTCCCAAAGTACACAAACGCAAGCACTCAGACACCCAATAGCCATCCACCTCACAACAGCATCCAGCCCATGCACCTGCACCCAAACACAGCAGGAACCTCCTACAACCACTCCCTCTTCCTCCACTCCCAAAACCGTCTCCCTCTTCCTGCATCAGTGTCCCTAAGAAGCTATTCCTCTCCACCTTTGACCTCTTCCCTACCCTTCCCCCATGACTCACGTCAGGCCAATGTGGTCAGAACTCAGCCAAGCACCTCAGCCACCCAGTCCAAGGGCACAGTAGTGTCCACAGCAACACCAGGTGGGAGAGGATACCGGGCACCAGGCAGCCACACTGATAGGGTGTCTGCACCAAGTGCTGTACGAAAGGGGAAGAAGGCACCCCCAGCTGCTGCAAAGAAGGGCAAGGAGGCACCCCATCTGGTAAAAGGAAGGGCAAGGAGCAATCCCCGGCTGCTGCCAAAAGGAGCAAGGAGCTGCTGGCAGGAAGGGCAGGGAGCTGCTGGCAGGAAGGGCAAGGAGCTGCACCAGCAGGCAAAAAGGACAGGAGGCCTGGTGCTGGGACTCAGTCAGAGCCACCACCACCAGCCATGGTAGTGCAGCCATCCAAGGCTGCAGGGAATGGGCTGGAGCCTCTTCCCACAACTGCCAGTACCACCACCAGCCCCACTGCCAGGAGCAATGCCCCCTTCAGAACCAGTGGAGAAGCCATCCACTCACCCCATCGTTCCCAGGATGAAGCTCCCTAGGCACAATGCCCCCTCTAGAACCAGTGGAAGAAGCCATCCGCTCACCCCATCCTCCACAGGATGAAGCTCACTAGGCACAATGTCCCCTCCAGAACCAGTGGAGAAGCCACCCACTCACCCCATCCTCCACAGGATAAAGCTCACTGGGCACAATGCCCCATCCAGAACCAGTGGAGAAGCCGTCCACTCACCCCATCCTTCCCAGGATGAAGCTCACTGGGCACAATGCCCCCTCCAGAACCAGTGGAAGTAGTCACCCACTAGAGAGACTGTGGCCTTGCACTCCCCAGGACAAGTCAGTGGACAAATCATCCACTTGAGAGACTGTGGCCCTGCACTCCCCAGGACCAAGCACAGGGCATGTTGCCCCCTCCAGGACCAGCGGTGTTCCATCTTCCAGCTGAGGTGATCCCCCATTCCCCATCCCCCTGAGGTGCCTGTCTATTTTCGACCTAATGCCTCTTCAGTGTTCTCTCCGTGTTGTTGCAGGAGTGAGGTTGGGCCTTGGACTTTGTGATGTGGCCCAGGGACATTGAGGACTGGGCAGTGTCCCTTGCATTGTAAATATGTATACATTTTTTTATTTGGATGCACAGATTTCACCTATATTTATCTGATTACAGCCTTGTTACACTATAGTAGTTGTCCTTGCATTATTCCTGAGGGTTACGAGGTAAATATGTGATGTTAGCACATCTATTTGTGTGTATGGTGTTGGGGGTGGGGGTGTTGCGTGTGTGTGTCACTCTCTTTTTCCTCCCCTCCCCATGTGTGCTAGGCGGCAGTACACACCGTGGTCATCTTCGCCGGCGTTAGTGTTCGTAGTGGAGCAGAAGGTAGAAGAGCATGGGGAAGACATTCAACTCAGGCTCCATGGCGGCATGGCTCTTCCTTGAGTGTCCAGAGGTGAGTCGTTTCCCTTCTGTGCAGTGTTTCGACCAGGCTTTTGATGTTGTTGGTTCCGCCTGGCTGTTGGCAGTTACCGCTGTGGTGCCTGTTGGTTTCGCCCTGGCGGTCAGTGTGTTAAAGTGGTTGTCTGTCTGAGCGGTTTCCGCCGTGGTCATAATTTCATATTTATTACCACCAGCCTGTTGGTGGTATTACCGCTGCTTTATCACCGACTGCCAGGGTTGTAATGAGGGCCTTAATGTGCTATGAAGGCATTGCTATTTCTCATAATTGCTATTTCATTCCAAAGTAAAGTTTGCTCTTTGATGCTAAATTTCATGACATTTGAATTAACCATTGCACTATTCCTCACAATCACTATTTTATGCCAAAGTAAAGTTGGCTATTTGTTGCCGAATTTCAGGACGTTTGACTCTTCATATGCACTGCTATTTGTATTTGTGAAATGTTCATGTTGATGCATCTGTAAATAACTGTGAGCTCACAGTAAAGAAGTTAGAACTGGTATTCATCGAGTATATATTTCACAACTACTAGAGTAAAACTAAAGGTTCCGTAAAATCATAAAATCTGGTAGTGTATCTGTACCCCAAAGATAACTGCCCTACTTATCATGGAATCATCAATAAAACACATGCAAAGCAGGTTCCCCATACAGGTTAAAAAATGTAACAAGTTTTGCCACAAGTGGCACACACACTAAGGCACACGCATTTCGTGACCAAAAGAGGGAGTCTTTGACACTAAACTAATTGAACACATGAGGACACACATATTGACCAAGTATGTAGGGCAAAGGAAGGACTGAAGAGCACTATTTAGAGCTATGGGCCATCTCTGAGGAAGCCCAGACCAATAAACCTAACTTACAGTTAGCAAGCAAGGCATCCGCATCTACCCCACCATATACAGGAATAGAAATGCGCTCCCTAATGCCCTATATCCCACATTAGGTTACTCTAATCTGCCGGTTGAGGGAGCTGGAGTGTCCCCTACAGAACAACAAACTGTTAGGTCCATGCATGACCGTCTAACAGGCCAGCAGGCACAGGCAGTTCCAGCACCACCCAGTCAAGCGCTAGAGGTCCTCAAGGTCGATCCCCTGTCCATCACATTCAGCCTATTGTACCTCAGCCACATGGAGAACATGCAACCTTGCTGATTCTGGTGAACACACTCAAGTGTCAGGGAGATTCATAGCGATTTTGGACAGTTTGGACAGTGTCACAACTATTGGGGGTAAGGCGAGGGGCCCCAGTCCTCTGAGATTGGATGATGAGAAGAGAGCCACAGGGTTTGCTCAGGTAGCCGAAGAAACAACAGAAAGTGACTTTGAGGGCAAGTCCAGACGAAAAAGAACAGCACATTGCTTATAACGGAAGAGGCAACCTAGGTGGAATTTAGAGGAAAGGTTCAAACTAAGGGGAGAGAGAGAGAGAGAGCGAGAGAGAGAGCACTTTGGAAGCACAATGAGAGAGTAGAGCAGCACACCCTCCACCTGAGTAGAGCAGGAATAGGTACAGAGCACCATTCAGGTCTGAGTCTGAGGTAGAACTAGGGGAGAGGATTTTGACTGGGATCTGAGCCACACCAGATTGTCAACGTAGGAGAGGGGCTGATCAGGAAATGAGACCAAGTTAGCCTGGTGCAAACTTAACTTAGATGCAAGAGAACTAGGATGGCACCTTTGCAAGAGTATGGGGAGAGCAGTGACAAAGGCATCTGATGCTCCTCCCGAACGGGCAGGACAGACAAACTAACCCCAAGAGAAATAGTGTCCTGAGAGGAAGATGAGATCTTTGCACAACTATTTTGTCACCTGCTAGCCTGCTGGACCGAGGGAAGAGACCAATATGATAGACACTGGCCAGAGTAATGATCCTTCGAACAAAAGGACATGGCAATCGAGGAAACTGCATCTGGCATGGAGGGGGGGATCCCAAGTGGAACTTCTCCTACATCCAGAATTGTCTAAAAAAATGGGAGTGTTATGTTAGGGAGGAACCAGTGGAGATACCCAAAACCAAAATGTAGTCACTGCTGTAGAAGGGAGCATCAGGGGCCATCTATGTGTCATGGACTCAGATTGATAAAGAAGAGCAAAGAACCAAATTGCCATCATTTTTAGATGGGACAGGGAAATTAATCTCATGTGTCGAGAAGCACACCACTGGAATAAACCTGGCAATAGGCGGTGTCAAAAGTCTGCTAAGTAGTCTTATCGGAAAGCAGACTAAGACAGTGTTCGCCCAAGCTTGCATCACAGCAATCACGCTGACAAACACCGAGCATGACGGGCCACATTCAATTCATACTGGCACCAAATATGGATGGCTCTGAGGAAACTGTGCCCTGAATGCCCAGACCAAACCAAACAAAACCAAAATGTGTTTATTGAGTGTGACTTATCACCCCAGGGGTATCAAGGCACTTAGTGAAGATGGTGCAAACTGGATTGCTATTTTTCGATGGGCCATGTCTTGAGTGTTTCTTCAAATTACTGCCGGTGTGCACGGTCCGCAGGTGGGTGGGCATGTTGTTCCAGTTCTTGATGGTGAGGTAGGAGAAGGCGCAGCCTCCACTTTGAATGCGATGAATTCTCAAGATTTGGGCGAGGGCAAGATTAGCTGATTGGAGCTCTCTGGCAGGCTGGTGGTTAAAAGAGAGTCTGTGGGTAATGAGGTTGGTCCGATGTTGTGGTGGACTTTGTAGGGGATGGTGATTTCGAGGACCTTGAACTTGCATCTCTTGTGTATTGGCAGCCAGTGCAGGTCCTTGAGGTGGGGGTGATGTGGGTCCTTCTGGGTAGATCCAGGACACAACTTGCTGCTGTGTTCTGGATGGTCTGCAGTCCTCGGAGGAGCAGGGTGGGGTGTCCTATCTAAAGGGCATTTCCATAGTGCAGTCTGCTGGTGATGGTGGCTTGGGGTACTGTCTTTCTGGTTTCGGCTGGGATACATTTAAAAATCTTTCAAATCATACAGAGTTGGTGGAAGCAGGATGATGCCACAGTGTTTACTTATCATCTGAAGTTAATTTTGTTGCCCATGATGAAGCCGAGATTTTGGGCATTATGACTATGTTGGGGGTTGTCCGTGAGTGGAGGGCCACCACGAGTTGTCCCGAGGAAAGAGTTGTTCCCAAAGATGATCACTTTGTTTTTTTCTGTGTTCCATTTTAGGCAGTTGGCCTTCATCCAGTCGGCACCATGTCTCATAAATTTGCTGAAGTTTTCTCTGGGGAAGGCATGTTCTCTGGGGAAGGCGTAATCTTCAGAGAGGTAGAGGACGAGTTGAGTGTTGTCAATGTATGAGATGATGTTAAGTCGATAGGAGCGCACAATCACAGCCAATAGGTGTTAAACGGGGGGCTGAGGGAGTAGCCCTGGGGAACTCTGCATATGGTGTTCTTGGGTCCCGAAATAAAAGGAGGGAGGTGGACTCTGGGTGTGTCTTGTGATGAAGGTGCGGATCCATTTGAGGGTGTTGCTTCTGATCCTGATGCAGTGGAGTCTTGAAGTGAGGGTGTAGTGAGACATAGGTGGTCATTATGACTTAGGGGGTCTTCTTTAAAGACCGCCAAAACCACGGGCACCAGGAGACCACCAGTGCTGGCAGTCTTCCACCCACCATATTATGGGTACTGCTGGATTTCTGCCATGATTTGGGCAGAAATCCAGCAGTAGTTGTGCTAGTGGGCATAGGAGCTAGGGCTGTTCCACCACAGGCCCCACCCCACCAGAAGGACATCACCCGCCGTATTATGTGTAATAATGCAACCTGGCAGTGTCCTGCTGGCAGGGTTTTTCCGGAGGTGGAAGCGCCCCTTCCCATTCCCTGCCGGACGACCTCCTCCATGGACCAGGTAAGTTGATAATCTGACAGGAGAAGGGGGTGGTAGAGTGGGGGGTGTTGTGTGTACGTGTGTGAGTGGGTATTGTCTGCATGTGTGCATGAATGTATGTATGCGTGTCTGAATGTAGAAGTGAATGCGTGTGTGCATGTAAGTGTGTATGCTTGTGTGTGTGTGTCTTTGGATGGGTGGAGTATGCGTGTTTGGATGAGTGTGAGTATGCATATTTGAATGCGTGTATGAGTGCAGAGGTGAATGTGAGTATGGATGCGTGTGAGTGAATGCGTGTATCTAAGTGTAAGTGAATGAGTGCATGCGTGGTGCGTGTGGGTGTCTGTGTGCGTGTGCATGTATGCAGGGAAGGGTGTGGGGACGCTGTGTCTGCAGGGGGGTGAGGGGTTTTAGTACTTTCTGGGGGGTGCTACCACCGCGGAAACCCTGGTGGAAAGGCAGCTCCAAATACTGCTGGGGTTCTTCTGTGCACCGCCGGGTCGGAGATGCACATCTCCGGCCCAGTGGCTACGACCGCCATGGCAGAATGGTGGAGATGTGGCGGGTTGGCAGAGGCCAACCCACCACACTTATAATGTGGCGGTCTTCACCGCCAGCCTGTTGGTGGTGAAACCGCCATATTTGCCCTGGTGGTCAGGAGACCGCCAAGGTTATAATAACCCCCATAGTGTTGAAAGCAGCAGAGAGGTCGAATAGGATCACTGCCACCTTCTCTCCCCGGTCAAGGAGGGATCTGATCTCATCTGTTGCAGTGATGAGGGCGGTCTCAATGCTGTAGTTGGTGCAAAGCCACATTCGGAGGTGACCAATAAGTTTTATTTTTCCATGTGTTCAGAGAGTTGTTTGTTGATGACTTTAGCCGGGAATGGGAGCAGTGAGACGGGTCGATAATTTTTCAGTTTGCTTGTTTCCCGGCTTCAGAATGGTGGATGTTCTGATGGATGTGTTGATTATGGGAGTGAGGATGTGGCTGATTTCCTTCCGGCTCAGGTTAGGGATGTGATGAGGGCAAGGGTCATTGGGTGAGCCAGATTAAGTTGATCTTATGAGGTCTGCTGTTTCATGGGTGGATAGGGCCTTCCAGTCCATGATCAGGTGGCTGTAAGATCCTCCTTCTGGGGTGAGTAGATGTTCTACGTTGCTGGGTTGAGGAGGAAAAACACAGTAGATTGCCGTGATTCTGTTGTAGAAATATTCGCCCAGTGAGTCGTAGAGGCTCTGTGATGGTTGGATGGAGCTTCTGGTAGCCATCAGGCAGTAAAACTCTTTAATGATCTTTAAAAGTTCCTTTGGGCAGTTGGCGCTTTCCTTGATGAAGTTGAGAATGCTTCTTTGATGCAAAGATGGTATTTTTTCAGCACTTCTTTGTAGATAGAGTGGTCTGTTTGGTCTCTGCTGGTCCACCACCATCTTTCTAGTCGTTTGTAGTCTCTTTTGAGCGTGCAAGTTGAAGGGTGAACCTTTTTGCTGGTTTACTGGATCTTCTAGCCTTGGATTTTGTGATGGGGCTACATTGTGACGCAGTTGAGGAGCCAGTCATAATCCATTGGTGTATAGATCTAGGTTGTCTGAAAGCGTGAGTCTGCTGGAGTGGAAGATGTTGCTCCATTGAGTTTCTGTGATTTTCTTCCATCTGCAGAGGGGGGGTGGTGATGCACCAGGTGGGGGTCGATCCACGTGAGTTCCAAGGTGTGAGAGAAAATGACTTTGTTTTTTGCTGAAAAGATGGGATCAAGGGAGTGACCGTCTATGTAGGTGGGACTGCTGACCAGTTGTCTGAGTCCCATTTTGCTGAGGTTGTCCAGCAGGTTGGTGAAGTTGTGGTGAAGGGGATTGTCCAGAAGAAAATTGAGATCTTCTAGAAATATGCAGTCTGTTGAGTCGATGGCCAGCGGGGCAGTAAAGACAGCGAAGTCTTTGCAGAAGCCATGGCTGGGGAACGCGGTCTGCATGTGAGGATGCCCCTGATGGTGGTTTTGGCATTGAATCTGATGAGAAAATAGAGGTGTTTCATGAGATGGAATGACTCTTCTTCCAAAGTGGTGCATGAGAGTCTGTTCTTGTGCAAGATGGCTATGCCTCCTCCGTGCTGGTTTTGGTGGTCTTCGTGAATCATTTTGCATCCTTTTGTGGTGGAGCAGGTGATGTACAGGGTCGATGCAGGCGTGAGCCAGGTCTCAGTGATAAACATTAGGTCCTGGCTGATGGTGGTTCAGGTGTCCCATATCCCAAGGTGTGTTTGCAGCAGGATCTTGCATAGATCAGTATGCAATACAGTCTCCTTTTCTGGATTGGTGGGCGGAGGTAATGGTTCAGTGAGGATCTCTGTAGAGTGTGTGAATTGGCACCAGCAGCATGCAAAGGGTCCATTTTTGTTCCGAAGGGATGTAATACAGCAGTTGTTGTCTTTGTTTCTGGAGGCCAGGTCCAGGAATTTGGCAGCGGAGTAATGGGTGGTAGGAGAGTCCAGGTTCCTGGTGCTATGTGTGGTCCAGGCACGGACGGGGCAGACAGGCTTGCCAGTGACCACCATTAAGTAGGTCCCATGAGGGTGCAGTGGGAGGAGGGCGGGCAAAAGGAGCAGGAGAGAGAAATGGCAGGAAAAAGGTGGCAAGGACAGGGGGCACGAGAAAAAGGAGAGACAATATCTGAAAGGAGCAGCAATACAACCAGTGACAGACAAATAGCAGAGACAACAGTATGAGACAAACAGTACAAGACAACAGTACAAAAGAATACAAGAGAACAATAACAGGAGACAGTAGAGCATGGTGAAGCTCAAGAGAAGCTCAGAGCAGGGCAAGATGCAGCAGGGTAAGCAAAGTACAGGACTTGCTCAGTGGGGTTGTGCAGCGTCTGCAGCTAACATTAAGTAGGGCCTGGGGAGGAGAGGGCACAGTGGGAGGAGGGCTGGTGAAAGGAGCAAGAGAGAGATACAGTGGGAAAAAGGTGGCAGGGAACGGAGGCATGAGAAAAAGGAGAGACAAAATCTAAAAAGAGCAGCAATACAACCAGTGATAGACAAATAGGAGAGTCAGCAGTATGAGACAAACAGTACAAGACAACAGTACAAAAAAATACAACAGAAAAATAACAGAAGGTAGTAGAGCGTGTGGAAGCTCAAGAGAAGCTCAGAGCATGGTGAGATGCAGCAAGGTACAGGTCCTGCTCAGTGGGATTGTGCAGAGACAGGCATTAAGTCAGTCCTGGTGAGGGAGGGGTACAATGGGAGGAGGGCGGGTAAAAAGAGCTGGTGAGAGAAACGTCGAGAAAAAGGTGGCAGGGGATGGGTGGCACGAGAAAAAGGAGAGCAAATATCTAACAGGAGCAGCAATATATCCAGTGACAGACAAAGAGGAGAGATAACAGTATAAGACAAACAGTACAAGACAACAGTATAAGAGAACACAACAGAACAATAACAGGAGGCAGTAGAGCACGGTGAAGCTCAGGAGAAGCTCAGAGCTCAGAAGTGTTAATAGCAGAAACCATGAAACCTGGAGAAACCATAACTAATTTTCTGGATAGAATGAAAGAACAGTTAATACAAGAGACAGGACAGATATGGACCGATATGGGCCCTCAGGTCACATTCTTTTACAACATCTTCAAAAAGGGTCTGCCTACTGAAATACAAAGCGGATAAGACAGCATAGTGGGGCTAGTCACCAAACCCTGGTGGGAGATACACACTTATATATTACAGTATCACAAAAAGGACAGGGAAAGACAGAAGCAAGCCCAAAGAGACACCGCTAAGTTACTCCAATACTGTTAGAAATGGGGTCTCTAGTTGGCAGAAGTATTCACCTTTGTCCAAATAGGGACCACAATCATAGTCGTGATAAGTCACACACAATCCAAATTATCCTGTGCCCACCCTCCGGTTGCTTGGCATTGAGCAGTCAGGCTTAACTTAGAAGGCAATGTGTAAAGTATTTGTGCAATAAATCATACAGTAACACAGTGAAAGCACCACAAAAATACACCACACAGGTTTTGTAAAATATAAGATATTTATCTGGTTAAATTAAGGTCAAAACAATAAAGATTGAAAAAGCACAAGTTGAGATATCACTTTTGAACGATTAAAGAGAGTATTAAATCTTAGAGGTCAACAGATGTCAATTGATCACACAAGTTCCTGGTTTGTGTAAAAAATAACATGCACAGAGACCACAGAAGAGGAGATGCATGGAAAATAGGGTGTGCCTCAAAATTTCCAGCATGGCAAAGACAATGTGTCATTTCTTTTCACGCTGCAAGGGGCTTTGCGTCGATTTCCGGCTTGCAGTCTTGGTTCCTCACTGCAATGCAGGAATCTTTTTGATGCCCGGTGACAATGCGGGGATAATCCTGGGCATGCAGGAAGTCACAGGCGTTGTATCTATCCAGTAGGCGATCCATCTAATTTTCTGTCGCACAGCAGGCACTGCATTGATTCTTCACTCGGGAAGTCGGGCTGCTTCATTCCAGTGCGTCGATCCAGTAGGCTATGTGTTGAATTTCCAGCCACAAGGCAGGTGCTGAGTCGAATCTTCACTCAGGAAGTCGGACTGCATTGTTCTGGTTCAGCTTTCCAGCAATTTTCGCACGCAGGACAAGCTGTGTGTAGATTCTGGTAGGCTGTGCGGCAATTTTAGGTCAGAAGGAGTCTCCTCAAGATCTGAAGTCTTTTTGGCCCTGAGACTTCAGAAAACAGGAGGCAAGCTCAATCCAAGCCCTTGGAGAGCACTTCTCAGTAACGTCAGAGGGCAGCAAGGCAGCAGAGCAACAGCAGGGGAGCGGTCCTTCTCAACAAAGCAGTCCTGATGAGTCCTTTGGGCAGCCAGGCAGTTCCTCTTGACAGGTTGCAAGTTCAGGGCCAGAAGTGTCTGATTTGGTGGGGTCAGGAACCCAGTTTATATACCCAAAAATGGTTTTGATGTGGGGGAGGCTTCAAAAAGTGGTTTTGAAGTGCACAAGGTCCCCTATCAGTACAGGTCTGTCTGCCTGGAATCCAGTAGGGGGTTTGTCTGTCCATTTTGTAAGGGCAGGTGACTAGCCTTCGAAACGTAAGTGTCAGGCCCTCCATCTTTCCAGCCCAGGAAGACCAATTCAGTATGCAGATGAGTGCAAGTGTGAATGAATATTCTGTGTTTGTGGTTGTCTGGGTGAAATGCACAAGAGAGCTGTCAACCAGCCCAGCCCAGAAGTGGACTGGAGACAGGCTGTAAGGTACAGATGGATTTTAAGTGCAGAGAAAAGCTCACTTTCTAAAAGTGGCATTTGTAAAATAGTAATATAAAATCCAACCTAACCAATAAGCAGGATTTTCTATTACCATTCTGGCCATACTAAATATGACCTGGTTACTCCTCTCTGATCAGAATCTACCACTCAAACAGTATATGAGGGTAGCCCTAATGTTATCCTATGAAAGGAGCAGGCCTCACAGTAGTGGAAAACCAATTTAGGAGTATTCCACTACTGGGACATATAAACCACACATGTGCATAAACAGCCTTTTAACTACATAGCACCCTGCCCTATGGGTTACCTAGGGCCTATCTTGGGGTGACAAATATGTAGAAAAAGGGGAATTTAGGGCTTGGTAAGTACTTTGAAATGCCAGTTCAAAGTGGCAGTGAAACGTCACATACAGGCCTTGCAATGGCAGGCCTGAGCCATGGTTAAGGGGCTACTTATGTGGGTGGCATGACCAGTGCTGCAGGCCCACTAGTAGCATTCATTCTACAGGCCCTGGGCACATGTAGTGCACTTTACTAGGGATTTACTGGTAAATCGCATATGCCAATTGGGTATGAACCAATTTTGCCATATTTAAGGAAGAGAGAGCATATGCACTTTAGCACTGGTTAGCAGTGGTAAAGTGAGCAGAGTCCTAAAACCAGCAAAAACAGTGTCTGAAAAGTGGAAGGAGGCAGGCACAAAGTTGGGGGATGACCACCCTAAGGCTGTCAGGTCTAACAAACACAAATTGAAAAAGAATGCCCTCGGGGGCCATGTTTGCTGCGCAAATGGCACCAGTTCTGGAAGCAGCTCCACCGCAAAACCCCAGAGGATTTCAACCTAGATATAAGGGCAGAATCCATGGAGGTTGGCGGCAGCCAGGCCTTAGAGACTGTCACTATTGCCAAAGAATGGGCCACATGAGTGACACATGGCAGTCAAAAACATATTACAAACAGAGGTCTATGAGCCTGGGTCAGTCCCTGTAAAATCTCCACCTACGAAACCAAGCCCAGGGAAACCTGAATGCACCATACATTAAGTCAGTCCACTTCCGATGGTCAGATAGTTGAAAAAACATGTGGCAACAGTAACCAAAGATAGGGAACAAAGTCCAAGAAGGACTGGAACCACAAACATGGCAGGAAGTGGTAGCTGTATGGGGAAGCAATGCCTTCACACACAAGCAGAACACACATATCCAGTAAGGTAAAATCCCCAATACAAAGTATGTATTTCAAACACACCTCAAAATTCACTGTACCAAAACATAAAAGAAGGACCAATGAGAAACATTAGAGATTCAAGCCTTTACTTGTGTTTGGGAAGTTCAGGGCTGCTGCACTTGTTATGTCAATCGGGTAGTCTCAATACAGTCTGCCATTCAGGGTACTAACAGGAGCAAAGGCCCCGCTCTGCTGTTATCCCGATGGGTGGAGTTGGATGGTCACACCCCAGGGGGAGGGCAGTGTAAATAGGGGGGCAGGGCGGCTCCTCGACCAGTGCTTAAAAGCAGGCACCTAGGTTCTCGCACCCACAAGTCAGTTGGGGCAGGTTCCAACCACCAAGTCAAAAGGTGCCTATTCTCGAGCACCCAGCCTTGGACCCAAAATTCCTTTATGGTGGGCTCCCAACAGCACCCCCAGAAAGCAAAGCTGGCTCCAGCCAAATGGAGGCCACCTTTTCGTTCCAAAACGTAGCTGTCACCCAGTATCAGGAGCCAGGTTTTCTTCATGTATGGAATAGTGAAGACCTTATAATCTCCAAAGCACATTGTCAAAATCTGACAGATTATGAAGCACCACATGGCAACGAGCTAGTTGATGGGGGAGTGGGTTTACTAGAACAACGATCCATGACAGTTCATTACAATAATTTGGGAAAATTTAGACAAGTTATAGGCATCGCACCGGACTCTCCCTCCAGCAATATCTTTGCCTCCTCCTTTCCATCAAAGGTTTCCAAGTAACAGCCTGGAGCTGCACATACCCAAACATCCTGGGAATGATGTGGTCTGAAGGAGAGGGGAATCCGGGGAAAAAGTGAGTCTGAAAAGATTCATCACAGCTCTGAAAAGAATAGAACACAGAAATATGTTGATTCCCATATCAGGTCTAGACATCAGCCAACGCACATACCGTCTTGAGTAAGCAATAGTCCTAATGTCAGACACCGCAATATCTGAGGCACGTGGGGCCATGGAGCCACTCGCCAGTCCCCTTAAGTTCATGACAATTAAGATAACAGATCATGTGAAGATCTAGGGAAGCACCCAAACACCAATAAAAAAATCGCAAAATTAGCCCAAAAGAAGCATCTAGAAAAAGGGTGTAGTCAAGACAGCTGTAACTGCTAGAGAGGCCATGTTGCATGCCACATGCTGCGACTAGAGGGGTTTACGCGTGACTTCAAGGCACATTGCAACCACCAAACGATGTTCAGCTGCAACACATCTCCCCTTTATTCATCGCCCCACGCAAGTGTAGGTCAAAGGAAATCAGCTACACCAATGACACCCCCACGCACACACACTAGAACTGGAAAGCTGACAACACCCACAGAGGGCTAGTTATGATTAAATGCACCCACATGCTCCAAGATCACCCAATAAAAAATGCTTCACTGTCATAGACCTAGTCAGGCATGCAGAGGGAGGAGGACCAACAACCCATAAAATTGATACCTCCATTAACAATAACCCATTTTTTTTTACAAAGCATTTACCTGAAAAGCACAGAAACCCCTAAGAAATAATTGGCAATGACACATGATGGGATGCAACTTTTTTGATAACAAACCAAACCTGGCTCCTGTTGAGCCGCCAAGCGCACCAACTGTTCAGAGGACCATCACTTTTTCAGCGGCCACATCAATACTCCCATCAGGATCTGGAACTACAAACTGCTCCAAGAACATTTTTGAACTGCTACAACTAAGAAACTCTCATCACCAGAGGACCACAGACATCTCTCCTGGGTTCATCTCAAGGCCTACAATGTTCTATCAGTTATGTATTGTTGTGCATCTGAATAACCTCTGTTTACTAGGGGTACTGCCACATATATTCATTGCCAAAGAACTGCCTAGTCAAATGGAGTCCATCCAGAAATAATTACGGGGCTTGTGTAGGGACCTCTCCCCTGTCACCTACAATTACACCACACCCAACACTAATATTCCACAGGCGCTACACAGCACCCTTTTGTACAACATGCGGTATCAGTACATGACTGCCATGGATTCCAAGACATTAGCCAGGTCATATTACGCCTGTTCACTGATACCACATGCAATAGGCACAGGCCGGCTTTACCTGTCCCAAGAGGTAGTCCCTGAAAAAGCAAAACACCTTCTCCACCTATAGCTATGTAGAATTAGCGCCAAGATACAACTCAACAAAGTAGAATCCCATGTAGTAGTAGTGAGCCTGATCCAATACAAAAGCAAACCCACAGCATTGTACCTTTTCACTGAGCCTAGGGACATTCAAATAGAGCTAGATTGTATGCACAGGAAGGGCAACATAGAGGAGGATACTGTTTGGGGCCAAGACTTTCCAGAAAAGAGATTCTTGGAGGTAGCAAAACCACCAAACCAATGCATGAACACATTCACTCATGATTCCATCTGTGGTCCCAGGATGGCCATTAGCATATCTGGGGCTGTCTTCTCAAATACCAAATGGACCCCAGACATGACGTTCCATTGTAGGGCCATCCACCTCAATGATAGAAAGTCAAATAAGACCTACGGGGAGGGTTAAATAACATCATGGATAACCCATGCCAGGAAATCTGGAATCCTGGGTAGAGAGGCATACGTGGGTAGAAGAGAAGGGGCAATCCCTAATTGTACAGAAACTCACACTGTATTCATGGTGTTTCTAAGGCGAAGGAACAATTCTACTGGGAACAAATGAAAACTCTGGCACAATCCTGCACATTCCATGCAATGGAGCATCTCCATGTTGATGGACACTTACTGGCAATATGGCGAGTTTGCCTACACTCAGCTCGTCCCTGGATGGCATGGCTTCTGTTCCCTTGTCACCATGCACATCCCGACCCAGGTCATTCCCGGAGAAGATCTGTCAGAGCTCGACCAACACCCACTAAAGAAGAAGACAACTCTGTTGCATTATGCTTGATTGAAAAGAACTGCTGAATATTTTGTTTGTGATCCATACAAGGACATTCCAGAAGAATTCAGACTGTTTTCTGATGCACGAATACCAGCAGGAGGGTCCTTACGCTTCTTCACCATGCAGACAAAAGTGAATGCCCTCTGGTTACAAACAAACAGGTAGGAAATGCTCAAGATTATGAACAGCACTGAGTCTGGCCTTAATTGGATCAAGGAAGAACTGAGAGCCATCTGCCTGATTGTGATGCAACATTGATGTGTGTTGCACTTAATGACTCCAATTGAGAGAAGGGTGTGATTCAAGGTCGATGCCTCCTGCTCCACGTTTTTACCAGGCAATGACATAGACAATGGAACTCTGACTCTTGCCATCTAACCATTGCACCATTTACAAAGAGATATGTGTGAGGAGGGAGATGCCCCTGACCGGCATTGGTTCACAAACTGGTTCTCCTGGCTCCCCCGATGGCTGACTTGTCTGTGCACATCAGTGTTGCCTGTTTTAGTAATATTATTGTATTTGTGTGGTTTTCTGCAAGTGGGGGGTTCCTGCTGTAGAAATACAGGACTCAAATTGGGTAGAATGCAAGTAACTAGGGAAGTAGTACAACAAGCCGCCTGTAATGTGACTGTCATGAAGTATGGGTTAGATGGTGTAGTTGAAATTCAACTAAAGGGGGAGCATTAATACTGGAAAAATTAATGTTGATGAGCACCATGACATGTTCACATACAAAAACAAAATTGCATCACTATTGCCGAATTCACCCGTCATGACCTCTCTGTCAAGCCCGACACAGAAATTCCTGGTCAGGGAGGCTCTGAGACCTTGCCATCAAGCTACTGATTGACAGGTCACAGATGGGGAGCACCTAGCCGGCAGCCTAACACGCTAACAGGAAACTCAGATAGGTGCAGCAACATCACAATGGTCGCACGAGAGTGGTGCAAATAAAGCACACATGGCAGAGAGGGGCACGCATTCCCAAAACACCATAAAGTCAGATGCCACATGCAGTTATGAACACCCAGTCAATCGCAACACACCACGCACAGTAACACATCACGATCATGCACCCCTCAGGCCAGACATCTGGGCATGCTAACCACTGGCCCCCATTGTGTCCACACAAGGTCGAGGCCCACCTGCATTTGTTATCAGGACCTCATTATGACTGCAAGACAACTGTTCAAATTTTTTACCCTAAAAAGAAAGCTTTAATTGTTTTATGGTACCCAAAGAAATGTACAAAACACCACTCAGATCAATTGTACTTTGAGACAGTCTTCACTCCCCAGTTCTGTAACTGTTCTTCTGGCTGTAATGTTTAATTAAACAAACTCTTCCTGCTTTGCCATACGCCTCTTGTTTTTCATTTTTTCAAGGTAAATTCACAGTCTACAACAATGTCAGCTGCGCAAATATGAATTTGTACTAGTAACTGTTCACAATGCTATTTGAGTGATACTTTTTCAAGTGCATACACCTCCTCACCACCCGGAGATCCTCTTGGGTGACACAGTTACCCTTTCCAATGATACATTGACTAATTGTAGCTAATAGTACAATTTGGGCTACCTGGCCCCAACACAAGCACAATTGTGTGACGGAGCAAGGGGGCCTCCATTGACACTGGCATATCTGACAACTTTCCCAGGTCCATGCATGATGTGCTACTTCAGTCCAAGTTTTTTTACTTTGTACTTGTTCTGTTTTCAAGAGGATAAATGACACTACAAGTCCCAGCATTGAAAAGCAATACCTTGACTGGAGCAGCACATCATGCATAGACTTGGAGAACTTGGTGTGGTTGGACTGGGCAGGTATAATTGGCACTATCAATGGAGGGAGAGTTATGTGAAGGGTGAGTTAACATGTGGGGCATTCCTGCCATTTTTCTTTCAAGCAGCACAATTCAGCACAGCAAAGTGTGTTGGTGTGTAGGTGAGTAGGCCTGCAAGACAGTTTGCTAATATATTGGCCCTTGTTTTGACTCACCCTGACATTCTCCCTGATCCTCCACTTCAATATTGTCCTGCCTTTCTACTCCGCTACCAGGTATGCCACCTGCTTCTCCAGTGGATCCAACTACTCCTGGACATCAGGTCCTCCTCTGGTTCTCTTAGCTGCCTTAAGTTTCCTGGCCAGTTTTTCTTTGGTCTTGCACTTGCCACCTCTTCTTGTACTCCAGAATGGTCCTCTTTGTTTGTGTTACACAATTGATTTTGTCCACTATGGATTGCAAATGGCCTCCTTTCTTGACAATGGCAGTTTTGAGGTGACAAATAGATGTTCATTTTTGTCAGATCACTTATTAAAATCTGATTCTCCTCCTCACTGAAGTAGGACTTCCTTTTGCCCTGGGATGATGAGGTTGGTGCCTGCCTGGCTCCCTGAGGCGCCTTCCATGCTTGTCAGTATTGTGGAGTATAGTTTGGCCGAATATATCGTATTTTTCAAGCGCTCCTGCTATGCAAAACACTCCTGCATCACACAATACTGATTTGCAGCATGTAGATGTCCTTTACGACACACAACTCAGCTTTGCGTGATGTAGGGAGCACTTGCGTTGCCATTTCTGACACTGTTGCATCAGAATTTCTGACGCATCTTTAGTCCTTGACCTGTGCCCCACCCCATATATGCGGTGAATCCCTGGGACAATGAAATGCTGCAACACAGCACAGATTTTTTTGATGCAAGGCTGTTGCAACGTAGCATTGAGGCAGCTTGCAAATATGACTCCAGATGTGGCAATCAGAGCTTGTAAACAATTTGAGAAGTTTTTAGGGGTCAGTGCACATGCACTGGGGCCTGGTAGCAGGGTCTCAGTGTACAGAGTCCAACAACTTACTGCTTCATTTGAATAAAATTGAGATGATGATGCTAAGAGAGAGAATTTCTTACACATACCCTTCTATAACAAATTCCTTTGCATATACTAACACTGAATATTATGATGCATTCAAGGCATTCTGTGTACTCCAGAAAACACAGATTGTATTAGTTTCCTGGAGAAATTGACACATTTTTCGTTGTTTGAGTCAGCTTCCCATAGCTGTTTTTGATGCAAAGCCCTGTCTGGCTATCTTGGTCGATCAGGCTTTGTGTCAAAAACTGTTAATGTTTTCATGGCCCACCCCTAGAAACTCATAGTGGATTTGGTGTTGTGGAAAGGGCACCTTTCAGGAGCCAAACATTGTTTGGGTTGGGAAGTAAATCACTTTATGGCACCTTCTGTCACTTTGTGTCACTCTTCTGCCAGAGCAAGATCTTCGTAAATCTTGACCTAAATGTTCTTGTAATATATATCTGCATTGATTACACTATTTTTGGTGTGTGAGAGAGACCGTCTTCATGTTTTAGACTTTGGATGCTAGAGCCACGGGTAGGATTCACTGTATGTGTTTGTTTTGCTGCCTATAAGAAGCTCACAGTCTGTGTGTGATTCTCCCTCTGCGAGACTCTGCATCTCTTAAAATAAGCAGCATGGAGTCTGCTAATGCTGCAGTAGCTAATCTCACACCAAGTATCTATACCTGTTGTCAACACTGCATACCATAAAATACACCATGAACTATTCTGCAGGACACATAGAAAGAGGAAAACACCTGTCTGGATTGGTTTCCGACACATAAACAATCCTGCCAACAACTCAGACACCCTTGCACCATGGTACAAGGGCACCTGCATTGGTGTTAGGCAGCACATTGTGCACAAGCATAGGGGGAAAGGACAGAAACCCACTGTATCTCATAAATATGGTGCATTTCTGCCCTCTCAAATTGGCGTAGGGCAGAACAGCAGAAAGACTTGAGGGGCTGCCCATTGTCAATTCTTTGAAAATATGCAGTAGGGTATCTAGTTAAAGCCAGACCTAAAAATAATCAGCCAAACTGTACTGACTTTTCTTTTTGGTCCCAGTCTCTTTGAGGAGATGGGAGCAGCAATAAGCAATGGATTATTGTGCCTCCTAAGGTCACATTCAGGGTAGGGAGTCAACAATTAAATAATAGAGTCATGGGCAATGTAGAAGCGATGGAATATTTCCATTCCTGCACTAAGATAGGTGTCTGCTGTTTCCCATTTACAAAATTGAAATACCCCTGCCCACGTTTCTTATTTTTACTATCAAATCAAAGGAGTAGCCATGGGAGCAAGCTTCACACCAGATTTAGAAAATCCATATATGGCGAATTATGAGATACAATTTGTATATAATCAGATGAATCCTTATTTGGAGTGTATAAGAAGCTGGTTTAGATGTATAGATGATGTTTTCCTCATTTGGCGGGGCTCAGCTATAGATTTGCAAGCATTTTGGCCCTGGCTCAATGCAAGGTCATTAGATATACAATTCATGATGGAATACAACAAAGAAAGTATTTCCTTTTTGAATTTATTAATCCAGGTGGATGAAGAGAAGCTATTTGTCTCCTTGTATAAAAAGCCTACTGAAAGGAATACGTTACTACATTATAGTAGTAGTCATCCAAGGAATTTGATGGATAATCTTCCCTTTGGGCAGTTTCGCAGAAACTGCACAAAAAAGAAAGATTATTTAAAAAAATCAGATATTCTGATAGACAAACTTCTAGAACATGATTAACCCAAGACATTGGTAAAAAGAGCGAGAAAGAGAGAGGTACAATAATCGAGAAAACCTTTTGGAACCTAAATTGAATAAGGAAAACAACAAAAGACTAGCATGTGTTACGACTTACAGTCCAGCTAGTAACGAAATTAAGACATTTGTGACATACCATTGGGGTCTAGTCAAAGACCATCTTGCAATACAAGATCTGTCTCTTTTCTCTTTTAAAAGAGGAAGAAACATAAAAGACACACTAGTGCGGGGTTTGTTAACTAAAACAACTAAAAAGAAGAATAATACACTTTGGGGTCTCCCAACGGTAGTAGGCCATTACAAATGTGGAAGCCTGTAAAAATAACTTCAACACAAAGAATTTTTGTTTTGGTGACAATGTGTTTAAGTTGACTTCATTTTCAAATTGTAATACACAGGATGTGAGCTGTGTGATTTGGTGCCTGTGCAACCTTATGTATGTAGGACAAACAACGCAAAAGGTGAAACGCAGGATTTTACAGCACAAAAGTAGAATAAAGTGCAAAGTGGTTGGAGCACCTTTAGTGGATCATTTCTCAAGGAATCAACATAATAATGAAGACATTAGATGGCAAGTGATTGAACAAGTGACTCTGGGTCCCAGAGGAGGGGACAAGACTGGACTTCTTTCAAAGCGTGAACTTTATTGGATGGAAAAAATGTGACACAATAAATAATGGATTGAATAATTTAGAAGATTGGAACCAAGCTTCAACTTTATGAAGAACAGATGTAAATAGATTATAAATTTTATAATTTTGTTTTCTGAAAAAACTGTTTTCATGTGGTTTTACTAGACAGGAAGGTTAAATGAAGTAAAGTCAGCTGATATTAAAGAATAAGAAATAGAGGATTATTACACCTCAAATATTATTATCAGACAATCTATGTTTGGCATTAAAACCCAACCTTATGAGTATCAGATACAGTTAGATTAGAAATTATGACACTTCGCTGAGTGATTAAAATTTGACAAATTAACAGGTATTTTTGCAAAATATATATCTACATGTGGAAATCAAGGAGAAATTAAGAGAGGCTAAGTTGTGTTAATATTTCTGTTCTAAAGATGTTCAAAAGTAGTATAGAGTGGTTTTGTGACAATATAAATATCATGCAAAGACGTTTTTCTAAATGGCCAGTATGATCCGACTGAAATACAGAGGGTTTTGACAAGATGTGAACATCGTCGGTGAGCGTTAATGTGGCCAAAATATAGATTAATTTCTATACAAAGAAGTACAGAGTGTCTTTGACACGATATATACATTGTACAAAGGCGTCTGTTTTCAAATTGCCAAGGGACTGAGAAATGTAGAGTGGTTCCGATAGGAGGCAAACATCGCCTAATGGCGGTTGTTTTTAGCTTGTAGGACGCTCTGACAACTCTACTTCTTAATTGGATGAAGGAGACATTGGTTCTCTGGTAATTACTAAGCATGCACAATTAGTAACACACGTGTCAGGGGTTGTTAATTTATTTAAACTCTGTGTTATGCGCCACTCGCGGCTGCAACACGGACGGCTTCTACTGTTTGAGACAGACTGGAGAAGACGATTAAAAGTAAGACTTATAAATATTGTTAAAACAGCTTTCACTGCGGGGATTGTATTTTTCAAGAAAGTTAGGATCAACCTTTTTGACATTTCCTGAAGGTTGCCGGATGACTCCA
Source organism: Pleurodeles waltl (assembly GCF_031143425.1). Taxonomy (NCBI): domain Eukaryota; kingdom Metazoa; phylum Chordata; class Amphibia; order Caudata; family Salamandridae; genus Pleurodeles; species Pleurodeles waltl. The sequence continues at coordinate 755,059,471 of NC_090443.1, read as the reverse complement.
TAAAACAAACGCAGTATAGGCATTTTTCTTTTCTTTCCTCTACCCGGGGGAGGCCGGTTGGCGTTTTTTGGCGATAAATTCCTGATTAATAAATAAATATTCTCTTGCACGATGGTTAAGATAACGTGCTTTCACATACATACTGTAGCAGAATAATATATGTTTGGTTTCTTCTACTTCTTTGCCAATACATATGGGGGTTTACAAGATGATTGAAAGATACTAGAATTACAATCTAGCTAATCCAAGTTCCCCTATTTTTATATATACAAAAAAGACGAAAAAAGATTGATTTATTTTTATATTTTAGGGCAAAATAAAGAAATGTCTTCAGTGATAAAAAAACACTAAAAGAGGTTCGCCCAGTCAAAGAGGCTATAGGCTACCGATACCAGTAACTATGTGAGTAAGAGAAAATCTTTTATTAAATATTGAGGCAATAAATGAAAGACACTTTACTGGAAAGAATAAAAATAGTAATAAATTAAGATTTTTTAATAATGACATAGGTAAAAAAAAATGTAAATTCTTTTGCAAAAAGAGATATTCATTTCTTGATTTTTTTTCTAAGATAATTTATTTATTACAGAAAAGTGAAGGACGTATTCTATGAATCACCCATAAAGATACTGGGTGAGTCAGACTTGGTTTCTTTAGACTCATCTACTTATGAGAATATTAAAAAAGAGTATTACAAAGAAAATGTTTATTTCATTTTATTTTGTTTAGGTGTTTCCGGCTAGAAGAATTATTCAGTCCTGAGGATGACCCACCAATGATTTATGTCTTGATATAGGGTCGAAACGTTGACTTCATTATATGTGGTTTATGTCTGAGTGACTTCAAGACACTTGGAATGAAGGGGTTTTATTGAAGTTTGCTCTTTTTCTATATGTTTTAACCACATTTGTGTATATTGTATATAACACTTTGGCACACATATCACTTTATCGCTTTCACTGTGTCATATAACATTGGGAGCACCTTTTCTAAATTGAAGTTTTTATGATTAAAAGAAATATTTTTTCATCAGATTGAATAATAAATGGTGATAGAATTAATTTGGGGTCATCATATATATGTTTTAGTATATATTTTCTCAATTGCCATGGGAGTTTAGGCATGTACTTCCCCCAAGTTGACCTAATTTGTGTTGATTAATACGTTTCATAGAGAAGCTGCTGGCATAAATTAAAAGTGTTAGGGCACGTGGAGGAGACGTGGAGGGAGTGCGGAGGGGAGCATGAAGGGGGAGCACTGGAGGGTTATTTAAAAAATAAAAAAAACACTTTCCTGGTGCTGTTGGCTGCCTCCCGCTCCTCTGTTTCCTGGTTCCAGCAGCTTTAGAGACACCCTGTGCAATCCCTGCTCTGCTCTCATGCTATTACCTAGCATTAGAACGGCACGGGGATTGGCCTGGGTGGGCTGGTTTGCTGCTCACTCAGGCACACTGAGTCTGTGCTGTTTCTCCAACCCAACTGTCAAATACAGCTGAGTTGGGGAAACCTAAATGTGCATGTCTGTCTGGCCAGCCTAAAACGCCAGCCAAACAGACATGGGCAGGTAAGGGCCCATTCCAGCTTCCTCCCCCCTCCCATAGCCTGGCCACCCTCCTCCCTGCCCGAGATGGCTCAGTCAGTAGCAGAAAAATAAAAGTTTGCGGAGAAGCCACCGCTGCTTTTCACACAGGCTGCATACACACTTTAGAAAGTCAAATAAAGGCGTGAAAGGTGTGAAACAAACTTGAAATTAGGGAGGATGTGCATTTAATACATTAATAAAACTCGCTGACAGAATATTCAGAGTCCAGATGAGGGTATGTAGCTAAACTATGACAATTCATGTACATGTCAATTAAACCTGAAATGCGTGTAGCGGTGGAGGGAACATTGAAGCTGCGTGTCTGATTGCTTATTGACATTTGCTGAACAATTTACTCCATATATGCAATTTGGTTAAATCTTGTTAATGTAAGCATTGCAAGGCTTAAACGTTAAATTATTTAAATAAAATGAAATGTGGATTGGGACGACAAACACAACGTAGAAGATTATAACTTTCAGACAAGTCGTTTGTAGAAGCAGACGACATTGTGCCTTCGAAACTCTTCAAGGGGCCACTTGAAACAGGGGTGCTGTCAACGATGCGAGATATCATCACAATCAGCAGTCTGGCAAAGATCGGCTTACCAAATGGGAATACGAGGAAAGTGGGGAACATTAAACAATAAAACACTCACCGACGATCGACGTGTTGCCTTTTACATTTATCAAGCTTCGTATACACCACTGAGACACATTGTTTCATATTGTCGGACATTTGTTCATTTACCTTTAGGGCCGGCTTTAGGGCTCTGCGTCGGTCGCTTTGTTTAGCAATAACCTACGATTTAAAAGCACCTGCTGCATAGTTTCTTGTAAGCAATAAAAATGTCAAGATAACCCTTGTGATTCATGTCCCTGCTGGAGAGAGATTGGGGTTTTGGCTAGTGGAAGTTTTGACTCATCATTAGGTAGCACAAAGGGTTATTATGCTTGCTGCAAAGAACAGATCTGTATTTTATGGGGGTAGCTCAGTGAATAAGTAAAGTCAGCCTTTGACAGCGTTTTTATTCAAAAGAAATGTATGTGAGAGGGAGCTATGGAAAGGTGAGGGGCACTTTAGCTGGTGGAAGTGAGGGAATCTGTTTGAAGACTGTCGCACCAGCGGCACGAGCACTAAAGCCGGCCCTGGGCCTCTGAGTAGCACGCGGTACACCACTTTGCAGCGTTGTCAATCCAGCACATTGTACAACAGCTTCAATCGTGCCTGAGAAATGCAATTCAGATTCAACCGATTGGTTTTCCACTTTAAACAAACACAACTGTGTTTTAGTTTTGTAGGTCAAGTCGTGTCAGCATTTCTTTTTACAATTACCAGACCAGCAGAACACTTCCCGAGGATGTCCTTGTTGAAAATGGAAGTGCATTGTCTCAGGCGAGGTTTAATAATTTACTACACAAAACAAGTTTCTCAGATTTCTGTCACGTGTCTCCTCAAAACGAGTTTCAGAATTATGGGCAATGAGGTACTTGAAGGGCTGCGCTCGATAATTGGGGCTTGTCTTTATCCTTGTAATTATCAGTCCGTTTAAGTGAATTTCTAATTAGGCGTCACACATTTCCCTGCAGACTTCAAGACAAAGGTGTCCTGGCAGAAGAGGCAAGCCTAATGCACAGTCTCACTGCAAGTAAAATTCACCCAGCGTAATAATACAGGAAGTACCACTAATTAGGATTGCATTTTATATCAGTATGTTATGACCCACAAATGTGGCAAAACAATTTTCCTTTCTACTTCCTGTACTGTAGGCTAAAAATCAATAGAAGTTTCCTAAGTAAAATCTCACCCTGCCAGCACCTCCCTATTGGCCATGCAGCAATACTAATGGTCCTGTAGCGGTCCTCAGACAATACAGGCATGTCAATATCATTTAGTTCCACTGTTCTTGTTTGCCAGCTTCCATCTGCAGCCTATTCATAACTTTGGTTACTCATAGCTTGGCACAAATAGGCCTTCTCCCCACCTTTTTACTTAGCTGTCCCTTTTTCACTTCAGTGCTTCTTTGATCGCGATGACAGCCCTTGCAGAATGTCCCTCTAAATCTGCTTCACCTTTAATATTTCACTAAAATGCCAATGAAAACTCCTCTCTGCCTATGGGAGCTCAAAATCCCTTCTCTTCCACTAGCACAATAGACACGGCTCTATTCCCATCAGACTAAACAAATAAGCAATAAAGTCAGAATCAGAGGCACATATTGGGGCCTTGCCAACTGTGCCCTAAGAATATAGAGAGATAATTAACTCCAAAGAGGAAAATATTCTACTTGGTAAAATATTGATTTTCAGCAAATGTACTAGCTAAAAGTAAAGCAAAACTACTGAAGGTAAACTTTAATAAAAGCCTGTGCAAATAGTATTAAAGAAACATTTGAAGGGAATTATACATTCTTAGCATAAATATACTGGAGTGCACTGTGCAGGCATTAATTTTAAGCATTACTTGAGATCTGAGCAATTCATATATTTGTAATTGGATGTTATGCCAATGTAAAAATGAAATTCTCTTTTTAGTTAACACAGGATATGACTTTAGAATGGTATCCGAGGCAACAGTTCAAAAAGTGTGTATGTGCCGTTCTATGTTTTGTGCAGGCACGCACTTGTTTATTATTTATTTAATTATTATAAATCATTTGCTCTTCTACAGTACATGCTGAAGGGGAAAGCTTACAATTCCTTTCTTAAATATATAAAATACTTATTTTTAAATGTTTAATTTAATAATCAGTCAGTCAAATACTTAATTCGGTTACTGTAACCCTAAAAGTACAGAAGACAATACGCAGATCGGTACAAATCCAAAGTATTACACAGTAGAGTAAAATGCCCTATCGAGCTATAAAACCACTACGCATACATTTCCAAGTCACAGTTTAGGCAAAATAAACATATAAAATCCCAATAAGGTTATGCTAAAAATAAAATACAATGCAAAATATTCGAAAACATTAAAAAGACAATTGGATCCACTGCAGCAAACATAATACATGTGACGTCAATGTACCCACAAGCCACACTGTCTCATGCAAAGGTTCTCTTGAGCTCGCATATAGGATCATAATAGAAAACGTCAATCCAAGAAGTACAAAACAATAGTATACGTTAAAACTGGAACCAAAATACCTTCCTCTGGAAACAAAATTATACTAAATAATAGACTTTGAGTCCTACAATTAGAGTGCACAAGAAAGGTTTCTCAAATAATATCAATTTAAAAGTGTCATTGTGCAAACCATACGGGTGAACTACCAGAAATCAGAGGAGGATTAAGAAAAAAACAGCTCATCAAACATCAAATGACCCCAGAGCTTTAGCTCTAATACTCTAGTTCCAATGTAAATATTTAGCAAAAGTGCCTACAATTGATTCTTTCGTCTCGACATGTAGCAGCCTAAGTGCTACTAAGCACTGCCTGTACTCAAGCTGTCTGCAGATTGGGAGAATCCAGTGCTTCCTCGGGCGTTCATAACCAGGGCAAAATATGAAAAGGTGTAATAATGTTTCTCCTGCTTGCAAGCAGACTGGACATGCGATGCTCATGTCTACTTTGGATTTCCATTTTGAAAAAAAGGACCGAAGTGGCAGGGTTTCATGTCGGAACTTGAGGTACTACTGTCTAGAAACTGTGATTAAAATGTAGTCAAGGAAACATTAAACAACCTTGGTTCTTATTGCGCACTTCTAAGCCCCACATGTGAGCCCAGAAGGTGTCCTTGACAGAATCCCTGGTGAGATGCAATATGCACCCTTTGTCTCTCCAGTGTTCCTCAATGCCTAATTGCAACAGAGGTTTCTTACTATGACATATCCACATCATTTCGCAGTTCTTATCTATCGTCACTATTTCCTTGAAGGCACTGTAATACTCTACCAGGGCTGGGGTATGCTCTAGCCTGCATCAGTATAGGACAGGTCTTAATTGTGCCTTGTGGGTAATTGGTTTAACACATATATCCGCTGGTAAAGGTAGTAAGGGAGTGTTTTTAGGCACACTCACCAGAGATATTAAAATATTTTTCCTCTGTTCCCAGCACAGCCAGTCCTAAGGAACCCCACAACTCAACCCTGTGTAGGTCACTAACTTCTGCCTTTGTACTGTAAACATTTAGAGCTGGTGAGATCCACCTTACTTTTGTGACATGAACTAATCTCAACATTCTAGATGTGTGCTGAATTAGATTCAGACTACTTTTTTAAAACTTTGGTGGATCAAGCAATGTTGGTAGTAAGCCTCGTTGCAAGGTAATCAAAAGCAGTTACTCTGCATAGGCTATTTCTATAATGGGTGATACAGCCTTCAAATGATTTGTGGGGGTTAGTTTTTCTGTGATTTATCACCAACCCACGATCAACACAGAAGGCTGCAAAAAAATCCACTACCATCTCCAAGCCAACTGTAGTTTTGGACACCACCAAGGTGTCATCTGCAAACAAGAGCAGAGGGAACTTTTGACCATCAACCCTTGGTGCATCATTCTCAAGCTGAGCTACCATGTCACTAAGATAGAGAGAAAATATAGCGGGAGCAAATACACATCGCTGGTCCATGCCTTTGTGTATTCCGAAACGTTTTGCTAACTCGCCCAAGGGTCCAGATCGTACTTGGTGCAAATACATTAAGATACTCAGCAAATCAGGGGGGATCCCATTCTGTTTCTGTATCTCTCATAGCTGTGGTGGGGGGGTTCAAAGCGGACTTTATGTCCACAAATAATAGGTATAGGTGTGATTTCTGGGGGGCTACCATCTTCCAGGAGATGATCAGAAATACAAACACCTGATAGATGGTGCTTATATGTTTCCTGAAGCCCAGTTGTAAATTCGATAAGTATTCATGCTCTTGTATCCCCAGGTCAAGTTCATTGAGATTCGGCCTACAGAGGCTCCCTTTTTCTTGGAATGTTCACACCATCAAGTATTGCATTAGAGAGTTTATTTATGTACATACCCCAGTTCTCAGGGTCTGATCAGAAGAGGTCCCCAGGGACTCTGTCAGGCCCAGCAGATTTCCCCGAGGCAATACTCATAATTGCATTCTGAGTTTCACTTAACTCTATAATTAGGGATGCGGTATTTACATCTTTTCTAAACTCTGGGGGCACCCAAACGTTCACATCATTCCACTGGGCTAGGCCATATAAGTAAGAAAAATGCTTTTGCCAGGCCTCAGGGTATACAGAACCTATTATGTGATTTGTATGACTCTGATCCCCGTTGGCCACCAGTTGCTAATATTTCCTGGTGTCCTTGAACTTTGCTGCCTCGTATAAGTTTTCCCAACTCTTACTGTCCCAGTTTCTACAAGCTTTTCCTGGTTGACACTGCTACCCTGGTTGATACTGCTACTCTTCAGGGATTGACGTAGCTCGTTTTTCGCTCTCCTACAATCTTTATTGTACCACGTGCTGTCTGATTTTACAACTGAGGTACCCGCAGAGTGTACCACAGGAAACATCCACCTACTATCCACCTACTATGTCAAAAAGCTTCCCATGTAGAATTGCGACCACAGGGGTTTCATCCTGTGGATTCATGGGGCAATATGGTTCAAGCATGGAATCTAAGAGTGCCCTATATATGACTGTCCTAACCTCTGATTGTACTGCTTTTCTAGCCCGTTTTACCCTATGCCTATTTTCGTTGGATTCAAATCCGTGGAGAGTGGGGGCGTGGCCGGGCCTCGAAACAAGATGGCCGCTAAGAGCGAGAGCTCTGTGCCGAGGCGGTCCCGGAGGGGTGACGGGGGCGAGAAGACAGCCGGACAACACACCGGGTTCGGTGCCCCTCCACCCTTACAACAGCGGCGACACAGAATCATGTCCGGGGACCCCGTAGGAGCGGGACGCAAGGCAGGAAACTCGCGACTCGCCCCAGGCCGATAAGGCCTGACAAAAGGGGCGGAGTCGCGTCTTCGGAAGACCGGGGACGGCGTGCCCGCAGCGGCAAGGAACAAGCTGAACAGGCCGCAGGGACTGCGGGAGCCGTGGCGACCCGCATCCATCTCCCTACAACGCCAACAAACACCCGTGGACCTTCGACCCCCCACAGGGAGACGGGGAGACGCAGCAAAGGGGTGCGGTCCCTTCGACAGCCGGGAGAGAAACCCGGTCAGAGAGGCAGGATCGAATCTCTCCAAACTAAGAACGGCATCGCTGGAGGCAGAGGCACGACTTCTCCCCTCTTTTCCATCACAGAGGGACAACAAAAACCCTCCCGCTGGGATAATAAACTTTCGCCCCCCTCCCTCCAGACAACTAATACTGAGGAGGGCAGAGGGGCACGACGGGAGGCACGTGGAGGCGAAGAGACGAGAAGGGTGAGCGATTGGAGGGGCATCGGAGATAAAGAGAGCCAGAGGGAGCCAAGAGAACAGAGATACAGGAGAAGGGAGAGGACTGGCACCAGCGTAAGTCACCGAACATCTATATCCTTATCGGAATCCACGGAGGGAATCTCGGGCCCCACGTGGCCAGACTCTGTGGACAATTGAGGCGATGCCCGGCAACAAACCGAACCATAAACCTGCCAGCAAGCCTGCACGACAACTATTATTCTCAGAAGCGCTACAACACAAACGCCTAACCCCCACGAAGACAAACCCTCAAACATCTCCACCTTTAAACGAGTCCACCACGATGTCTGATAAAGATCAATCCACAACTATGGACAGGATACTACAAGAGATCACCACCGTCAGCCGCCGCATAGAGGGGATGGACGCCTCTATAACTTCATTGACACTAGAAACCAAATCCATGCGATCTGACATTGCAGGCTTTCAATCTAGAGTGACAGGGCTAGAGCAACGCATGGGATCACTAGAGACGCAGATCAACACGTCTCAGGAGCGAGAACAAGACTTCATCTACCTCAGGAGTAAACTAACGGACATGGAGGACAGGAGCCGGAGAGACAATATCCGCGTACTTGGGATCCCGGAAAACGAAGAAGGCTCGGATATGCAGGCTTTTCTGACCTCCACTCTTCCAAAAATGATTTCATTGGACTTTGACCCGCCGTTAGAACTCCAACGGGCACACAGGATAGGCCCAAAACGCTCTGACAACTCCTCAAGGCCCCGCCCAATCATCGCATGCTTGCTGCGGCATAATCAAACCCGACAAATACTCCAAGTAGCACGCAACCACGGCCCTTTCCGAATAGACCAGCACGAGATCCGAATAACCGCCGATTACTCCAAGGAAACCAACGAACGTAGAAAGGCTTTCCTAGCCCTACGACCCCGGCTTCGCAAACTGGAGATGAAATACGGTCTCTTTGACCCTGCAAGAATGTGGGTTAACAAAAATGGAGTATCCAAGGACTTTTATAACCCAGACGAATTGAGACTCTTCCTTGACTCTTTCCAATCCCAGCCTATGGACTCTCTCAACACAGACAGTGAGCATGACATTGTAGGAGGCAGTGATGGGGCTGAAACCCCCCACTCTGGAATGGAAAAGGTGAAGACGGCTCTACACGACACCGGAGCCAGTCATAGAGGTAGAGACATGGAGAGACTAACCAGATCATATGATGACAGGGGTCAGATTTTACACGCAGTAGTAACCCACACCCAACTATCGGAAAGAGACAAATCCCGCTCCCCTTTAAAACCTACAACTGGGTCTTCCTGAGAAGGCAACGCGACAAGACGACTTGTGGGACTATCGCTAGAGAGTCGAAAATAACAACTATAGACTCTGCGGAAGGATGAGTACCTTTCCAGATCATATGTGTTTTACTATTGTAATTGTCTAAGACTGCTAGTATCAATGTTAAAACCAGATACATGAAAAACCTATGCTCTTTATGACTAGAGCCGAGGCCCTATAATGGAAAACTACCAGTAAATCATTATTTGCACTCAGTACACAACAGATGATGATTATTAGAACAGGGATCAGACCCCACCAACTCCCTGTATGTTGAATAAGAGCCCGGTCCCGACCCTATAACCCTATAACAAGGTAACAAAGTAACAGGGGCATTAAACAGATAACAAAAATAAACACTAATTAACTATCATGGAACTTGCCTTATATTCCACACACTACAAAATATCTCATGGTAGTAAATAATAAAGTATGTGAAACCTCCCTAATACACACCACACTCGACCAGTGCTGACATTAGAACCGTTTAGCCCCCATTATCACCCCAAGGGATGGGACTAGACCACGTAAAGATAAATTAATTCCAATACAGGGACACACAATATGATATAACCTGAGACATATCAAAGCTCCCATTACTTGACTTTACTTTATTCTACAATAAGAAACTGGGGAAAAAAAAATAAAAAATAGAACACGAGGACATAATACAACATAATACCGCATAACGAAGCAAAATAATATGACAATCTACACTGCCACTCCGCACCACATTATAACATCACAATGTAAATTATAAACTATTAGCTATTCCTTTCCCCAGATGTTCGTACCTACCTCCATCCTAATCATTATTACTATCTTAACCTACCATCTACAATAGAACGACTATGATGGTGTCACATACCAAGTAAGACCTTAGTAGGTCAGTATTATGATGGAATAATACACGGCAAGGAGTTAGTAATAGGACGAGATACGCATTATCTTCGCGTAATCAGGGGCTCAGCTACACTCATTACCTATCCTACGATTAATAGAGAGACGCTTGGCATAATGGCTCCTAACATGATAATGTGATAAGATACCAGGATATGCTATGTTGATCAACCTAATATGTCATTGAAAAGTTGTAAGGCGAGACGAGACGAGGCAGTGTTAGAGTTGAATAGAAATGCTCAGGAAGTATTATATTATACTGTATATTGGTATCTTTATGTGTCCATGCATACGCGAGAACTGTAATGCTCTGTTTGAGCTCTTCCCCCCCTCCTTCGCCCTGCCCCCCCCCCTCGCCAGCCGGTCTCGGTCTTTCTGTCTGCCCAGTCCCTACTTTAATTTACGACCCTATCTTATGAACTCTTAAACACCCTACGATACCATACAACATCAAGTACTAGGCACAACATCCTAAACACCATACCCCATCAACACCCGACACCCCCCCCTCCTCTCCAACGCCGCCCAAGTACTATAGTTATTAACCGACCATTACTTCTGCCAATATACACTTTAGTTATATAACTAATACACTAGCCACTAACCACTGATGAACAGACCCACTTCCCGATACATAAACATAAACATAAGCACTGATGTGTACCCCCCCACCCCTCCTTATCACCGACATATCGATAACTGGCTGTCTGCTATTTCCCCCCTCGCCCCCCCGATCGAGATCGCCCGACGGCACAAGAGCTCCGAGAGAAATCGGTCCCGCCGTTTACAGACCTAACGAACATAGGAGGTTGGACTCCTAACCTCCCTCATCCCTATCCTTCTCCACTTCTTCCCCCAAATTGTACGCTCTATTGCTATACTCTCAATCTCAACTTTAGCACACGCATCCATCCCTTCCCCCTCCTTCTCCCTCTTTTCTTCTCCCTCTCATTTCTCCTTGTCTTCTTTTCCCCTCATATTTCCCCTCCATCTGGCTCTCCTCCTACTTATATTGCCTCTCTTCCTTCACCCTCTCCTCTCTCTTCTCTTTCTTCTCCAGAGGACTCCCTTGGCCTCCACCAGCCGCCAACCCCCGTATAAAATAAAACACTGTATCATATCGAAACACAACTCCCACTCTACCAACTAAGTCAATATCTCCCACCCTCCCTCCCCCCCCCACCACCACCAACCCCGGAACGAGGGTGCTTACTCACAATTATCCAATATGTCGAAGTCCCACCCTCAAGCGACGCGACCATTACGCATACTCTCTTGGAATGTACACGGCATGACGAGCTATGTTAAGCGGAAAAAGATACTGTCCTATCTTCAATCCAAAAAAACAGATATAGCTCTGATTCAAGAGACTCACCTTGACACTCTGGAATCCAGTTAACTTAAACGGGATTGGGTAGGGAGGGTTGCCTTCAGCTGCCGTCCGACGAGTCAGGAATCTGGAAGTAACGGACCCCGCAAATGTGGAGTGGCGATACTAGTACGTAAATCCCTCCCGGTCACTATCATTAAAACCTGGAATGATACGGAAGGAAGGTATATATTTGCTGAACTAAAACTAGGGGACACTGTTTTATGCGTGGGATCCATTTACGCACCAACCGGCCATTCCTTCTACAGCTAAATCGCCTCCTGACAGAAATCGGAACTACTCGATACATAATCGGGGGAGACTGGAATCTCGTCCAAGACGCCATAATGGATAGGACAGGCCCTGTTGATATATGTAACAATCATGACAGAGCGCTTCTGACAGACCTGACCACGACGTCGGTCTGGTGGACTGCTGGAGAATACACACCCGAAAGATAAGGAATATACTTTCCTCTCCACCGTCCATGGCACCCAATCGCGTCTGGATTATTTCTTAGTATCACACACTGTAATCCCTCATATACAAGACACCTGCATCCTAGATAGCGGGCTCTCAGATCACTCCCCAATACTAATCCGGATCCAGGTGGGACTCTCCTTCTCTGGTCGTAAACCATGGCGATTGGCTGTACACAGATATCGCTCTCCCCAAGGGAAAGAACAATTAAAAGCTCATGTAGCTACATACATGGCCGAGAATACAGGCACTGTATCCTCAAAAAGGATCCTATGGGTGGCAGCAAAAGCAACCCTAAGAGGGAATATGATGCGAGATGCAGCACTGGCCAACAAAGACAGAATAGCCCGCCAAACCACCTTAGAGACCACGATACAGGACCTCACTAAACAATATACCGCCCAACCATCCCCTAGGCTGCGACACGCCTTAGAACAGGCCCGCATGGCACACAATGAACTCTATACATCTCAGGCGGAATACGCACTGCAAAAGTTGCGAGGCCGCCATTACGAACAAGGGGAAAAAGCAGGTCGACTCCTAGCGGCGCAGCTCCGACAAAGAGAGGCAGCCTCTGCCATTGCGGCCATAACATCTTCTTCAGGAGCAGTACTAATTCGCCCACAAGACATTGTAAACGAGTTCGCCAAGTACTACCGACATTTGTACACTCCTGAAACAACGACAGATCAAACACAAATGGAGACATTCCTTACCGCGGCCAATCTGCCCCGTCTGTCTGAGGCAGGCAGGGCCCTCTTGGACGGTAACATAAGCAAAGAAGAGATAACCCAAGTTATAACAAGCCTCCCCTACCATAAATCACCAGGAGAGGACGGATTCCCTGCGGAATTCTATAAATGGGCTGGGGAAGAGGCAATAACCGCAGTACATGAAGCACTGACGGAAGCATGTCAAGAAGGCTCCCTGGGCGCTTTATCCAATAAAGCCACGATTGTCATCTTGCCTAACCCAGGGAGAGACCCCCTTCTTTGCGGCAGTTACCGTCCTATCTCCCTTTTGAATGGGGATGTCAAGCTCCTAGCCAGTGTTCTAGCAGCGCGACTACGCAAGGTGATACCATCATTGATTCACAATACCCAAGTAGGATTTGTACCAGGCCGTACCTCCAGAAATCATATGCGAACTCTTTGCCATACACTGTTAGAATCCATACAATTACCTGACGAAGCCCTAGCCCTGTCCCTAGACGCGGAGAAAGCATTTGACCGCATTGAGTGGTCCTACCTATTCACAACCATGAAGCATTTTGGCCTGGGGGAACAATTTATCTCTAAAGTGCGTTTATTATATGACCATCCCACAGCACAGGTTAACTGTGGGGCATCATGTCAGACCCATTCCCTATCGGAAGGGGCACACGCCAGGGATGCCCCCTGTTGCCACTTCTATTTTTATTGGCCATGGAACCCCTAGCTGCCACCATACGAAATTCTCACCAAATAAAAGGGATCCATATCACCGGGGGCATATCCAAAATATATCTTTACGCAGACGACATTCTGTTAACAATGTCCGATCTAGAAACCTCGCTCCCAGCACTACTTTCCACTATAGAAGACTTCGCATCCCTATCCGGATATCGGGTAAACTGGGATAAAAGTGAGGCACTACCATTATCCCGCATAACGACGAGGGCAGCGATACATGGCCTCCAATTCAAATGGACCCCGACCCGCCTTAAATATTTAGGAACGTTCATTAACAGAGGTCTAGAACATATGGTCAGGGACAACTTAGACCCCCTTATATCTAAAATGAAACAAGACTTTGCCAAATGGTCCCTACTAGGCCTGTCCATGTGGGGCAGGACACAGGCGGTCAGAATGGTCACCTTACCACGCTTCACATATGTGCTAGGCATGCTCCCCCTACAGATACCTCTTTCCTCACTCCGATTAATAGACGCATCCATAAGGGCCTTCGTCTGGGGCTCCTCACGCCCAAGACTGAAACCTGCAATAATACTGGCACGACGGCTCTACGGAGGATTAGGACTATCCTTGATAGAACAATACTCCCTGGCCGTACAACTCTCACAGCTAATATATACACTTCCGGATATAGCCGATCCACCGCAATGGGTGATCACAGAGAAACTCCTATATGGACAGTATACGGAGATGGGAGGAACATACGCCGACCATGTTCCCTTAGCTAACCCCATCCTCAAGGCTACAAACACAGCGTGGTGCAGAGCCCATCGACTACTAGGAGTACACCCCTCCCTGCATACTCAGGCTCCCATAGCAGGGAATAAAAGCATTAAAATAGGAGGGAATATTCTCAGATGGCCCCAATGGTCCGAGGCAGGTATCCACAATATATCTCACATAATAGATGGAGATAGATTCCGCACATTCGCCGCCCTCCAGGAAGAATTCGGCATCCAATGTAACCAGGAGTGGCGATATCTACAGCTCACACACTGTATGCGGAGAACATTAGGAACCCCCCGTGGATGCTCAAAACCTCACCCATCGTCACCTATCTTCAGAAATGGGGCCGACAAAAAGGCGTCTTTGCTGGCCTCAATGCCGAATTAACTAACCACCTTTACTCTCAGCCTTTACTTGAACGATTACGCTTAAAGTGGCAGGATATACTAGAGATAACCTACACGGACGAAGAATGGCCAGAGATACTAGAAGCCCTCGACAGGGGCGTACGTGAAGCACGCCTGAAATTTTGCCTATTTAAAATCCTTCAGGGGTGGTACTGGACCCCCGTTAAACTCTTCAGGGCAGGGCTGATACCTCACGCAAACTGTTGGAGATGCACAGAGCCATATTGTGACCAACTTCATATTTTATGCCACTATCCAACGGTACAGTCACTATGGGACGCAGTACGCCTCGCCTTATCGGACTTCATACAGATACCAAAACCGACCCCACCAGCATTTATCATCCTACATGACATTCGTCCGTATCCCTCCCTATCGCGGGCACATAAACGATTAATCCACACGGCGCTTGCCACGGCCAAAATATGCATACTCCGGCACTGGAGATCTAGCATTGCCCCCACACCTATAGAATGGATGACGGCCATGTTTCAAACGGCTACCCATGAACGAGTGATTTATAACCTACAGGACCAAGCAGAACAATTTGAGGAGGTCTGGCGCCCATTCTTGAAGAGACCATGAAGTGGCTGGTGGATGACCAACGGATGATCAATGTTCAATGATCAATGATTAGGGAATATCAATTACCAATCACCCTCTGAGAATCCTAGACTCCGGAAATACATTTAATCTCCTACTGTCCCCTCTCTCTCTCCCTAGCTACGCTATCCTCTCCCCTCTCTCTCTTTTTTCTCTCTCTCTATCAATCCACAGGCCTCTAATTTTGTCATATGCACGAGACCCTGAACTACCCAACATAGTAATACAAGTCGCTTCCTAACACAAACAAGGACTGAGAAATCAACTCACATAAGACGTAGACACTCTCTAACCGACCTTACCATATCTAACATACATACTATCTACCTCTACAGTAGATAATAACTTGCTATAGACGGAGCAGTACTGAACGATCTACTCTTAGGCCTGAACAAGCTAGTCTCAGGATACAAAGACCCCCTGCCTTCCTCGAGTCTCTTCATTTTACATTCCCCCGCGATTACCCTTCCTCTTTCTCCCTCTTTCTTCCCCTTCTCTCCCCCTCCCCATTTCATATGACTATTTCATCTCTCCCCTATACCAAGATCAACCCCTCCCACACAACCCTACCATCGCTCCCCCTCCCTTTACCACCCCCCCCACCTGTTCTCCACTTTTCTTCAAAATAAGGGTACAAAACTCAACTATGCAACTCGGAATTTTTTACTTACCTGACAGTACATGCATATATGCTCACAATGGAAATAATTGTGGTAAAAGAACAAAAACAATGTTTTGAAAGCTAAACAGTTTGTTTATATGCTGTATGTATCGCCATATATATTCTTAATAAAACTTTTGAAACTTAAAAAAAAAAAAAAAAAAAAAAAAAAGCCGTGGAGAGTGACAGCGGAACATCCACCAGGTGATTAACTAAATCAGTCAATGTACAATGAATGGTCTCTGTCACTCCTCATGACAACCATGATATCTACTACAGATCTCAGTGGGAGGGCAATCAATATGTAGTCAATCCTACTTGTTTGACCTGGGAGATTATAGGTATAGACTGCTTGCAGGTTGGACTTTGTGGGGCCCTTGCACGCTCGCAAGCCATAGGATAATGTTAATGAAAATAATTGGTATGCCACATGAGTCCACATCTTCACTGGCACTGTTTCTGATGCAGGAACACCTCATGCTTCATCCTTTGCCTCGGTTAGAGGATAACCATTATTTTCATTTGGTTAGAAGGTGGTGTTGCAATCTCCCACAACACTTGGGGAATCATGTGTGTCAAGTTGTTCCATCTGTGCCATAAGTTGTTTCAATGTAGATGTTTCAACACTGTTAGACCTGGAATCCTTAGTTGGTCTCCCCTAACTTTTTCCACTACTTCCCAGGTTGTTGCTGTGTGCTGGACTCAATTTTAAATGTTTTTGTTACAATGGGCACTTTACCACTGCTGACCAGTGCTAAAGTGCAAGTGCTCCCTATGTGAAATCATATGTGTAATTGGCTTTTCCATGATTGGCATATTTGATTTACTAGTAAGTCCAGGGTAAAGTGCACTAGAGGTCCCTAGGGCCTGTAAATCAAATGCTATTAGTGGGCCTGCAGCACTGATTGTGCCACCCACATGGGTAGCCCTGTAAGCATGGCTCAGACCTGCCACTGCAGTGTCTGTATGTGCAGTTTTAAACTACCAGTTCGGCTTGGCAAGTGTACCAACTTGCCAAGCCCAAACCAACCCTTTTTATACATGTAAGGCACCTCTAATGTAGGCCCTAGGTAGCCCCATGGGAAGGGTACAGTGTATGTTAAAGGTGGGACATGTACCTATGATGTTTACATGTCCTAACAGAGAAATACTGCCAAATTCATTTTTCATTGTTGAAAGGCCTATCTCTCTTATACATTACCACGGGGGTTGCCTTTATATAGCCTTAAAGTGCAGTTTCCCTTTGGGACAAGATAGAAATATGGAGTTTGGGGTCTCTGAAATCAGAATTTAAAAATATATATTTTAGTGAAGTTAGTTTTTAGATTGCTAGTTTGAAAATTCCACTTTTAGAAAGTAGGCATTTCCTTGCTTAAACCATTCTGTGACTCTGCCTGTTTGTGGATTCCCTGTCTGGGTCAGACTGAAAGTTGGGTTGTTTGTGAATCTCCTCTAGACAGTGACACAACGGGAGCTGGGCTGTAGCCTGCATATCCTGATGGGCTAGAGTGGAAGGGGGAGTGGTCACTTACACCTGAATGGGTTGCACCTGTCCTCACACAATGCAGTCTCCAACCCCCTGGTGTGTGACTGGGGCCTGGCCTGGCAAGGCAGGATCTTGTAGACAGCAGAGACTTCTCCTTGAAGCTGGGCAACTTCAAAGTCAGAAAAGGGGATAAGTATTAGACCCAAAACCCAGACTTTAGATCACCTTAAGACTGCTTGACAGATTCAAGAAGAACCTCTGTCAGGAGAAGAGCTGAAGATCTCAGGAGAAGTTCTGCACCTGCCTCTGACTGTGCTTTGTTGGGCTATGCTGCAGTTGCTGCATCTGCCTGTGAACAGGGACAAAGACTTGACTTTGGTATGCATTCTTGCTTGAGAGGTATCTCCTAGGGCTTGGACTGAGCTTTCCTCCTGTTTTTGAAGCCTCAGGGACAGCAAAGGCTTCACCAAACAGTCTCTGAGTATGCATGCTGTGGACTACAGCTTGCCAGAGGGTGCTATTCCATTACCTGGGTCCCTGAGAGTGAATTTCTGTTGAAATCCTGTGAAATGGTGCCGGACGATGCTGTGCGACTTCTTCAGGACGCTGCTGCACGAAACTCCATGACGCCACCTCCGCCTGAAGATCTGGACGTCGCAGAAGTACAACAACCACACCAACATCAGAGGCCCCGCATCACCAATCCTGTTGCTGTCCCAAGAACTTGCAAGATTGGAGTGTCATAAAACTGAAATTAGTGACATCCAACTCCATTGCAGCGCTTATGACCCTGTGATGTGAGCGCTACCCCTTGAGGTCATCCCACAGCATCGTGCCTTTGCTGGACTTCGACTTTGCCAGAGGTGCCCAACCACCTCCGCCTCACCTCCACCTCTCCAGAGCAAGAACCCGATGCCGTTTTGTCATACCTCAGCTCCTTTGCCTCGCAACACTGGAACCAATGCTGCCTCAGATCCAGGGATGCCTCACACCCCGACCTCGGGCACCGCCCTGTTTCCACACTTTTGCTAAGGTACTATACCTGGATGTCAGTGTAACTCTGTAAATGGAGCCAGTGGCATTGCATTGTGGGAAACGATTCCGTCACAACGCTGCTTAACATCAAGTTTCAACATTGGTGCTTCTAGCACTATTTTGTGTTTTTAATTTCTAAAGCCATATTTTTTTAATTGTGTATGGTGGATTTTTATCGTATTTGGTCTTGTTTACTTAGATAAATATTTACTATTTTTCTAAACCTGTGTAGTGTCCATTTTGTAGTATTTCACTGTATTACTGTATGTGTTGGTACAAATATTTTAGACATTGCTTCTGTGTTAAGCCTTTCTGCTGATGCCAAGCTACCAAGGAGGTGAACGGGGGCTAACCAGGTGTTTTCTCCTTTGCCCTGACTACAGTGAGGGTCCCTGTTTGGACAGGGGACAACCTGACTGCCAACCAAAAACCCAATTTCTAACATTGGTGATCAAAGGTGAGGATTGGACTTGTATTTGTACTTGACATGCAGTGATTATGTGTACACCACTGTATTCAGTGCAGACCATTTTGTAACCACACATCACTTGTTTTTGTGATTTAGCTTTTTTCTCTTCTTGGACTTCATTTACTTCAATTTTTTGACTTTTGAACTCCTAATTTGAACTCTTTGTTCTGACTTGGAACTTTGAATTTTTTTTAACTTATCGTAATATCTCAATCTGGAGATGCACCAGCTGGGGCTGTTTTTGAGTTGGAGAAGCTGGAGAGTTATACAGTTGCTAAACTGAAACAGTTCAGTAAGGATCTTGCCTGTCCCATTAGGAGCTCCTTCAAGAAGGAGCTGCAAAAGGCACTGAGGACCTGGGACACAGCCAAGGAAGTTGGGGGGCACACAGAGGAGGAGATTGAGGGTGCGAGGTGCAAGACAGCCATTAGGGCATAGTAGAGGTACCTGTACTGCCTGGGGGGAGGGCCTCCAGAATGGGTAGCAGTGTGTCCTCTAAGGGTCTGACTCCTGAGGAGTTGCAGGACAGACATGCAGAGAGAGGTTCCCCTTATTTGAATTAGAGAAGTTCAAGATGGAGTGGGAGATGGAAGAGAGGAGTATGGCGATTGAGAAGAAAAATATGCTCTTGGCTTAGTTTGAGGAAACTAGATCAGAGGAGCCAGTCTAGTAGGGATGGTGGCAGCATTACCGCAGTGCAGCCTGAAAGGAGCGTACACATTCCCAAAGCCCTAGTTAAGGATTATATGAGGGAGGATGATATCTACTTTCTGTTTAAGGGGTATGAGTCTGCTCTCCACATGAACATGGTCCCAGAAGCACATTGGGGGCCGGGTCTGCGGAAGCACTTCAAAGTAGAAGGGAGAGACACCTTGACATCCTTAGGGGGTCCTTAGGGACAAGGATAAGTTTAGGTCCTACAAGAAGAATAAATCCCAAACATTGTTAGAATGTGTTGACTCTTTCTTGAGGTCACTGGATGACCCCACAAAGCTTGTGCAGGAAGCAGACAGCTGGGAGAGCATCAGGGTCCAAAAGAGGTATGGGGGAGACCACTCCAAGTTGGGTAGGGTCCCTCTCAGAAGAAGCACGGGGGTAAGGGTAAATAGGGTGAGTTCTTTAAAGGGTCCCAATCTAGTTCCCACTGTAAGAATTCCCAGCCCCCAGTTGAAAAGAAGCCATGGTTTTCTAAAGGGAAACCTGCAGAGTGGGGTCCCAGAAAGTGTTATGCAAGTGACCAGGTGGGTCATGTGAGGGGAGTTCCAAATGTCCCAAGTGAACACCAGCACCCACTGGTGCTCCGACACAGGGTTTGGCCAGTGTAGCACCTGGGGAGGAGTTGTTTCCGGGTAGGTGGGGAGCAGCTGAGATGATCCTTGTCTCACTAGGAGACAGTGAGATGGTCCAGAGAACCCTTGTGCCTGAAAACACTAAAAAGTACAGGCAGTGGGTGACCATCAATGGACAGAGGGCGGAGGCTCTGAGAGACACAAAACCCAGTGTGACTACTGTGAGAAATCACTTGGTGTCTGAAGAGCAGATAGATCCCAATGTACTTCACCAAGTAGTTGTGATAGACAACTCAGAGCACCTATGCAGAGTGGAGCAGGTTCCCTTTGAATGTAGGGTCTCAGGTGTCTTGAGAGTAGTTGTGAGCCAACAATGCCTGTAGATTGTCTGCTTGGCAATGACCTAGAGGATTCCCCTTGGAAGGAGGTGGAACACAGGTCTCACATGGAAATGGTGGGCCTGCCTGAGTGGGTGTGTGTGTTAACCCGGTCAATGGAAGCCCGTCAGGGTGATCAGGAGACCCTGGAGCCTGAAAAAGTGGCACAGGTATCTGCCAAAAGGAGGAAGGGAAAGTGATGAGGGAAGCCTGCTTCAGAAGTTCCCACGGTCCGGGAGGAGGCTGAGCCTGAGGGGACATCCCAGAGCCTACGGGGAAACAGATGGGTGAACTGGGGGATGTCCCCGATCTGCCTCAGTGGCAGCAGAAAGGGGGACCCACGAGGAAAGCATTCTTTAAGGCAAAGAAGGCATGCCCTGCTTAGAGGGTTTGCGGCAGCAGGCTGCAGACCAGACGTCTGGCAACAGTCTAGATCACACTTGATCAACGGGGAGGAAGGCCTCCTATATAGTGAGCATAAGGTTGCTGAACCTGGGTCACCGGTGTGCTGGTGGTACCCCAGTGTTTCAGAGCCTTCCTAAAGGGTCTGACTCATGATGTGTGCTGGAAACAGGGTTTCTGGTTGGTTAGGGTAAGCACCTAACCAACCTGACTCTAGTCAGGGTAAGGGAGCTACACACCCAAGATAACCCCTGCTCAGCCCCTTGGTAGCTTGCCACAGGCAGTCAGGTCTAACTCAGAGGCAATGTGTTAAGCGATTGCACAGCACACACAACACATGTGACACACTACACACACATACACAGTATGGTACACATCATTAGTGGACCAAACACAGCATGACGGTAATACCCTGCTACCCAAGCAGTTGTCAGAACATTACTGAGCATTAGTACCCTGCAAAAGCCAGCAGGTGTCAATTATAACACATGGGTTATTAATTATGCTGCAACATCAGCTGTAGTCAGGAAAACATTACTAAAATAATGCATGTCATGGTAAATACATCACCAGAAAGGCATAATGTCACAGTAAACATGGTACTAAAAACACACTTGGCCTAGTGAACATATTCTCATAGATGCCCATAAAGATGAACACTAGAAAATTCACAGTGAGGCATGAATTCCAAACACTATATTGTCAGGTGGTATTTAGTACCAAAAATTCACATCTCATGGAAAGCATATTATCAGAACCACTAAAATATCACCAACCACATCTTTCCTGAGGTGCCCACAACACTGTTTGATATGCACCTGCGCTTATACCTTACACGGGCTGGTAAGTCCCAATTTCCGTACTAAAGCACAGAAGCTCCTATTCCCATCAATACGGGAAACAAAAGAAGTGGGCTAGACCGAAATGGGACCTCCGTTGAGATGTCCTCCCTGTCTCGTGAGCCAAAGCATTCAGTGGACAGTGGTAAGGATTTTACCCTCAACCACAATGGCCCACAAAGGGGAGGGGGGCTGTGCCTCCTGGTGCGGGGAGGGATACTGCTTCACCTGGGAGCACACCCAGAACTCTCCTGGGCTGTAGGGTTGCTCAGACCAGTGTCAGGGAGCCACTGCTGTCAGCGCTACAATGCAGTGGCTCCAAGCGGAGGTGGGGACTTCTTCTTCCAGTGTGGTGCATCCCAAGCCCTCCAGGACTTCCAGACCACTCCGGTCAGTTTCCCCTGGCTGCGACCATGATCCAAACACAGAGCAGCTCCTGCAGGTGCCCTGGGGGCACTCTTCCAGTGCTCTTGTGCCCTGGGGGTATGAACCCACAAGCACGCTCCGTGCACTCTGGATTTTCCTAACCCACCCAGGTCGCGGCAATGAGGCTCCCTCCAGCCTGGAAAAAGCACTCTTAAAGCGCTATGCTCAAAGAAAGGGATAAAAGTATTGACCCCAAAACTGCAGACTTTAGATCACTTCAAGACTGCTTGAAGGATTGAAGAGGAACCTCTTCCAGGAGAAGAGCTGAAGAGCTGAGGAGAAGTGCTGTCCCTACTCTGTCTGTACTTTGTTGGGCTATCCTGCAGTTGCTGATTCTGCCTGTGAAAGGGGACAAAGACTGGACTTTGTTGTGCATTCCTGCTTGTGAGGTATCTTAAAGGGTTTGGACTGAGTTTGCTTCTTGTTTTTGAAGCCTCAGGGACAGCAAAGGCTTCACCAACCAGTCTCTGAGTCTGCATGCTGTGGACTATAGCTTGTCAGAGGGTGACATTCCAATTCCTGGGCCCTTGAAAGTGAATTTCTGTTGAAATACTTGGAAACAATGCCGAATGATGCCGTGCGACTTTGTAAGGATGTCGCTGCATGGAACCCATGCCACCTGCACCTGAAGCCGTGGACCTCGCACAAGTACGATGACCTCAACGACATCGACTGCCCAACGTCACTAATGCCACTGATGCCCCAAGAACTCGCAAGAATAGAGTGTCATGGTAACGATGTTTGTAACACCCAACTCCATAACAGAACCTGTGACGTGAGCGCGTCCCTGTGAAGTCGCCCCACAGCATTGTGACTTTGCCAGACTTCAACTTTGCTGGAGTAGCACAGGGACTGACTCCTCACAACGGACACTGCCTCACCCCCACCACTCTGCAGAAAGGACGCAACGTCTCTTTGTGACACCTCTGCTCCTTTGCCTCGCAGCACCATAACTGACATCACTTCAGATCCAGCTATGCCACTCTCCACGACTCCGCGCACCGCCTTGTTTGCCACACTTTTGCCAAGGTACTGTACCTGGGGTTCCATGTGACTCCGCAAACGGTGCCGGTGGTGTTGCATTGTGGTAAACGACTCAGTCACGATGACTCTTTACAACCAAATTGCAGCATTGTTGATTCTAGGCACTATTTTTTGTGTTTTTAATTGCTAAAGTCATATTTTTTTAATTGTGAAAGATGGATTGTTATCGTATTTGTTCATGTTTACTTAGATAAATATTTACTATTTTTCTAAGCCTGTGTGGTGTCCATTTTATAGTGTTTCAATGTATTACTGTGTGTGTTGGTGCAAATACTTTACACATTGCTTTGGATTAATACTTTCTACTCGTGCCAAGCTACCAAGGGTATGAGTGGGAGTTAACCAGGTGTGTTTCTCCTTTGCCCTGGCAAGAGTGCGGGTCCTTGCTTGGAAGACCCCATTTCTAACAACCACCCTCTCTGGTCCCTTTGTTGTACACATTATACAGATAGAACTTGCAACTTGTAACTGTCCTTCCCTGTGATGGTTGCACTCTGAATTTCAGGTGAGACAATATCAAATGAACACAATGTAACATTCAGTGAGGTTTATATCCAAGCTAAAAGTCCACCAGAAGGGGCAACCTTTCCTATTGTGGATAGCAGGGACAAACAAAAACATGTAACCAGACCTATGTACATAGTCGAGACTCCATGTTTCTAGAAATACGCATATATCAAACTGGTCGATAAACAAAGCCCTTACAGGGTCACGAAATTTAGATCTCACACATGCCACATTCCGAGACAAGATGTTAATAATATTTAGATTTTTTACTTGCTTTTACTATCGGAGTCTCCTCTGTGTGAGGTATATGAGTTAGGGCCAACCCACTTGGATGGATTTCAGACTACATTACCTCATTAACTACAGAGAACTCCCCGCCTTGGACAGATGTATGATGGCATCTGGTTCTATGTCAGTACACCATCTAAGCCCCCAGATCCTTATTGTATCTGTGGATAGAGATTGAAGATTAAATTGAAGAGGAGATGGTCATGATGGGTTAAATGTGAACCGTTTTTTAAATGTAATTCAATTCCCACTAGCCCTTCAGCCATATGAATGAATGTGCTTAGGTCTTATCTCAATATCATCAAAGGTCTCCTCAGGCATGATAAATCATGAGATCTTCTTATATATAGTATGCCTGGGTGAATTAAAGAGTGACAGGTGTGCACAGACCTTATCTGAAGAATACATTTATTTATTGAGTCCTTGCCCTCTCTTACCCTAAGAGTTAATTTTGGGACTTTTGTCATATAAGCATGGAGTAGCCTCTCAGCAAAGTCCTCATGGTCCCTCCTGGTACAACCCTTCTTTTTAGACTCTGGGAAGAAGGACCCATTATAGGCTGGCCTCCTGCAGACACAGCTGCCAGCGTGGAATTAGCCAATGGAACCCATTACATGCTGGGGTCAGATGGGGGTACCCTTTACTGTAGCGTGAGAGTATATAACTCTTTGATAAATCGAAACACAGGCTGCAGTCCATGGAAGCATTTATCACTAGTATTTTAAAGCCTATTTAGTTCTTCTATGAAGGTAGCATATGTACTGTTGGGCGGATTATAGAGAGCTATACTTCTCACTAGACTATATGAGTGCTTAGATTTATTTAATTTCCCAACTTCAGCCGTTAGAGCTGCTAGGTGCAATCTCAAGCCAATAACCTCACTCTATAACCTCCCATTCATCGTAATAATTCTGGCAATACCAACACTGTCATTTGTACCAAGTCAGGTGTATGCAACAAATCGCCCAACCAGTTTATTTTGATCCGGTATTTTCTCAGATCCCTCTCCCAGACCACAACATGATTGGAGGCCCAAAAGGACAGAGTAACCATTAGTACATAACATTGCAGTTTCCAATTGCACAGAAAAGTATTAGTTAGAATTGCTTTCATTAGAATTGTCAACAATAACCTTCAAAGGTCAGCATCAGAGCCATCTGGCTTCGAGTTAGGTCTTAGGGGTTTGACTTTCATTGTGTTGGTAAATATGGGAGCAATTTTACCAGCCACTTTTCCTTGAGTCAGCCAATTAGCTTTATTGACCCCCAAAAACATTTCAACCTCCTCATTTAAAGTCTCAATATCCTTAAGCATTGTATTGGCTTGGGGCCTATTGGCTGGGTCAGTAGGGATCAGCTTTGAGATTTTTTTCCTCTTTACTGACATGTCCTTGGTGGGTTTATGTTTGGACATTGGGGAAGCTTACCACACAGCTATGTTCAAAGCAACAGATGAACTTGAATAATAATGAGATGACTCACCCTTATTGCAGTAAGGAGGGTATCCTTTAGAGGAGATGTTAGAGGGGCAGACAAGCCTAGCCTCCTCTGGACTCCGATAGGCACATGTGGGCCCTCTCCTGGCCCAGTCTTTACTCAGGCACGCGCAAGGTCATGCCCCATGCTAGTCCCATGGAGCAGGGAGCACTTTATGTATGTTGTAGATGTCCCTCCTCCTTCAAGGCACCCAAAGGGGCCTGGGACATGAATTCCAACACCAAAATGCTGCGGAAAGTCTCCCACAGAACAGTGTGTGGCTGAGCAATTTATGCACATTGTAGATGCTCTTCTCCTTCAAGGCACCAGCAGGACTCTGAGGGACAAAATCCCCACACCAAAAAGCAGCAGAAAGTCTTTAATATTACAACAAACTCAAAGTGGCTCACAAACTCTGAAAGAGGGAGGGTGCAAAATACCTGCTTAATTTGTAATGATTTGTTAAGGAAAATGATTGATCACCAAATTTCCTTTTGATTGAGTCCTTGAGAGCATTTTGAAAAAGAAATAGGACAAGTAGTGCATCACACAGCACAAGATTCATATATGTTTGATAAAATTCTGGATGATCTGAAGGGAAATCAATAGAACGCTGAACAACTTCAGAATGGCAAACAAGCCTGACCATCCTCTAAAGTGTTCTCTATGACTATGTTAGAGAAGTTGTACAAAACTGTACTTTCTCCACAATTTGAGAAACATTGGTTTGATACAGCATGTCATTTTTGAATCACATAGAACTCATTCCTGCCATCTGATCACCTGAGGTTGCTATCACTATGATTCCACAGAGGGCCACGAGTATGGCAGGCATGATGATCAATAATCCAGGACTTAGTTTTAATGCCCACAGTAGGCCAAAATGTGCACAGGTATGTAATCTCCATTATTATTTCAGGGATGCAGTCATTAGGTTATTGGTGTGCAGATTATGAGGATGTACATCACTATGCCATAATTATCAAAAACATTAGGGGTGAGAATTTTCTTAAGGTTTTGCGTCACTCATATACCACGCAGGGGGACGCAAGGGCAATGCAAAACAAGTGATAGCTACCAAGGCATGCAAGGCCACCTTGTGTAGCCCAGAATGGCTTGTTAAATCTGGAGTAAAGGAAGGCAGCGCAGATCACTGCCCTGCATTTCTTTGCCCCAGGGAGGCGTTAAAAGGGTCGTCATGCATTCACCCATGGGATTTGGTGCATACCCAGAATTATCATTATTGGAAGACCTGGGGATGTGTCAAAATCCTGCACTTCCCCAGGGGAGGCCCAACGGGAAGAAATACATTTATTTCTCCCCTTTGTTCACTCTCTTCTCTTTCTACATGTGCTGCATTGTGCAGCACATGTAGAAGGAGGAAAGTGCCTGTCAAGATTTTTTTGGGTGCATGAAGGCGTCCATTCCTGCACAAAAACAAGGCAGCCTGTAACACAGGCACCTTTGCTCCATAGCGCAAGGGTGCCTGGGTTGGCATTAGTTTTCTAGTAGTGCACCAGCGCAGGCAGAGAACAGGAATGGGCTTGTGCCATATCTTTATAGATATGACACATTCCTGCCATCCCTCTTTCACACAGTACAGCAAGATGTATTGCCGGGTTCCACTCCATGAAAGTTTGATGGATTTTGCTCTAGGAGCACTCAAGTAGTTTCATTTATCTTTTATATTAAGAGTACATCAAAAGCCAGAGTTGGGTATCAGGATAAAGGCCTAATGCTCAGCACTTTTGTGTACTGAAAACTGGGACTGAAGATTTTGAATCCAGTATCCTTTTTGCACAAGCCTATAGATATGTATATTTTCTGATACATAATAAGTGGGAGTGCAAAGAGCCTACTGGGTTAAAACCTACCAATCCATATAATCCGTATGAATTTGCCATTGCGATCATGTCATTCAAGATCATCTATTTTGGCTGGGATGCAAACAATATAAGAGATATGAGAGCCACACCATGCCAGTGGGAAGGCCACTTTATAACAATGACTGTAATATGAAGTGCAGGTATATGCCACGTACACATGAACAAACACATATACACAAGCAAACGGACGTACACACACACACACAGTCTCAAATACACAAACACCACCAAACACATTCATAAACACTCACACACACAACCCTATTTTACATGGGTAATCATTCTTGTTGAATGTTTACCAGTGGTTTCAAAACTCGTATTTCACAGAAAAAGAGATATTCACTGTGACTATTTCCAATAATTCACATTTCTGATTATCATTTGGCTATATATCTTCCAAAAACAAATTAGAAAGGACAATGGATTGTTAGTGAAGAACTTCTTCTTTCTTTTATTGCTTGTGAAAACGCTGGCCAGAGCCCCTGACAAGTTTAGCCTTGCAGGTCCATCCTTGATGCAATATTTTTCCTATGAATCCTCGCAGTCTGCGAAAATAATCATTTTTAAATGCAGACTCTGGCCTCATTAGGAGTTTGGCGGAGAGGATTACCAAATGTGACAGATAGCCCCTCCCCCGTTTTTCAAGTTCCATAGCATATAATGGAACTTTTAATATGGCGGCGGGATATCCATCACATACGAGGCGGAGTAATACCATGCGCCAAACTCGTAATAAGCCCCCCGTCTTCAAAAAGCTACATTACACTTTATTTTCTTGAGTTATATGCCTTATTCAAACTACTATATAGTGTCACTGTACAACAAATAAGCACTTTTGAATGCGTATAGCTAATTTGTCTACAAAGTGTTTTACATTTAAAATGTGGCTTTAAATAATATATATTGCTGCTTAAAACATTTTAAGAGGCACATTATCCCCCAAAAAATCGAATTTCTCAAAACGTAGATGGACATATCTATAGTCTCCGGCAAACATTAAATAATAAATGGATGAGTCTCAAATGATCGAAATATCTCTAAAGTGTATTGAAATGAATGAACAAGTCATGTAATTTAAAAATGCACTGCATGTTTACTATAATCCTATTTTGTCGTCTCCAGGGTTAGATGAAATTTAGAAAGCGAGCACCCTCATGATTTTTAAACGTCACCAAACTCCTTCAATGGAAATGTAGGCCCATATTACCTAGTTATCCTTGTGTATTCTGGATATATTGCATGTGTGTTGCTTTTATTGTATAAAATTCCATGATATAAAAACCCATATATGGGTGAGGGATACTCATAGTGAGGGATACTCGATCATACAGCATGAAGGACCTTATTATTTGGCAAGGTTATCTAAATTAAAGGACAACAAAATCAAATTACGTGGCATATTCTATCAGCATTATTTTTATAAATATTAGATAGTAATAGTAACATTGCACATTGTTTCATTGATAGTTTGCTCAAGATGGAGAAGCTAAATACACTTTAAATTCAGTTAGTGGGCACTGTTAAATATTCTTTGATGAAATTTTTTTTTTCAGGTTTGTTGCCTCAAAATAAACATTCAGTACAAAGGGGTACCCTGTATAATAAGGCCCTATATATTTCCTATACAAATTTCTCCCCAAGTCTTCCAGTCACTTTTGTTGGAGGTATGTGGACGGGCGGGGGATGAGTACAGTATCAGACCAACTTCCTGGCAACTCGGCAGGTAATGCCAGATACTATTCTGTTCTGCAGCCACATGAAATTTAGGGGCATATTTATACTTGGTTTGTGCCATGCTAGCGTAATTTATTTTTTGAAGCTAAAACAGTGCAAACTCAACTCCATATTTATATTTCGACACTAGACTTGTCTATCGTTAACATATGGGAGTTAGCATCATATTGTGGATGCAGCAAACTACTTGCACTAATTAGATGCAAGGTAGGCATTCCCGTCCACAATATGACCATAATCCCCAAACACCTTATTGACACTCTGACTCAAAAACAATGTGCACAGAGTAGGAGGACCCAATTAATGGCTCTAAGCCAGCTCAGCGCCATTATTGAACGCCTGGGTCTGACCAGGCATTAGGGGACCTGTGGACCCATTTCCATGGCAAAAACACCATGGAATGGGTACACAGATGTCCACGCCAAGCCCAAGGAACACCCCCACCCACACCGGAGGGACGCCGTAGGATGGGGCACCCCATCCTGGGTAAGTATTGGTAAGAATTATAATTTTTTTCCTGTTCCATTGGGGGCCCCTTAAAAGGGGCCCCCTGTCTGGCATTGGGTGTTATGGCATTGCCCAGGGGACACTGGTCCCCCGGTCTGGCTATTAGGGTGGTGGGCATAACTCCTGTCTTTACTAAAGCAGGAGTCATGTTTGTGTGGTAGTGTGTCAGAAAATGACGCCAGGCTGGTTAGCAGCATAATTATTGCAGCTCACCAGCCTAGGATCATTTCTGACCCACTAACGCCTTTTCCTCTCCCACCCCCTCCCGGATAGCATCTTTTCTTTAGACGCTAGCCTGTCCTATGCACAACCATGAGCCATTCTATAAATATGGCACCCGACTGGCTCTATGGAATGGTGCTAGCAGGCACTATGGATTTTGCCAAAAAAATGCAGAAATAAATATGTAAATATATGCATAAATATGGCCCTTGTTTTATATGTGACTGCTACCCCAACGCGTTTTGGGGAAAACCTTGCTTAAGGGTCAGGTGAATGCTTTGTGAAAGTGTATTTAAACTGCACCACCATTGTGTAAAACATTAAAAAAGTAGAAAAAGGAGTGATTGTAATGGCATTGTGGCTCACATTTTGAACAAGTGTTATTAAATAATAGCCACAATTTCAAACAAGTTAATGATCAGATTGAATATTTTTAGTCCATATGTCAATGTAGTAACTAACATGTATTTCCTGGGATGGTGTAATCCATAAAATATAATAATATATAAAGCATTGTCATTCAGTATTTGAACATTGAACATTGTTCTCCATTCTCCCATAAAAAATGTTATAAGGTTACTAGTACATATAGTGCATACTGGGTCCAAGGCTGAATTGTACTTCCAGTTTTAGCATTGACTATCAACCATGTTCTGTCCACTGTTTTCAGGCAGTGCATAATTCTCTTTTACTATTGTAACAACATCAATACATGACCTGCATCTCTGTATAACCCTTACGGGTTGATTCAGGTCTCAATTATATTACCCTTCTGTAGTCAATACTTCTAACGGATTCTCATGTATTGCCATATGACTTGCCCAAATGGGCAGTCGTGTGTATTTTTAATGATGGGTTGAGCACACCACCTAAGGCCCCTTTGTATGGTTCACACTCAGATTGGTTGCACATCCAGTCCCAGTGGGTGACCAGAGTACAAAACCAAATTACCCATGAGGTAATGACAACATATCTTAGCTGTGACATAAAAAACTATCAATAAACAAAAAACTTTGCTTTATCTCTAACCGTAACATCAGTCTCAAAGTACAGCCATGATGAAATAGCTCTAACTTCTCGATCCTTAACTGAAATCCTGTACAGCAGTGGGTGTTCAACATCCAAAAAGAGGTGAGTCACAGGACCGGGCCACACATCATGCCTTGCAGCTAACCCCATCTCAATATAGCCAAAGGCTGCGCAGGGTGTGGTGGTTGGCCACCCACGGGGCAGTGGCCAGTCCTTGCTGCCAACCCCACATTGTGCATTGCTCAAGAGTATGCTCAATGGGTGAGTTAGCCACCAGTGAGTGTTATTCAATGGACACTGGCACACCCAGCTGAAAAGGGCTAAAAGCATACATAAGAACATTCTGTAATCCTGTAGGTGGCCAAATTCCCACTGGAATCTCCATCACCCTGTTCAGAGCTCTTTATAGACAGCCGGTGAGTTATGATGTGCCAACAGCATTCAGGTAGGCAAGCCCCTGGTGTACAATATGTTCACCCTGCACTTAATTCCTCAAAGACACCAAACTGCCTTCAGATACCCAAGTCCCTTTATTTGGGTGTCTGGATAGACAGGCGCAACAAACATTCAATATATATTTTTGTATTTTTAAACCCAAGAACATGGTTCCAACTGGAGCTTTTTTAAAGACGGTGTTTGTTTTTTTTGTTTTTTAATGCTTTAATGTTTTTTTAGTTTATCTAAAAAGGGCACCAAAACTTGGATTACATATTTTTTTTAAGGTATGTCTTTCAGTCTTTGTCATGGGAAACTAATAACCTATCCCTGCCTTCTGTACTCTGCTCACTTGTCAAAACAAATTTCCCACAGTCCTTGCATTTATTATTATTTTTTTTTTTTCATTTAACATCACGTGTGAATCACCCCACAAAAGGGTACACCATGAGGAGCAGATGAGAGGGACAGAGTTAGAAAAATAATTTAATGTAATCTATAAAAGTATGAATGTCATAAGGCAGTACATTCCAGTAGGAGGCGGCCAAGTAGGAACATGTACAACATTAATGAAAAATAACTGCTTAGCGAAATATTGTGCACAGGTATAATTAAATGTATTAGAGGTTTATATTAACAAAACGTAATATGTTTTACTTGTAAATTTTAATATAAATAAAACAATTGTGAAATAAAGGGCCTACTCGAGAAGACCTCATGTTAAGTTTCATGTATTACAAAATGTTTGCAAATGTTTCTTCTGTCCCAACAAAATTCACATTTGATCATTGTTCACACAGTGCTGACCTAATGTAACATTGCAATGATTGATTCTTCAAGTTTTCCTGTGAGAACCATGTGCTGCAATGCTATGTTCTAACCAGCATTACAAATATTTCTTTCGTGCATGAGAAGCTGCTGTTCCCAGGATGCGACAATGGACCTACTAAACTAAGTTATGCTTTGCAACAAAAAGGTCACCGGATGGAACTGGTGATGGGAGAGAGAGTGAAGAAGATCCAATAATAAACGTGTGAAAGACTGTCAGACTTGTATCACATATGGAAAGTGTGAACCTATTGGTTCTGAAATGAACACCTCATGAGACTGACCAATGGAAAACATAGTAGTTACTTTTTGGGGATTTAAATATATCAAGATTGACACTTTTGACGGTCAGCAGATGCTCAGAACGTTTGTGTCCGGATGTTGTTGCTGAATGTGCATGCTTAATTGGTTTGGTTAGCTTTGGCCCAACTTTGGCTGAACCAAGTTCCCTCATTCCCCTGCCGAATGAAGTCTAAGAGGTGCCCCACAGATGAAGATGACTCTGCTTGCTGATCCATTTAGGAGTGGTATAACAAAAATGCATTTGTCTTTATTGCAAAATTGTATTCTTTTCTTTTAGGTACAACCACACATTTTTCCTAGAGCCATAGTTGGATGTTTTTCTAAATTGAATTTTGTTTCTTTTTCTTTTTGCATGAACTCCAAACATGCTCTTTGAATTATAAGGTTAGTTAGAGTGAGTAACTGATCTAACATTTTTTATTAACAAAGGATTGCTCTTATCCATTTGTTGATTCTTAATTTGTACAGTAGCCTTTGAATGTTTAATGATAAATGCTTTGGCAAAGTTGAAATTTTTCTTCCGTTTTGGTCAGCCTGTGTTGTTCTTATATGTCTGTCATTTGATGTTGAGACCAACATACGTGATATTAGCATTGTTAATCTAGGGAAATACATTTTTGAACTTTACTAAGAGGCATGGTTATTCCTGGCCACATGGGTCGTGGTGTGTTAAATTTACTGACTCCAAATTGATAATAATGCAATGTTGATATTATTGTGCTGTTCAAATATGGGATGACTAAATTTGGTGACCATTGTAAATCACTCTTAACAGAGTCTAAAAGTCCATCTGCCCTTTAATGCGTCCCCTTATAAATAAATTATCAAAACCAAATAAGGCCAACCACGCTCACACATTCATGGAGGCTAGTAAAGCATTGCCATAATCTAGCCTGCTGTTTATAAGCCCCTGTACCAGAACCTTTCTCCACAACAGTGTTAGAAAAGGGAAGGCTTTCCTCAACAGATGCTGCATATGAAAACATGTGTTAACCCTGAATACAGTCTGCTCTTCTGTAGTTAAAGTCTTGTCCAGATGGACTCAGAGATTTTCGACAACTTGTTTAGGTATGGATGCAGGGCCCAATTCAACCGCCAACCAGACAGCCAACCAGAGCTGTTGGGCCTTCCCAAACTGCATGATCTCAGTTTTTCTAACATTAAGTTGCAGGCAGTTGGTAGACTTCCAGGCAGGAACTGCCTTCATTCCTGTGGAAAAACACTGTTATGTTTTTTGAAGGTCTTTGTTAAAAGAGATGTCCAATGACATGTCATCTGCGTAGGACTGGATTTTCAAAATAAAAAAACTAGCAATGTTCACAAAGGGAACAACATATATGTTGAAATGCGGAGGGCTCAAACAAGAGCCTTGGGGCACTCCCTTATCTATCCTCATGGTACCTGATTTGAAGGAGCCCCAGAGTGATGGTTTGAGTTCTGTTATTTAGAAAGTCGCTGACCCATTTTAGTGCTGTCCCATGAATTCCCATGTCATACTGTCTTTGCAACAGCCTAGGATGGGACACCCTTTCGAATGTGTCAGATAAGTCCATCAACACAAGCCTAACCTGTGTGTCTGAATCAAGAGCTAATCTAATTTGGTCGGTGACCGCCACTAGTGCTGTTTCAGTACTATGTGAAGAGCGGAGCCCAGACTGGGAAGGATATAAGAACATATTATCCTCTAGGTGGCTTGTGAGTTTTTTTTAATTAGTCCTTCTAATATTTTACTTAGCAAAGGAAGGAGAGAAATGGGACACTAATGTGTTGGGTCAGATGGAACAAGATTGGTATTTTATTGAATGGGCATAATTAGAGCCTCTTTCCAAGCCTGAGGAATTTCACCTGTGCTAATTGACAGGTTGAACAAGGAACAAATTGCTGGAGCCAAGTGATTAGAATGTAGAGCAACAATTCTAGGGGACTTAAATCCAGAGAACCAGACTTTACTGTTTTGAGAACATTCTGGATTTCATCCGGGGTAAACAGAATGAAATAGCCTAAGCTGCAAATGTTGTGAGGGAAAGGAGAATCAAAAGTCAGGTCAATATCATGTTGATTGAGCACTTTAGGGAAAGTTTGATAAATGAGGATACATTTTTGTGTAGAAAGTCAGCTAAGGAGTCACACAGTTCTTGTGATACCTGAGTTTCTTGAAAACAGGCACAAGGGTTAGTGTATTATCTCAGTACTTTGAAAAACACTTCGGGAGAGTTACCTGCCTGGTCAGTTTGATTGGTAATATATGTGTTGTGGGCTACGTTGATGTTTCTGTGGTAGGATCCGAGAGCTGAATTATAGGCTACCTTGACACATAGGTTAATAGTCATGCGCCATCATATTTTTAACTTTTTTCATGAGGATTTCTCTTGGCGCAGCTCAGTGGTGTACCGAACTGCATGTATTCTGCTCTTAGTTTTTGTATAGACTTTGGGTGGTGCTGCACAGTTAAGGGCTGAGTTTAGAACTTTACTAAAGTCATTTACAGTTTGGTCTGGTTCTAAAATCTCAGCGGTCAACAAGAACTCAAATTCCTTAGAAAAGGAGTCTGGTGCAACTGTTAGAAATGTCTGGATACGCCTCTGTTCACACTTTTAGTTTTAACACTAATGTCCATTTTAGGAATCTGAAAACTGATCAAATAGTGGTCAGTCTGACCAGAGGTAGAAAGGGCTCATGAGTAAGGGTTTGAGAGTTTGTAAAAAATAAGTACAACATGGTGCCCTGCTAAATGTGCTGGGTGACATCCATATTAAAAAAGTAATCACTATGATAGTTAAATTCACCAAGTAAAAGGAATTGTGCTATTAGGACATGGATATCAATATGTTCTGGTTGAAATCTTTTTCAGGTCCTGGAGGTCAGTAAACTAACTCAACTTTCCAGCAGACATTGAGGGAGAGCTCTATTTTGAAAATACATGTCTCCCGCCAGTTTGTAGTTGACCTGTCTATGAGAGAGAATTCAATGGAATCTCTATGAACAATGGCAATGCCTCCTCCTGGCTTGCTACCTCTATCAAGCCTGAACATGTGGTAGTTGTCAGGAAGAGCTCATGTGATGACTGGTAAAGAAAAGAGGCAAATCCAGGTTTCCATTCAAAATCCAATATCTGAGGCCATGAAGAAAACTAGTCCCAGAGGTCAATGGCATGCTTTGATACGGACCAGATATTACATAAAAACCATTAAGATCATTAGAGGTCTGCGGGTAAGGCAGATGGCTAGCTGTATTGTTTTCATTATCAAGACAGTTCCCTACTTTTGAATGAAAAAGAGAGACTTGTGGTTGAGTGTTCTCATGCACATCTCTGAGAGGGTCATTGCTACAATGGAATTTGCATTTTAAGCAGGCCACTGGTCCCTGTAGGTAGGATTAAAAGGGACTAGAACAGTGAAATATTATAGAGTCAAACGAGGTGCCTGTTTCACCTTTTCGGTGCAACTCTTTTGAAGATTAGGAAAACCTTTATCAAATGACTAACCTTAAGAAAAAGAGCAGGGGTTCTGGCTCTTGGTGAAGGTCAGGTAAGGACGGGCACAGATGGGATTGCCTGTGGCTCTTCATTGGCGCCCCAGCAGCATGCCATGGCACATGTCTGGTATGCATCTGCACTGCTATTGTGATTAAATAGCAAGAGGGGAGTTAGGGTTTAGACCGCTAACTCAAAAATGGTGATTCAATCAGGAAGTGGGGTTGACATTTTATAGTTTCTCCTGCACAAACGGGAACCCCGGCAGACCAGAAAGCTAACCATGTCATATTGCTAGAGCACATTATGCTATATTCATATCACACAATGCCTTCATTTAGGTGGTTCTGATCATGGATTATTGCAACAGCAGCATCAGAAAGAGCAGTGTCTCCAACCTGGACTGTGGGAAGAGGAGCTGTGGATGTTGAAGCTGCCTCTTGTTCACCCTGTTTTTATTTTGCAGCAATTAACTGCCTGCTCTGGCATCTCCATATGTGGTTCTACATGCCAGACATTCCAAAAGGGTACTTTTTAGAAGTACCTTTTAAAAAAAAACCCGACCACAGATTTTACATTTTACCTTCTGTGCAGATATTCTTTTCTACCTCTCTGAATTATAAAAATACTTAGGTGGCTTGCCTGTGGTACCTGGTTGATTCTCCTGCGCTTCCTCTTCATGGGTCTGTTCTTCCTTGTCCATTTCTGGAGATGTCCTTATTGTACAATAAAAAATTTAAAAAATGGGAAAAAGCTAAACACAGCAAGGGGACACCATAGAAGTTGTGAATTTTCTCCAGTGCCAATTCCTGATGACAGAAAAAGGGTGTGATCTTTTTTGGAAAACATCAAACTAATGACATTAGCCAATGAGATGGTGGTCCTGATTTAGAGGTTGGCGGATGGGTTACTCCATCACAAACGGGATTGATATCCCAACTGCCGTACTACGAGTTCCATAGGATATTACAGAATCATAATAGGTAAGAAAGAATTTCCATCACATTTGTGATGGAGTAACTCCCAACCCTAAAGTCTAAATCACACCCTGTTTTTCACTCTGGGAAAGGTACTGAGGTACTTTTTTGAGGAACAGTGGTGCAACAGCACTTACAAACAGAGATATTTCGCTAAAACTGTTTTAGAGACCTTTCTTATTTGGACCTGTGTGGGATTCTCTGAGCTCATACTTTACAAAAAACTACCCCATCATAGTGAACCCAACTTTTTTTTAAGACGTTCTGAGTCCATTGATATTCCTGCAGGACTTGGAACAAGAAGTAAAACCTATATGGGACTGCCATAGAACACTCTCATTGGTTCTGTGTGTCACATGGAAATGCTACTGTAACTATACAGTGCAACACACAAAAGCACAGCCATTTGATTGGCCACTCAGCAGAGACACTAAGGAGAAACAACAGCAAATCATTTCCTTAGCACCATTACTGGATTTGGTTTAAAAGAAACAATCCAAAGCCTGATAAAACTGGTGACCATCAAATGGCAAGTACATCATCCACCATGTCTATGAAAGAAGATGATGACCTTGTTGTTATTCTAAGCACTTCTGCGGCACCAGGTGAAACAAAGTCAGTGAAGGAATCACTAGTGTAGCTGTTGTGTGATGGAAGACTGGCCAGTATTCAAAGAGAACAACTGGGATGTGGAAGCACCTGAGGACTATGCATCAAAACTACATAGCTCATACAAAGGTACGAAAGAAATGAATTGTAGAAAGACATCCTGCTGCTACAGAAGAAGTGCTGCAACAAGAAGAGGAAGAAGGTACTGGCAACATGCAGCATTCGGGATGTAGGGCAAACGCTAACAGAAGAATGTATTCAAGGTACCGTGATACATCACCTACAAACAAATCAGAAAGACTTGTTAAACAATGAAAGAAGAAATTAAAATTTAAGAGGAATAAAAAAAGTTACAAAAACAGTAGTTAGAAACTGTTTAAAATAGTGGCAAAAAACTATTGTTTTGAATGATGCAATAACTAGTACTTGAAGTCTGCAAAAAATATGAAAAAGAAAAACAATGGAAAAAAGGAAAAATAACACAGAAAACGTTTTCTCTGTTCTACAGATGGAGTTGTCTGCTCAAGGAGGCCTGGGCGTAGTAGCCTGGCCACAATCCAGGCCCTGCACTCAACCCCATGCCACATTTGGCCAAATGCCATGTGCAGCAGGGGGCTGGCTGCTCATGGGGGTGTTGGACAATGCATGTGTAAGAGCCTTAAAGCTATGCTCAGTGACAGAGTTGGGTCAACACGACAAAAAAACCTCAGAAATTCACTGAAAAAACAAAGTTGAAAGTGATGTAATTTTTAGGTATGGTAATAAGATAATATTTTGTGTTAAAAAAAACTAGAAATTAAATGAGAAAAAACAGTAACGCTAAGTTAGGTAGTGTCATAATGTTAACATTAATGTTTAAAAAATAAAAACACTGCAATTCACCAGTTATAGTTTGCTAAGCTAGTAACAACTTTAGACCCAGCCATGCCCAGCTTATGACCTCACATATTCCATCATTCATGACATGTTAAAGAACATCTTTGATGGCACCCCTGACAACTCAAGTGACATCTCAAATGACATCATGGATGGCATCACTGAAGAGAGAGCCGGTTCAGTTCTTCATGGCTCCTCTCACTCTTCTACTGATCATCTGCAGGTTGAAAGTTCTCTTTGGCTGGTTCTGAGGCTGGTTCCTTTGGGTGCCACATTTATGGATTACACTAGCCAATGGATAGGTGTGGCACTTCATAGGTGCACCCCTGCCCATGGTTTCAGTCGTTTCTGTTTGACCTATTGTAAACAATCCCACAGTGCACCTTACTCCAAAGATCCAAAATAAGGTAACTGTACTTCCTTGTGTGCCCACCCAGCATTGTGAATATGGAATTGAGCAGTGCCCTCCTTTAGGGACACTCAGAATCAGTTCTGTAAATAGCATCCTTCCCACTGCCTTTTGGATCCAGCCTAACTAGGGGTACAAATATTTCCCTTCTCCAGGTCTTTCTTTACATTCATTTATAAAGGGGTAGGCCCTTTACAAGCTAATCATGTATCTGGGTCCGCCTTAACTTGTTTTCCTGAAAGGGGAAGAA
Organism: Pleurodeles waltl; assembly: GCF_031143425.1. Classification (NCBI taxonomy): domain Eukaryota; kingdom Metazoa; phylum Chordata; class Amphibia; order Caudata; family Salamandridae; genus Pleurodeles; species Pleurodeles waltl. The sequence continues at coordinate 755,020,438 of NC_090443.1, read as the reverse complement.
AAACATCTTGCAAAACCCAGACCATTGTCTCTACTCTGGGGGCAGTTTTCAGATCACATTAACTTCAAAGTAGCCTCCTGGAGATTTAGGCACTGAGATAAGTAACTTTGTAAAAGTTATTTTTCATAAATATGCATTACAACTTTATTTTCAACCGTGTATTGGTATTTTAATAAATATGAAAAATAGACCTTGAATGAGTATTTTAGCTGTTTCTGTCAAAATATGTAGTTTAAATTTTATAATCTGGACATTGACATTATCTATGATCCAGCCACAGTTCTGCTAGTGAACAAAGCTTTTTGAGTCTAGTCAATAGAAAGCATCCCAATTTTAATATCACACATATTCCACACACCCTATCTTTTGGGTAAAAAGATTTACATTGAAACTTACGGGTGAATTGATAAAATGTAAAAGTATGGTTTACACTTGCCAAAAAGTGTTATTTTGAGAGAATGTATAGCAGGTTTTTGGACAACTGCAGCCAGGCTAAACATGGTAGGACTAGAACAATGTTTTACAGGCCTAATGTGTAGATGGTACAATCGGTGCTATAGTCCCAAAACTTGCATTTAACTTCCAGGCTCTGGGTGCATTTTCTACACCAAATACATGGGTCTTATAGGCAGGTTAAATATGTCAATAGGAGATAGGTCAATTAAACAATGTTTGAATGGGATGCACACTCACTTAACTCTTGTTTAGCAGTGTTAAAGTATAGAGAAGTCAAATTCCACCAAAACAAACACAAGAAAGTTTTTGGGGAAAAGATGCCAAAGATGATCATTTGTTACAGACAGGAATGTTGATCTGTACTTCTGCAGCAGAGAGTTACTTGTGTACTACTCAATAAGCATTGCATGTCTAGTGACACTATAATGGAAGTTGTGATGAACTAATGTGATTCTATCATACTCTCCTGCAGCTGCAAATTCAACATTCTTAAGTCAACCATGATAGATTTCTCATTCAAGTCAAGTTTTATTTATGATTAGGAACTCAAAATGAGGTTCACGTATAAAAACAAAGAGGATAAAACATGTACATAAACCTTGCCAATCCACCCATAAAGTGCATTATAATAAAGTGCCTCAAAACAAGATCCATGCACAAAAGACAAAAAGATTAAATACATGCAAAACCATCAAATACCTTACACACCCACTTGTAAAACACAGAATTAAATATATAGAAAAGCACACACATACCTTGTCCATGCGCCTATGATGTGCAATTATAATAAAGTGCTTCATAATAGGTGATCCGCCCACTTGCATTAAAAGAGTTTTAATACAACACCCCTTACCCAGCTTCCCTAGAAACCAACACATCAACTTTACGATGCTTATCCTTAGAATAAGTAACATTTTAAAAAATAAAAAAAAATAAAACAAAACAATTCATTGGGAAGGTCATACGAGGCTCAAAGAAACTTGGGTGCAGACAACACCAACAAATAAAACAAATAAAAGATGGTTTAATACTTGGGTTTCGGCAAGGCAAAAATTACACTGCTAACGCAGGTTTACATGAAAAAGTATAAATCAGGGCACAAGTTCGCAAAGCGCTTAGAGTGAAATGTGATCCCAGACTTAAGACCTACATTAGAGTCCAATAGAGAAACAAGAGCAACATCATGGCTTTGGATTGACTTCAATAAACTGGACTCTGAGAAACAGTTTAGCAAAGTAGATCTTGATGTCTCCGGGCATATTTGCGAGGAATCTGTGAACTCAGGGAAGTGTACTTTCCTTCTGCCTTTTTTGTTGATCTGAATTGGTCTTTTCGGACTTTTATGTATTTTTACAACTTTAGATTTTTTCCACTTATTTTTCTCTCCTCCTCTTAGCAAGAGAGCAGGTGACTCCGTAGGACAATTCTTTTGGTCAGACGAGATTTGAAAAATTGGGAATACTTCCTGTGCAGGTTTTTTAGGTTTTACTGATTGTTTACACTTGACTGAAGGAGTGTCAAAATAAATCGGATAAAGTCTTCTGGGGTATCCAACGGTGCCCTTTTAACACAGGTCCTATTACACTGGGGGTGCCAGCTTGTGTGCTCACATCCAATCTCAAACATACCCTGTGGGTCACTTGATCATTTAATAACTTCAAGGGGGCAGTCTGTGTCCACGATAGGTCTAGGATCAGACTCCTCTTTTTGTTATCTTTAGTCAATTCCTTTAAAATGTCTGTCAAAGAGTCGAGAATACAGTCCAACCCTCCTACGATTTTCTCCAAAAGTTTTCAAATTGATGAGAGTAGATTTTCCAAGGTGTTCAAAGAGACAGAAAGCCTGACCTGTTCAGGAGGTTGATTGGGCAGAATACCGCTTACTTCTTGAGCCGGAGTCACAGATAGGTGAGAGTACACAGAGTCTTGTAAGAATGGAGAACTATTAAACAGATGGAGAACTGTGGATGGAAGCATGGGCATGGAATCCTTAGGAGATGGAGAGTAATATCTAGCCTGATACCCGTATCTCTGGCGGAGATGTAAATCCAAATCAGGGAAGGTAATGTCTTGGGGACCGGTTGCCGGTGTCTCTGTAGCCTTCAGGTGGACCGAGGCTTCTTGGGGTACTTCGGCTGACATAAAAGAGGCTTGCGATGGACTCGACTGGTGGAGGAGGGCTAACTAGCTAAAAGGGTGACTAGGGACAAAAAAAGGACAAGGCTGTGTCCTAGACAAACTCTGAGTGCTCTGAATGTTCTGAATATTCTCTAAGTGGGACTTTAGGAGGGCGAATTCCTCTACTCCCCTTCCCTGACTTTTATCGTTGGAGTAGGCCTCGTTTGAGACCCACTTAGACAGGGTATCACATATTTCCATACCTTCTGTCGTACAAGAGGGGGGAGGGTCTCGCTTTGACTCCTCCTTTTTCCCATAGAGTGAATATTTGCTTCTGGCCCTTCAACTGAAAGGCTGGATTGACCTTAGTCCATAGAGGATTAGATTTAGTTTTTACACATAATTTTCCTGGGAGCAAACGCCCTGAATGTAACTTCTTTAAGGTCATAATTTTGCGTCAACTATGAGCCACTGGGACCAAAACAAAGCAGAGCGGAGAAGTCATAGACTCCCCCTTTGTTAAAGGGTAATAATTCCGATATGGACTTAGGTGCCCGACCACCCACGCTCTTTCCCTCTCTGAGATGGACCCAAATCGCTGATCTCAAAAAGCAAGCTAAACAGGGTAAACTACAGACAATGCACTCCCAGGGTACATTCCAAAGCACTCCTCTGCGTTTGTGTCCAGCAGATATGATCGTCGAAGTACCGGGTTGAGTGCAGCGGAGCAGGACAGCAATGCGTGGCAAGCCGCATTAGCCTAATGCCACATTCTTCTGCTCCTAAAAAGCAGGTGAGCAGGCAGGGAAACAGACCGGAAGGCAGATAAGTAGATAGGCAGATAGGCAGACAAGCAGGTGGGCAGCCAGACGGGCAGTTAGACAGACAGGCAGACAGGCGGGCAGGTGGGCAGGCCGGCTTGTATGTAAACAGCGGTGAGGGAGGGAGAGTAGAATGAAATTTGCAAAGTCCAGCCAGGGCAAAGAAGCACAATTGAAGCCTGTCTGGCACTCAGCTGGCATGAAACAGCTCACCTCTCCCTCTCCCGTTCTCCTCCTCTGTCAACCCACATGCTGTTACTCTCGGCTTCCCGGGGACTCCTCTGACTCCTCTTACTCCTCTGCTGTGACCCAACATCACACCTGCTCTCGACCTTCCAGTGGCCTTTCAGTGGCTTAGCGGTCCAGTGACACAGAAGCCCAGAGGCCCTGCGACCCTGCCGCCTCACTCCTCACTCCAAGGTCTCTGCGCGGAATGTAGCATTGTGTTTTGTTACGCCAGATGTGCCTCCACTCCACGCTTCTATTTCAGTTTAAAGCCAGCCGTTTAAAGTGTCAGTGAGTTGAGACATTTAGAAACTGAAATGATAGGGGCTCCCTATGACAGCCATACACATCAAAGCTTTAAGCCCATGGGCCACGGTCGCACTACATAAAAGGTAATAAAACAGTATGCACAGATTTACAACAGTCGAAAGATCACCCGACTGTAGCTGAACAGTTCTAAGGTCACAAACCAGGTCCTTAGTACTACCAATAACAGTGCCACGTCCAGATGTTTTTGCTGAACCATGGACAAATAGCAAGTTAGTAGCTCTGGTATTGTGTGGCCATGATCGACGAGCAACCCTTGCTTTACGAAGTAAGCGTGAGGGTCATTCATCATTTTTTCTTGGGAATGGCGATGGCTTGAGTGCCTCAATAATACTATTGAGGTTATAACGCATGACCCTTTCAACACACAGGAGAGATGGGGAAGTATAGCCAGTGTACGTCCTTCCTAGTCAAGTAAACTCGATCACAAAAGGTACAGTAGCTACTGAGCCAAGTCAATTGACTCTTTCCCTATTTGGGTAAATAAGTCCATGTCCGAAGTGGGGATGTCACAGGACTACAGTCAGAACATTAGGGAAGATCATTCTTATAGAAGAGGAAGCCTCACACACATACTTGTGTAATGGTTCATCATGTGCAACCTCTCCCCACCCTGTTAGGACAGTACCACTAGGGCATACTAGACCTCCTGACAGACCCTGAGTTCTTCTATATAAAAGAACTACTGGACAAAGGTGGAATCAAGCTTGATGAAAAATACCTTCCTGTTGTGATGTCCCCACTTTGAACACAGACTTGTTTACCCAAATAGGGAAACAGTCAACTGGCTTGGCTCAGTACCTACTGTACATGTTGTGATTGATTATAATGCACAACCCACCAACTGAAAGATACTAGACGCAGTGCCTACACAGAGTCTAATATCTTGCATGACAACAAAAATCTATTAGAAATCTATGTAGCTTCCTTGTTAATCAGAATCAGATCTGGTCATTGCTTTCAGTTGATATAATATATGTTTGAATGCCAATGCATCATCTCATTCAGTCTTGTCACTAGATGCTTGTGGTGTAGTTCCAGGGGTTATCCTCAATGTTTACATCTGAATGAGTTGATTCTTTTCTGGCAGCCTCATCTGGGGCCAGATGTACAAAACACGCATCGCGATGCTCATTCCCATTTTGCGAGTCGGTAACTTGGTTACTGACTCGCAAAATGGGAATGCGACTCGCAAATAGGAAGGGGTGTTCCCCTTCCTATTCGCGATTCGCATCGCGATGCAGAATTGCTTTTTGACCGCGAACGTGGTCGCAAAGCAATTTTCAGTTAGCACCCATTTGAAGTGGGTGCTAACCCATTCGCAAAAGGGAAGGGGTCCCCATGGGATCCCTTCCCCTTTGTGAATGGCTCTGAAAATATTTTTGCAGAGCAGGCAGTGGTCCAGTTGACCACTGCCTACACTGAAAAAATTAAACCAAATGGTTTCATTTTCTCAAGTGTATTGCAACTCGTTTTCCTTTAAGGAAAACGGGCTGCAATACAAAAAAAACAGCTTTATTAAAAAAGCAGTCACAGACACGGTGGTCTGCTGTCTCCAGCAGGCCACCATCCCTGTGCGTGCAGGGAATCGCAAGGGGGTCGCAAATTGCAACCCACCTCATTAATATTAATGAGGTGGGTCTTTTCGACCCCCTTGCGATTCGCAGATGGTGTCAGAGACACCATCCTGCATATGGGGTTGCGAGTCGCAAATTGAGAGTCGCAAACCCTTACTTACCTACATCTGGCCCCTAGTGCTTTAGATGCTACATTGTCTGTATTACATCCGGACATACAGTTGTTCGCAAATGATGTTTTAGAAGGTTTCCTGCTTTTTCCCAAATTAGTATAGCTGCTATACATGAGATTGCATCTGATTTTCTTTCAACTGTGGGAAAATCTGACATATTACCTCTCTGGTCTTCTTAGTAGTTGTGTATGTCATGCTTTCTTGGTAGCTTTGTGTTCATTTTTTTCAGTATAGCTTCATAATGTAGTTGTGGTATCAATTTGAACTTTCTAGTGATGCTGAGATGTCCTGCGAAGGATCTGTGGCAGATTATTTGTTTTGTCTTTCCTGTTTGTGCAAATATCAGTGCTTCAGAGGGTGGTCCCTGGCTTAGTCCACAGCATTGGAGCATTTGAAAGTATCATTAAGAGTGTTTTCAACTGCACTGTCCCTCATTTGAAGATGGTGGACTACATATCACAGTGTGCAAGTCATGACTGTCATGTGGAAGGTATTTCAATGTGAATGTTGCTTTTCAATTGAAATATTTTCAACCTTATAATGACGCATAAGCGTAGGCATAATTTTGCATGAAACCAATGTGGATATTATTTGGACCCTTGATTACTGTCCTTTCCTTTTTCTTGATACAAATGCTTCATTCAAGCTACAATAAGTGTGGTTTCCTAAAAGGGATGCAACACATTTTCACATTGGTGAAAGCTGTGATAATACATGTGCTATACACTTATTTATGGAGGGGAGCTGGATGTGGACATGGACTGGCTGTATTTAAAGACATGCAGGTCAGTCAAAGCTGTTTTCTGGGATGTCAGCTGACAGGTCTGTTGCTACTGTGGATATGTACAGTTATGTGATTTTTGTCAGCATGGACTGTGACTGTAACCCTACAAATGACTCCATGCTATATGGGTGCTGTCCATATCAAGATACTAGCATCATGGTTCCAGAGTACTCTGGATGGAAGTCTGCCAAAAGGCTGCTCTGCTTTTTCTGCCTTCACTGGTGGGAATAATTATGTGTGCCTCAAGAGCTAGGATCAAACTCCCATGTAGGTATTTTCCTGGACTTTTCAATGTCTTTCTACTTCTTTAAATGGTAGTGCGTTGTGATGCATCAATGTATTCACAGCCTTAAATGATCAGATTGTGTATTTTTATGTGATTCACAAATGTCAATGGCCAATGTGAAAGGTGACAACTAGACGAATGTCACAAGTCTTCATTGGATTCTTGCATCCCTTTGCAGTCTTAATACTACTTATTGCATGAAGCACCAAGTACTCAACCAGGATTCCAAATTCCAAGTTGAAATTTTCATGGAACATGTTCCACCCAACATAGTGGGAGTACTTTTGACACAAATGGATTACTAATGGACTTTGCTTTTCTTGGGGCTGTTAAGAAAGTTTTGCTTTTGTCTTTTCTGAAACAACTACTTAAAGGCAAAATAGTAGAAAATTCCACTCTGTCTGTAAAGCTACATCAAAAGCAAAGCATTAGTGTTTCTGGCCTATAACAATTCCATGAGATGATTTAGCTCCTGTTCTATCAAGTGACTATTTTCTACTACTCTCTCTTCAGTTGCTGTATTGCTGTACTAATTGAACATCTCAGTCCTCTCATCTGTCATGCTGTATCACTCCTTCATAACCATCATTTGTGTACAAAAACAGCAATGCACTTGAAGGCACATTTTGATGACACATCCTCCGCGATAAAAGCCATTGAGAAAATACATATTACATATATGTCACTGGGATACAATTTTACAATATATAATAACGTCAAGCCAAATCTTGTCCTATCTCTGGCCAGGTGAATAAAGCCTCACCATCTTGATGTCAGAAAAATTGACCTGAATCAGAATGCTCACAATTTAATTAATTGGAGACATTATTAAAACTCAGTTTCATGAGGCCACATGTCTCATATTAAGGCAGCTCCTAACACATCCATATATCAGAAAAAGCAATCAATTAAATAAAAGGCCCACTCAATTATTGCGTTTTAGATCAACAGAATAGCTAAACGGGTTCATTAAAAAATTGAAAAATAAGGTGGTACAAAATCAATGCCCCAAAGTTTCTGAATGAATAGGCCAATATAGAATAATACAAAATCAAAGGTTAGTCGAAGTCCCAAGTGGGCATAAAAATTAGGAAAGTAACATTCCATGAAGAACAGGAAATTCTAAGGGAAAGGATTCTGACTTGTCCCCAAAATCAACGTAATTTAAATATTATTTTCAAATATTAAATTAGCGGAACTGCAAAACCTCTGTGGGGTGAGCTAAAATATAATTTCATCAGCAAATCAGAGCACAGTAATATTAGATGGCGTATTGCCTGAGTACCCAAGCTCTATCCCACTAGATTAATAATTATTCTTCCCCCTTTCTGCAAATGTCATCCAGAGAAGCCAGAAAAACTAAGGCCCTGATGTATACTTTTTGACACAAAACTGCGCTAACGCAGTTTTGCATCAAAAAGTTTAGCGCTGACTAGCGCCATTATTTAATGTCACCCGGGTGTCATATTTATACTATGATGCTGGGTGGCACTAAAAATAGTTTAGAGTCATTTTTCTCGACATTAACCATTGCGCCTTGTCATAAGGCAAAATTACGTTAACACCGGAAAAATGACTCTGATCCGTTTTACGACATGTAAATATGTCGCAAAACAGAAATGCACCTTTTTTGCCCGCAAATGCGTTAAATACAGATGCTAATGGAGAAAACAGTGCAAAGGAGAGGCAACATGGACCCAGGAAGCCTGGAGAGACCTCAGGGAGAACCCAATCAACCAAGAACCAGCCAGGAGGACACAGACAAGACCCAGGGGAGGGAGAAGAAAAAGAGAAAGTGTTGTTTCAGTACATTGGAGCGTGAAATACCATTGAGAGAGGCGACAGGGCTTCACAATCAAATCTGTCACCTCAAAATTGCCCATTGGAAGGAGAGAGGCAATTTTCTAGCAGATAGTGGACAAGATTAACAGAGTGGCAGAGGTCAGGAGAATCCTAACTGAGTGCAAGTAACGCTTGCATGACTCAACCTGAAGGACACGGAAAAACTGGCAAGGAACAGGAAGGAAGCACTGCAAACTAGAGGTGGGATTCCAGCACCACAAGATGGACTTGGACGGGATGGAGGAGATGGTTGCAGAGGTCATCCCGGAGGAACTCATCACCGGATTCGCAGGATAGGAAAGCACAGGCTACCAGGAAACACCACAAATACAGGGTAAGTTGCATGGGGGAAGTTTATGCTAAAATGTCAAGTGCAAGAAAGGGGGGACATAAGACTCACACAATTTATGTCAATAGAGCGCAGAAGGACACATTGCACATTAAGCAAGTTGTACCATGCTGACGTAAGCTATACATGTACCTACGCCTTGGTAGTACCATGCACCATAACACATAAATGTTGATCACCAGGCCTAAATACCTACATGTACATTTGCAGCACATGGGATGGATGGCATGTATAGTCACTGTGTCTCTAGTTGTGTCATCATAACACCCCTTGTATAAAGTCACATCAACCCTACCAACACGACCAAGACTTCAGAGACTAGGTAGTCAGTCAATACCATTCCTGGGGTAATGGTATTGTGGTGTCCCTTGCAGTAACACATTTCAACTGCCTTGCCTCATTGCCCAAACACATGTGCGCTGCATTTCACAGCACATAAGTCATTGCAACTTTCTCAACAATACCCATACATGTGCTGGTAACTCCACCACCCCACACATTTACAACACATCTACCTAAGGCAGCCACCACTCCATCATGCAGTCAGGATGCCCCCTGGGTGCAGGGAACAATGAACTGAACAGGTGCTGGGCAAATATCAGACTGGTCTGTATCCTTGGTAACATGCCACTACCCAGACCAACTAAACTGCTGTAGTGTTCAACCACACATTGTGATGCTGAACGGAAGTGTGCCACTACAGATAGCCAACAGTAGGTCACAACAGTCACATACTGAGCCCACAACTACTCCGACACAACCATGTGGGACACATATGAATGGGGAAATAAACACAAACATACAATACATGCGTTATGACTGAAGATAATTGCGTATAATTCCACATCGACTGGTGGAGGATGGTGCATGGACAAGTCCGGTGTTGGTAAGAATGCCAGTGCAGTATACCCTTTGCAGTTGGCAGTATGAGTCACACATTGGGATGGTGGGTGGAAATCTGTCTGCTCATGGTGGCTCTGTGGGGCACTTAGTACAACATTGTTGATGGATCAAAAAGTCAGTGCCAGTTTTGGGTTGCATTGAGTGTGACAGGACACTCTCCACTTAGCCCTTTAAATCAGGCAGCAGAAAGGGCAAAGGGCCAGGGCATGGGACCCCCTGCACTGCCCATGCCAGGTGAATGGGCTGGGCAGGGGCACCCAGGGCCACACCATACCACATCACAAACAACCTTTGCATGGTGGTTTCAACACCATGCAAAGGCTGGTGGAAATGCAGAAAAAGACCTGGAAGGTAGCATTGAACGTAATACTGGTCTGGTGTCACAGGAAAGCTGGCATTGTCAGTCTTTAAGCTGCTGGAAACCTGCCAGGCCATTGGCCCATGGGGCATTCCACAATGACAACAGTTGCCACTACCACCTGTGCTGTTGGGGGTGGTCAAATAGACAATGGCAGTCAGGTGCCCATAGGACTGATACACTTGAAATGAGGGACCAGTATGACTACCTACAGAATCACCATCAAACTAGCTTCATGCCCTGACCAAAGTTCAACTCCTGTTAACTGGCTATGTCCATAGACTCATTTACCATCAGACACTGTCACACATATAATGATGTACATCCCTAGGTCTAACCCTGTGCCTGTGTCGAATTAGCTGCACTGCCGCCATACTGCACTCATGTATCATAGTGCAAAGGGGGCTGCATTTAGGGGGAGGACATAGGTGTGTAGGAAGGCAAACCCGCCTGCACCGACAGAAGATGAAATTGAACTCTGCTAGGTCAATGAGTGCTGTGCAATGTAGCACACATACACATACATCAACATGGTGAGCAATCAATGGTAACAAGAGCATAGTGTCCTGGATATGCCATCTCTGGGTGGTGCAAGGTCTCAGCACCATATGGGCGTATGTGAAACATGTGAGACTGGGACAGGGGAAAATTGGCATGTGTGGTGCTGTGGCATGAGCACAGAAACACCCATTGCAAGTCCTCACCTTGCAAATGGATGCATAGGGAGGGTTGACAACAACAAGATGGTGTCAAGCCACAAAATGGATATACATCACACCTAGAAGATATGACGCAGCCAATTGCACCAACTGGGCTTCCCTTGATGTGACACGCAGGTGGGGCATAGAGCTGATAGACTGTAACCATGACGTACAGGAACAATGTAAGATGGAATGAGCCTCCAATAGCAAGTCAGTGACGTGACATATCAACTGCCACAATGCAGATAGACTGATTTTACATGATCTCATTGCAGAGGATGATGGCTCTCCTGCAAATCTGCCTGTCCTGGAGAACCCCGATGACCTGGATTACCAGCTGACAACCATCAGCCTGGAGACCCACCAAGAAGTCCTTGTAACCCTCCTGACACCACCTCCAGTTGCAAAGAGGATCATTAATGTAGCAGCTATCCCACAGGCCCCACCTAACACCCCATTAATACGACCTGCCAGCGCCAACACAGCTGAGGACTCTGAGGACTCTGAGGACCCATGGACCAGCTTTGAGAGGGCAGTGGTAGGAGTCCAGCGGGAGCTGGCCAAGGAGGTGTGGGTGGGATGCAAAGTATGGCAGCCAACCTAGGGTGTATGTGCACATCATTGTTACAGCCACTGAACAGACTGCAGCCAACCGAGGCACACACTCCCCAATGCATGGAGTCCAGCAGTGTCTGAGGGACATGCCATGAGGGAGAGGCCACAACAATTGCCCTCCCAATCTGGCATCAGCGTGCTTGAAAACAAGATGGAATCCATGCACTGGGGAATGGCCTCCCTCAGGGCAGACATGGCTGCTACCACAGGGATGTTGCTGCTATCTTAAAAAATCAGCAGTTCCTCCTTGCTGCAGTGATGCCATATGTTGTTCCACAGATGGCAGCTGCTGGGAATTGGGTGTCCACATTAACAACCACTGAAGTATGTGTGGCCCCCTCTACGTCCCTCCTACAACCATCAAGGACAGAGTAGACACCACACACATCGGATGATGAAGATGTGGAACAGATCATCTTCACCCGTAGGAGTTCCCAGTACCATCAGCCCATGCCACATAGGCCTTGTTTTCCTTTGTCCTGTGCCTGACATCATGCCAGTGTTAGCACAGTTGGAGATATGCACTCTTCACCAACACACTGTTGACCTTCCTGCTATGGGTCACTTTTCATGAGCAAATTAATGTTCCTCTGCACTGAATGACACTTTAACCAAGCATGTCCCATGACATGTTCCTCAACCCTGGACTTGTGTTTTGTCATAATTGTATGGATTTCACTAATGGGGTCACAGACCTGGACATTGTAAATATTGCACTACAACACTTGTAAATAAACACCACCTACATAGCCAACATGTCTTTGTGTATTGTGACACATCTACTACGCTTAGGAATTGTGATGTATGTAACATGTCTTTAGTCACAGAGTGTCAGTACAAGAGTGCAGGAATATGGAGGCACATATCTACGCACAAGGTGCCTACATGATGAACGTCGATGCTGGTCTCATCTCCTACAAGCAATTCACTGCGTATGTCAAAAAGGTTGAACACATGTGTGCTTCACCCACTACATATGGCATGAATGGCTGTGAAACAGTTCTCGGGCAATATTGTCAGCTGCGAGTACCAGTAGAACACATTGATGTGAAACAGAGGTACTTAACCTCATCTGTAACTGACGCCGGTCAGTTTAGCATGATAGATATAAATTGTAGGCTTTTGTCAGGTATCCCACAGTGCCCAACATTCCTACACAGGACCCAAACAACGACAGCTGAATTACCACACCTACATGTCCAATACAAAGTTAACATAGTCACCTTGAGTGGTGGGTACACTGGCTGGCAGATGCATAGACAAGTAGATGTGTTGTAGCTGTCAATGTGACAGCTCAGCTGTAAACAGATGATGAACATGTCAAGAGAGGGATTTAGGGGCAGGACAGAATCCCTAGGCCAACACACAATTTTCACTGTACACTCACGGGAAGACCCTGAGACCCAAGCATATGACACATGAAATAAGGCAGTACCCAAAGATTTTTTAATAAGAATTAAACTAAACTAATAAGAATGAAGAACACCTATCCTAACCTAACCTAACTATACTTAACCAACAACTGACCCTAACTACCCTATGCCAAACTTACTGAACACATTTAACAACACACTCTCATCATTGGTCCCCCTACCCCCCTTATATTACGAGACTGTGACGGGGTGTCCCCGTCACAACACGCTCCCAATGACGTATCGGACAGTGCCGATACGTCATTTCCGCGTCTCCCCGTTGCCGGGGAAATGCGACGGGAGCGAGGCTGGCAGCCTCACGTTGCCGGGGAAACCATTATGGTTTCCCGGCACGAAGAAGGTAAAAGAAAAGAGACACCGCACCGAGAGGGAGAGCCCGTCGGGGAGGAGGAGAGCAGGAGAACCGAGGAACTCGCAGGAGAGCAGGAGCACCCGAGAGTATTACCGATTTGGCAGGAAGAATGAGGAAATCCTGGGAACCCCGAAGAGACCGAACAAAGAAACCCTGAGAGGAGAGTGCAGACGGAGGACTGCTACAACGCCAGCCACGACCCTGGAGGGTCGTGGCTAACCAAGGTACGGTCCTTGTGGACACCAAAGAGGGGCATAACTAAGAAAGGGACTGGGGAGGGGATATAAAGGAGGGGGAAGGAGAAAGGGAAAATTAAGAAGGGGCACAATAACCAGCACCTTTGTGACACCTTTACAACACCCCTATTAGACTTTTGTTTTGTGTGGACCCATTTACTCCCCCACTTCCTCACGACCACCAAACCCCTCCTTGTGTTTTTTCCCTTTCTTCCCCAGTCCATGCTAGGAAAGAAGTACAAACCCTATTCTAAGACCCTATACTTACCCGGCGTTTTGTCCTTCTATTTCCGGTACCATCCTGGATTTCCCTGAGAGGACAAGCCACCACGCAACCTGAAAGAGAAGAAAACAATTAGAAGACCATACCAATCCGGGAAGGGGGAAAAGCAGACGAACAAGCTCACAAGTGCGGGAAGAACAAACACCACCACCATACACCTTTATTGCTATTAATCATTTAGAATAAACCACTTATATAATCAACTCCATACCTCTCCGTTGCCTTTATACTGTTCGGACTGTTACAGAGACACATGCAGGACAGTATTTGTTTTTTAGGTATTTTTTTCCAAAACACATAAATGCCCCAACATTACCCCCATACAAAGTAACATGTAAAAAGTAGAAAACCCACCCCCAAACCCAATGGTCCTAACTAAACTACTAACCTAACCCCCTAAAGCCCACTAAAAAACATTAAAACAAATGGTGAGGGAGGGGACAGAACTGGGGGACAGTCACAAAGCCATTTACAGCTTTGTCTGCTTGAGGGTTTTTTGGATGAACTTAAGTCTTTTTGTGTTTGCTGCCTCATCTTTCTCCAGACTGTCCAACTTTTTCTGGACCAGTGTAATGTCTCTCTGTCGATCTTTGATAATTTTCATGTCCATGTGGTGTGGGCTGTGATACGGACTTGGACAGTGTAGAGGATGGGGCTGTAGTGGTGGTGGTAGCTGTGCCCCCCTGCACAGCTGTGGAGCTTGGTCCTCTCTTTGTGGCCACTGCCAGTGTGGGTCCCCCTTGGGCGAATGCCCGCCATTCCCTGGTGGATCTATCTCTGTGATAGTGACGTGCCATCCTCCGAAACACCCAGATTCCTCTGCCAGGATGTGTCTATAGCAGACTGCCCTCTTCTAAAATGATGCCCGCAGTGTCTCATTGTTCATGTTGGCAGCTGTTAGATTGAGACAAGCAACAATCAGTTTCAGCATTGTGTGGTGTTTGTACAGATTATTAGCTTACACTCTACATCTAACTGCACATGCACTCCTACTGACATTCTGGAAAAGACAATGGCCCTGATAAATACAATGACAGCGCTGCCTTAGCATCATTTCATTGACAGCAAAGCGACGCACAAGAAGATTAAGAACTTAACCAAAATAGGGGTGCATTGATTTTGTGCCATGTGTAACAATGTAAAGGCAGCGTTAACTTCACATAGATCAGGACCAAAATTCTTCATCATCATATCAATTTTCAACCATACATCACCAGTAACTTAAATATGTTATTGGGACTATGGGATGCAGTTGGTAACCATAAGGGGTCAGTGTTGATAGGTGCCCGTGCAAGCTTGATCAATATGACAGGTCACCTACATTGTGACTGTCACATCTAATTACAAATTTGTTGTTCCTCTCATCCTGTGCTTCAGAGGGGATGGCCATGCAATCCATCATCTCAACTGTCCTGATCATTCACAAAGGCATGCCCACTCATACATGGAGTCAGTGAGTGGACCATATGTTAGAAGGGATGCCAACTAGGAAGCTGGTATCCATAGGTCTATCACATCTACATGCATGTGTCCAGGTGTAGACACCCATCAATACCTGATCTGCCAATACTATTCCTGACACATCCATATCCATGCCAGCACACGTCTGGCCTTGACCTGCATGCAGGCCTATTACATTCCACATAAGTGTTACATAAATGGAGTACAAAATATGAAGCACCATGCTGGGGGAATTGTCCACGCAGTCCTACATATACATTACAATACAGGGATGCCCCAAATTGTGTTCAAAATGGTGCATCACTGTGTTGTGAGAATGATGGTGTGTCCCAGTGCCAATATTCTCACAGCGTTGCACTTCTTCGTGACATATAGCCCTACATGTGGCTTTTCATCACCTTGTTTACACAATGCTGCACATTGAGCACCACAAGCCTCACAAGATATGACTCTCTGCTTGTGCATGGGGAAACTGGGAAATACTATGCCGGTGCACAGGTGTCGCCATGGCCCCTGAAATGTGTGACTTAGGGATGGTTGTGCATGATTCACCAGAAATCAGACCTGCATTGGTAAAATGGTAGAACATGTGAACTCCATGTCTAAGCTGGCACAGTTACACTTCATTCTGGTTGCATTCAACCTGTCCACAGCCATTGCATGCAGCAGTCCAACACATCTGCTACTGTCATTCAAGAGCTGTAAACAGTAATTAGTATGCCAGTGGGAAACTCACCAACAGGGCCACTGCTTACCACACCAAGATGATCAAGCAGGTTCTGCTCCCTGGCCACCAGATCTGCCCAGCGATGCTTCAGCTGGTGCTCATTCCTGGTGGTGCGAAATACCCTCTTCAGGTGGTGGAGCACCTTGCCCCACCACAGCAGCCTGGGTCCAGTAACCCTGAATTACTGGCCACAGAAAGCCACCCACTCCTCCTCTCCCATCCTTGTCAACCTACCCCTACCAGCCATATTATCCTGGTACAGGTTGACGACAACAAAAAATAAAATGAATATAAAGGAAACTTAAGGCCCAAACATTTATCCTAACTAACCCAATTTATCAATTATCCTGGACAGAGACCCTACAGTACAAGTACAAATAGACACAAAAAAACACACAGATTTACTGACACTGGGACAAAGTACAGTCAAAAATAGAAAAAACACAACAGGAGGGACACCACAAGATACAAAATACCAGAAAATCACATCACGAAGTCCAGAACACAACAGCACAGTCAAAAGAGGCACACACTTTGAAGAGAAAGTGAATGTACACCCACTGTACTATGCCTGTAAACAGGATTTCCTATTACTTCACTTCCTGTCCTCATGCGTCACATTTCTGTTATGCATGTATTTATTTGATGCATGTGATATTTGAGTGAATATTTTGGATGCATGACCTACCTGAATCATTTTTATTGACGCATTACCTTTATGCGTCAAATTAACAGAAAATCAGCATTGAGAAGAGTGCGAAGGTGGAATTCACGCTAAGGGCCCATGGGTCATATACTTTGCATTTGTGGATGTATTAGGCGCGTTTGTGTTAATTTTCTTTACTCAATTCATGATTGTGTGTTTTTGTTCCATTGTCTATGGATGCACCCTGTATCAACATACAAATGCAGTGGGCTGTGCTGCAGTGTGGTAGTCCATGCAACAATGTAATGTGGGTGTGAATGGTCTGTTACACCGATGTGTGTGTACAGAGTCCACAGAATGCAGATAGTTGCACATCGTGCATATGTATGCATGTGTGACAACAGTATATCCACATATGTATGGCAGTCAGTACAATGCAATAGTTCTGGTTTGTAATTGTGAATTGTGTTTACTTATGTGATGTGTGTAGTTGTCTTACAGAGCATAACATTTAATACAACATACACAGCTCATGCATTGTTGATGATGGCTTATAAATGCTACCTAGGACATGTTACCCTACAACTGTCTCCATATGTAGATTTTGAGTTTATGGTTACTTGTATGTGGACTACACATATATCTGGCATGTGTACATATTTGGTAGATATTATGATTGATACAATCTGCCTACATTCCACCATTATTATGTTTTTTCCACAAATGTTTGATTAAATTCATTACATTTAGCAATGGTTGTTGTTTTTGTGAGGTGGACCTGCAGCCCTAGCTGCATGTTCTCATCCATTCTGATTTGCATTCCACAGACGTATTAGTGCAAAGTGTGAGGTCATGTGTATCCTGCACCAGGATTGGGTCCCATGGCAGTGGAAGGACTACTATGGATGTACTGTGCAGGTCCAAGTTATTACAATGCTTGACATACCTGGGCTAATCATGTTGACCATTGTTACCAATGATGTCCCCCCCTTGTCACACATGCTCCATGCAACCATTGCAACTCTCACACTGAGCTGTGACAGTCGTCTGTTTTAACATTACTGTATTTCTAACTTTTGACACCCACTGCCTCATGTGCAGGGCCCTTGTTTACCTTCTATTTGGACATGTTGTAGTTGTGTGTGATGAGCTATTGTTGTACAAGTTGGCAACGTGAATGTAATTCAAATGTTGTCGTCCATAGATTGTGTCCTTCAGTTGGCACATTCAAGTGATGAGGCTATTTGTGATGTGTGTGATGGTAGCAGTACAATCTTACACATCACATGCAATGTTGCACCAGTGCTTTTCAGATTCATGTTTGTAACATGGTCCCTCAGGTTAGACTCACAATCCTGAGGTATATGTTGTGGAGATAGAAGAGACTAAAGCAGGACTGTGAGTAAGTAAGGTGTTTATTGACAAAATGTACAAGGTGGGTTAAGTGATTTTTAAGTGAAGAAGTTATCAACTATGTGCAGTCTGCAGAGTATCCCAGCAGCTGTGTTGTGCTGTTCCCCCTCATTGTCTTCACCACCATACTTCTCCTCCTCCTCAGGCAGGTCATCAACCTGCTCATAAAAGGGGACGTTCACCCACACACATAAGTTGTGCAGGATAGCACATGTCATTATGATCTTGCAGATTATGGGGGTCATTCCGACCCCGGCGGGCGGCAGGTGACCTCCAAAACACCGCAACGCGGTCAAATGACCGCGGGGGTCATTACAACTTTCCCGCTGGGCCGGCGGGCGATCTCCAAAAGATCGCCCGCCGGCCCAGCGGGAAAGCCCCTGCAAAGAGGAAGCCGGCTCAGAATGGAGCCGGCGGATTTGCAGGGGTGCGACGGGTGCAAATCTTTGTGGGGCCCTGTTAGGGGGCCCCACGACACCCGTTCCCGCCAGCCTCTTCCTGGCGGTGGAAGGGGTTCGGAATCCCCATGGAGGATTCCCTGGGCCAGGGAAAAACCGGCGGGAAACCGCTGGTTCCCCTTTTCTGACCGCTGCTTTACCGCCGCAGTCACAATGGCCCGGGAAGCACCGCCAGCCTGCTGGCGGTGCTTCCTCTGCCCTCCACCGCGGGGGTCATTACAACTTTCCCGCTGGGCCGGCGGGCGATCTCCAAAAGATCGCCCGCCGGCCCAGCGGGAAAGCCCCTGCAAAGAGGAAGCCGGCTCCGAATGGAGCCGGCGGATTTGCAGGGGTGCGACGGGTGCAAATCTTTGTGGGGCCCTGTTAGGGGGCCCCACGACACCCGTTCCCGCCAGCCTGTTCCTGGCGGTGTAAACCGCCAGGAACAGGCTGGCGGGAAGGGGTTCGGAATCCCCATGGAGGATTCCCTGGGCCAGGGGAAAACCGGCGGGAAACCGCTGGTTCCCCTTTTCTGACCGCTGCTTTACCGCCGCAGTCACAATGGCCCGGGAAGCACCGCCAGCCTGCTGGCGGTGCTTCCTCTGCCCTCCACCCTGGCGGTTTGAAACCGCCAGGGTCGGAATGAGGGCCTATGTGTGGGCATATAGGAGGCTGCCTCATGTAATGCCCAGGCACCTGAATCTTGACTTCAGGATGCCAAACGTTTTCTCCATAATAGTCCTTGTCGTCCAAGGTCCTTTATTATATGCACGCTCTGCTGCTGTGCTTGAGTTAGGAAATGGGGTCATTATCCATGGCTGTATGCCATAACCCTGATCCACTGCAAAAGATTAAAGGTGCAAGTTGTTGTTAAGGCTTGCAACAGGTTTGCCATGTAGCGTGGCAGTTGAAATTTTGAGTTGGTTGTGACTCATATATGTCACCTATAATCATCTTGTGTTTGGCTCAGGGACCTGGGACATATGATTTGGATTCCTAACTGATGGTCAGTATTTATGTACCATACGTTGTGTAGTGCACATTTGTACCAGTGTGCTATCACTAGATGGGACATGAAACATCCTCACAACACAATGGGGTCAGATGTGGTGGCAACATCGTCCAACATGGTGCCATCATCCTATCCATTTTGACATGTGCCATTGCCGATGATGTGCGACACTTCAGCCCATTGAAATGCGTAAGTCACAATGCACAACACATCTCCAAAATTGGCAGCACTGTCCTGCGACATCTTGACTGTGCAAGAATGCCCCATGTCCGTCATGTTACTGGGCAACCCTTTGTTGTCCCCTGCGCCAGTTGCTCATATGTATCCAGAATTCCGCAGCCAGGCTACTATTACATGTAAAGCAACAAGCCCACATCTCCCCTGCCTTGAGAGCACTACACTGGTTACCCGTTGCCAGAAGATGCACTTTCAAGCTGCTTTGTATCACCCACAAAGCTATACATGGAACAGGACCGCTCTTTATCAGAAACAAAATAACCAAATACATCCAACAAAGAAACCTCTGCTCAAGATTGGCACCCCGCCTTAGAACACCACCATACAAGAAAAAGACTATAGGTGGTACATCCTTCTCTGTTCAAGCAGCCAAACTATGGAATTCATTACCCCCAACTATAAGAGGCACAGATAACTTTCTTGTCTTCAGAAAACTACTCAAGAGTTGGCTCTTTCCTTCATAACCACCATATTCAAACAACTATGAACTGCATATGCCTATGTTGATAAATATTTTTTCAGATTATATATATATTTCTAGTTATGTATAGTTTCTTTATAAAATATGTATCGCTACTATGTCATAACAATAAAGTAAACACACACTCTTTAAACCTGTTTGACTAAGTATATTTTACCCATGGTTCTAATTATGTATTGTATGTGCATATGTGTGTGTATTCATGTGTGTGTATGTATATATATATATATATGTATTTGGATATGTTGATTCTGTGCTTGGCATGTTCGTGGGTCATTGCATGGCTCCTGGGTGGGTTGTTATACTAGATATCTATGAATCCCTGTTCTCATATTATCACACTTATCTACCCATCATCATATGTCATGTCTCTATCAAACTATCTTCCATTCTCACTCTGACTCATCCCAAATCCTTTCTACTACTTTCATTTCCTAAATAACTCTGCCTAAGCTCTTCCCTCCGCTTCCACATCTAACTCACCAAACCTCACTCTACTACCGTGACCTCCCACACAACCCTACTAAATTCTCCCGCATTTATCTCACCCTGCTACTATGCTCTCCCTAACCCTTTCACATACTCTTCCCTCCTCCATCCCCCTTTACTCATCCCAAGACTTTGGGTTGAGTAAATTAAGAATATACTCCCAATTAACACTTCTAGATTTCTTTCCTCCTCCACCCTTCCATTACTCCAGTCAATCTAACTAACAAACTCTCATATCCACGGCTCAAATTAACTCATAATAATACTAAAACTGTACTCATTATTTCCCAATACTAATCCATCACTAATTCTTGTTGGGTTCCAGAGTAGCCTTCTACTCACCGAAAAGCGCTTCGCCGCCTCGTCAGGGGTAGTAAGCACTATATAAATACAATTACAATACAATACAATACAATACAATTCAATACAATACAATATGCAGCCATGCACCTACACTACCAGCCTTGCCCTGTTAAGGTCGATATATCTGTGCAAGAAAGGGCACCACCCTATACATATGCTGTTTTGATGGACAATTGGCTCTTTCTGTGTGTGTAGCAGTATGCAGCATGCATTGGTTGCACAATCATGAGTTCAAAGCAAAGTCTAGTTCCTGATTGCAACCTGCAAACGGCACCCCTGGGATGGTGTTTGATGTTGGCACTGTCTCAGGATTTTGGTGACACCTACATCTCAGTCATCATCATCATGCTATGCATCTTGTGGTGACAGACCTGCAGCAACACATATTGCACATCCCTTCCACTCTACATACTGCATGGGTGGGTGCCCGATTTACAATGTGGCTCATCTGCCAAATTGCACATTTAGTGCAGGCCATGACAATGGCACTGTAGGCTTCTACATAGGTTCCTTTGTGATTCAGAGTGGCAGCTAATGTTTGTGGAAGCCATCAGGTGTCCAAGGTTGTGTATCCCATTGTTTCAGGATGATCAACATAACTGCCAGTGTCTCTCCTATCTTCCAACACATGATTCAGCATTTATACTGATAACACATGCACAGTGCAGGCTATGTGATGGAACTCAGCTACTTAGCAAATGTGTCCCTTGGCACAGTGCATGTGAGGTCAGTGATATACTGTATTCTCCCACAGGGTCCCGCTATGGCATCCATGATCTGCACTGTCTAACAGTGACTCTGCCCAATGGTGGGCCATTTATAGTATCTGGTACAGACATGATGGTCTTGTGGGTCAGTAAGTGATGCATGTGAGGTAGCAATACAGTTGGTGTGGGGCCACCTATCACTCATCTGGCGGATGGTATGTGATGGGCATTGATCTTGTATTCCTATGTGTGTGAGCCAATGAGTCAGGCAGATGTCTATCCATACTACCGGTAAGTCAGGTATGTGTTGATGAGATGTAGTTGGTATAGGCAGCAGTTGTCTAGCATTTGATGTTTGTTGTGGCAGTGACTTGCACAGCATGATTTGAGGGATCTGTGCCTATATGGAACTTACATAACATGAGCATGGTGTATGCCATTGGCATGGCTGTGCTATTCTTTGTTTGGTGTACTGTGTCTGGAGTGTATGTAGTAGACAACCTGTGGGCACTTGTAGTGGTCTGTGTATTTCTTCTGTTAGCAAAGGGTACATGTCTTCATGTGGTGTGCCTGTCGGGTAGTGGGTGTGTTATGTACATGTTGGTATATGTGTTTGTGGTGTGCACTGAATGTGCTGTACTACAGCATGGTGCATATATGTTCCTACATGCACATCTGTGTTACCCTGGCCATGTGTTAATGTAGTGGTGTATGTCTTGTGTGCCCTACAGGGTTGGTGTGATGTATGTATATTGCTAGGTTTGTTGACTTACCCACATGTAGGGCATTTCCATATTCTCCATTCAGGAAATGTTCATTGATCCTGCTGTTCCAGAATGTGAAGGCGTCATGGACACTCACAGGATACTTGGCCAAAATCTTTATGAATAGTCCCCGGTGGTCCACTGTGCCCTGCACATTAATGGAATGAGTGTGCTTGTGATTCCTGTATAAGTGCTAGGTTGTTGCAGGTGGTATGAGTCAGTCATGGGTGCAGTCAATTGCATCGAGCAGCGGGAAGTCATGGATTTGGTAGAACCCCTGTTTTGTCTCCTGCTGCTTTTGCTGGGTGTTGGTGAATGTGATGTGGCAGGGTGTCGGGAGATTATAGCATCTAAATCCTTTGGCAGGAACGCAGAGAATGACACCTGTGAGACACCAGCAACCAGGGCACCTGTTGTTTGGAATTAGTCACTTGCCAGCATGTGAAGGACAACTAGCAGCTTTGTCACAGGTTGTATGTTGTGTGGGGCCTGCAGGCTGGCTGTGATTTGTGGCTCAATGTGGTGCAGCAGGTGTAGTATGGCTTGTTGGTTCAGTCTGTAGGTCCTCACAATGTCTTGGTCCTTGAGGCCAAGGAGGGTTGTCCTGGTTCTGAAGACCCTCTCCTGCATTCTGTGTTGCCTTTGTGGGCCACGCTGTGGTGGTGGTGATTGCTATAGTTGTTGCTGTCCTCTGCGTCGTCTCGCAAGCTGGATCAGTATCACCTTCATCTTCTCCTGTGGGTTGGTAACTTTGCTTCTGTGTGCTTTCCTTAAGTAGTGATGAGTTTGCCTCATTTTAATGCCTACCCTGGCCCAGGCATTCAGGCCCATATTTATACTTTTTGACGCAAAACTGCGCCAACGCAGTTTGGCGTCAAAATAATTAGCGCCGGCTAACGCCATTCTGAAGCGCCATGCGGGCGCCGTATTTATTGAATGACGTTAGCCGGCGTTAGCTGCCGGCGCCGTCTGGTGTGCGTTAAAAAAAACGACGTACACCAGGCAGCGCCGGCGTAGGGGGATATGGAGCTTGGGCGTCAATAAATGGGGCAAGTCAGGTTGAGGCAATTTTTTCGCCTCAACCCGATTTGCGCCATTTTTTTTCACTCCCAACTCCCATAGAAATGACTCCTGTCTTAGCAAAGACAGGAGTCATGCCCCCTTGCCCAATGGCCATGCCCAGGGGACTTCTGTCCCCTGGGCATGGTCATTGGGCATAGTGGCATGTAGGGGGGCACAAATCAGGCCCCCCTGTGCCACAAAAAAAGAAAAAAAAACACTTACCTGAACTTACCTTAATGTCCCTGGGATGGGTCCCTCCAGCCTTGGGTGTCCTCCTGGGGTGGGCATGGGTGACAGGGGGTGTCCCTGGGGGCATGGGGGGGCACCTCTGGGCTCCTTCAGAGCCCACAGGTCCCTTAACGCCTGCCTTTTGCAGGTGCTAAAAAACGGCACAAAAGCGGCCGTACGTCATTTTTTTTGACCCGCCCACTCCCAGGCGTGATTTTTGCCCGGGAGTATAAATCCCACGCACATGCCTCGGAGTCGATTTTTTAGACGGGAACGCCTACCTTGCATCTCATTAACGCAAAGTAGGTGTCCACGCAAAAAAATGACGCTAACTCCATGGACTTTGGCGCTGGACGCGTCTAACGCCAAAGTATAAATATGGAGTTAGTTCTGCGTCCAAAAAAACGATGCAATTCCCGCGCAAACAGAGTATAAATATGCCCCTCAATTTTGACGCAAATCAGAGTGAACTTAATTTTTTTGTGTTCGCCTGCCACCCATGCATCTTTTTTGCCTAGGTGGATAAATATGGCGTTAGGGGGTTAAAGTAATTTTTTGGCCAGGAACGCTTACCTTGCATCTCATTGATGCAAGGAGGATTCACGCATCTGAAAAATGATGTTAACAGCAATATTTTGACGCTAGAAGGGCCTTGCATCAAAATATAAATATGACGTCGAGTTAGTGCTGAATTAGCGTAAAAAAAAATTACGCTAAATCAGTGCAAACAGACTATAAATATGCCCGCAGGTGCATAAAAAAAGAGTGTGTTATATCAATGAATAGGGCACAGAGATCTAGCAAAAAATACCTTGAAGGAATAGCTGCAGTTTCGTGTCTAAGCCGAGGAAAGCTCATCGAGGCCAGCATGAGCAATAACAATGAAAATAAAAAAATTATAATTTTACTTGACTACATGCTGCAGAAGTAACACCCAGTGAGAGGTGCAGGGGGAAGAAAAAAGTGAGAACAATAACATCCATTTTCAACAAGATGGTGTTTAGGCCTGAATGGAACCCTAGTTAACAGGAGTAAGGAAAACACACTTCTACACATCACAGGGAATTTGGTGCAATGTGTTCATGTATAATCAGGTGTGCAAATACATTTTGCATGCTGTTAATGATGACATATATATATATATATATATATATATATACATATATATATATATATATATATTTATATATGTCATTACAAATTCCTAATGCTAGCTGTCCAAAACCATGTTTCACTCTCTTCAAATCAGCAATATCATTAACCCCACTCATGTGATCAACTCTAGGAAACCCTAAAGCAAAATAATATGAAGCTACCCAATTAAGTTCTAGGTGAAAAAAACTGTTTTGCCAGACACATAATACATCTCTAAATCAATTCTTCACAAATAAGAAAATCACCATTTATTACAAAACTTCTTTCACATTAACTCTCATTCAGATATTCACACCACAGCATACACGTTTCCCTTCTGCTAATGCTCCATTCTCAGTCTTACACACATCATCTAAATTCTTCTTCAACCTTTATCTGCTGTTTTATTTTCATCTCATTTTTCCAAACTCTCACAATTTCCAATCTTCTTCATTGCATTTCATAATAAACTCACGCTCTTCTTTACTTAAATAGCAAACAGACTACTGTTAGTTTTATTAGTTTTCTGGTTCATTTTTAATTCTCTATTTAGAAATGTACAATGCTTTAATACATTTTCGACATCTTCAAAGATAGGCAGATCTTGCAATGAGACATTGAAACCTGACAAATAAGGAGATAGAGATTCATGTTTATTAAACATATTAATGGACATATTACTAGAAAGGCCATAAGACATAGAAGGTGGTGGTAGATAGCTCCTTCACCTTTACAAGAGGGGGGAAAGTGCACACAAAACAGTCATTGTCCTCCATAATATCCACATATTCACTCAACATTAATATAAATATTACGCAGAAATCCACTAATTAGCCTTTCCCTATGGATCAATGTATTAGATTTAACTTCATGATGTACTTAATATTTCACCATGGAAAGGAGACACAACAGTAAGATCAGCTAAGGAGGAACAACTAAGATCATTAGTGCCATAATCAAGAACATTAGGCAAATAATTCTACAACATTTTCTATAGCGCAAATTCTGAGAAGGGACAGCAGTGAGGGCCTTTGGAATGCTCTATGCCACAACGCTAGGACCTATGATTAAAAAATAAATAAATAATTAAATCATTGTTTTAAACTGTACGTCCTTTCCCTGAAGCTTACTGGTGATTTTAGATTTGTATCCTTGTATTGATTTGCACACACTGCTACCTGACTTTTAATGTTTTCGGCCACGCCGGTCCGTGTTCTGTGACCGACATTGCCGTTTTTTAGGCCACCATTTCTCCTTCCTATTTCAGGCCCATTTCATTGCCGCCATCTTGGGAGGTTGGCATTCTAGTAGCCAACCTTTCAGCAATTTTTTGCGCGCAATGCAGCAGATGCGCAGCGCAAATTCTGAGAAGGGACGGCAGTAAGGGCCTTCAGATGCTCTATGCCACAACGATAGAACCTATGATTTAAAAAAAACAAAAACTTAAATCATTGTTTTAACCTATACTTCCTTTCCCTGAAGCCTTCTGGTGATTTTAGATTTGTATCCTTGTATTGATTTGCACTCACTGCTACCTGATTTTTAATGTTTTCAGCCACGCCGGTCTTTGTTCAGTGACCGACATTGCTGTTTTTTAGGCCACCATTTCTCCTTCCTACTTGGGGTCCATTTCACTGCCGTCATCTTAGGAGGTCGGCATTCTAGTAGCCAACCTTTTAGCTATTTTTAGTGTGCGATGCAGCAGACGCGCCATGGGCGCGGCAAAGGTGCGCACAAGGCAAGCCCGTCTGCGCCCGTCCGCACAAGACTGGGCCCAGGGGCCAGCATTTATGCCCAATTGGCCCCACGAGAATAGTGTATGATGCCCAGTTCCTTCATGCATGTAGGCCCGCCGCCTACAGGACAGGAATGTATTTGCTGGAAGATACCAAAACGGTACCTCTGCCCACAGACAGCCACACATTTCCTCGGAAAATCTCTGAGAGTAGGAGTGATACACCCCTAAGTCAAGATAAATTTGTAAGCACTCTCTTTTTGGATAATTGCAGATCTTTGGGGGTGCACAAATTAGATATTAACTTGATCCTGAGTTCACAGAGACCCTTAGCCCTATTCGTAACAGAGACTTGGCTCCATGAGGGGTCAGGGCCTGACTTAGCAGTGGCCCTGCCCAGTAACTACTTCATATCAAGATTGGACAGAGCCTTGGTGAAAGGAGGGGGAATTGCCATTATTTTTAAGGACACAGTGACAATGTCCACCCAACCCCTTTCGCTCCCCGATTGTGGAAGTCTGCTTTTCTCTATTTATCTTAACCCTCAGTACACCCTGACAGGTGCATTAATATATTGCCCCCCCGGTCCAGCACAATGGTTCCTCGATGCCCTTCCTGAGAAGGTCGCAGAGCTGATATGCACCAGACCCAATTTCACGATTCTTGGGGATTTTAATATTCACTGGGAAACTTTGAACAATGCCACTAGAAGCATCTTAGACGATATGCAAGCTGTACATCTTATCCAATTGATTAGACATCCCACCCACAATAAAGGGCATACTATCAACTTGGTTTTCAGTAATTCCCCTGAGTTAACTGCCCTCCCGCCTGTTCCCCTTGCATGGTCAGATCATATGTTAATTCCGTTGACTCTTACTCTAAAAAACCTTGTGAAGACTGCTCATACCAGACACCATCCTCATAGACAGTGGCACTCGTTGAATGTCAATGAATGGATGGACTTCATAAAGAACTCGATACCTATTTTTAAAGGAAATATAGCGGACTCTTCAGCCGCCTTTAACGAGTGGATAACCAACAGCCTTGATGCCACCCTTCCAGTGACATCAAGGACAGCTGGCAGGCGAAACAAAAAAGGGGCCCCTGGGTTTACCTCCCAGCTTTAAGTGCTAAAAAGATTTTGTAGGCGTCTCGAAAGAAAGTGGAGGAAATCCTATGATAATTCTGTTAAGAAAGAATATAGGGATGCTATTAGGCGATTTCATGTTGAAATCAAAGCAGCTCAGAGTAAATACCATGCAATAAAGATAGAACAAACAGCTAACTCCCCCAAATACATATTTTGCATTCTTAAATGAGAGACATAGAAGCCTCTGTTGAACGCAGCAATAAGCTGGGCTCTTTTTTCCCCAAAAACATTGCAGACATATATTCAGCTTTCCCCAAACAGTCCTATAGCCCCAGGAAGGGATCGGACAAGGAGCTATGAACAAAACCAGCCTAACCAGGAGGCCGGCTCTTTCCATAGAAGCAACTATGAACCTTTTAAGCACTCTCAAATCTGGATCCCCTTTAGACCCTGCACCTCACTTCAGTCCTAATTCAGTGTGCGTCAATGATAGTTCCTTTCCTTGTAGAATTATTAAATCTATCTTTAACCTGCAGTTCCCTGCCATCTCAGTGGAAGCACGCAATTGTAAAACTCTTGCTAAAAAAATCTAATCTAGATGCCTCAGAATTAAATAACTACAGGCCAATTTCTATGTTACCTACTGCTGCAGTTTGGAGAAACATGTGAATACTCATCTTTCGAAGTTTTTGGAGGATAGCCAGATCCTCCACCCCTCTCAGATGGGTTCCAGACCCTCCCATAGCACAGAGTCAGCCCTGTTAGCAATGACTGAAGAAGTCAAAAAACGAATGGACCAGGGCAAAGCTTCTGTAATTGTGCTCCTTGACCTTAGTGCAGCTTTTGATACCGTTGATCATGGTATCTTACTCTACAGATTGAAGGAAACCGGAATCACTGGAAATGCTCTTAAATGGCTCACAGAATTTTTAGACGGTTGAACTTTTCAGATTCTAGATCGCTCCTTTCTTTCGGACAGTTTCAAGTGCCTTTGGGGAGTGCCGCAGGGCTCTTCATTAAGCCCTACGTTTTTTAATGTCTATATGATCCCCTTGGCTAAAATAGTTGAACCCTTTGGTCTCTCAGTGGTTTCCTATGCTGATGATACTCAGCTTGTAGTTTCTTTTTTCCCCCCCTCAGGATTCTTTTGAACCTCAGCTTGACCCTTGCCTAAGGGCGGTCTCCAACTGGATGGCGGAGTGTAAGCTCAAGTTGAAAGGAGAAAAAACTGAGGTACTGATTATGGGCTTTCATTCATCACCCTCTCAATTAATCCCTATCCTAGATCCTTTAGGCGATCTTCCACCGCCTAAAGACCATATTAAGAGCTTGGGTGTATGGTTAGATCCAGGGCTCACTATGGACTATAAGGCAATGAAACTAGCATTTACTTGTGTCGGGATACTCAGACTCCTCAGAAAAGTTTTTAAAGTTCTTCCATTTATTGCCAAGAGGCTCATTGTGCAAGCACTTATCACTTTGCGGTTAGTCTATGGAAATGCCCTGTTTCTAGGCTCACCAAAATATGTTAAAAAAAAGCTGGAGGTGCTCCCGAACACGGCGGCGCACCTTTTGTTTAACTTGCCCAGACATCACTCGGCCAAACCTGCCCTCGCAGCCCTGCACTGGCTTCCCATCGAACAACGACTGCAGTTCAAGACTCTCTGCTGTATTCATAGAGCTCTTCACGCTAAGGGCCCCCTGCTCCTACAGGCTCTGGGAAGCCTGAGGGCAGCTATGCGCTATATAAATCCTATATAACAGAACATCAAAGAGAAATGTGGATCTCCAAACATTAACAAACATTTCTTTAACGACTAATACAGATTTTCTTCTATTTTTATAAATAATATTACAAAATTAAAATACACTTTGAAAGTTTTTTAAACAGTTCTTCTAGGTCAGATCATAGACTACTTCATCTTATTCCCACTCAATGCCTTGACTTTTGCTCTAATCCTTAACTTGAAACTGGTCATTATCGCTGCTACCTTCACCAGGACCTTCAGGTACATCAGAAGGAACTTCTGTAACTTTATCATCTTCACTGGTTTCATTTACAAATTTGCCACCCCCTCTGAAATACATGCTGTGAACTTGAGCTTGACTCTGTGAATCAGTAGTTGTTGTCACAGTCTCTTAAACCACAGCTCCACTCTCCATCTTTGTGTGGCATGGATCTACTGTAGGAGACTGGACTAGTTTGTAGTGGGTACCTAAGGTACTTACAACTTATACCAGATGCAGTTCTCCCTTATTAGTGAAATGTAGGTAGTGTTCTAGCAGCTTAAGCTGTCTAGGGGTAGCTGTTGCAGAGCAGCCAAGGCTGAACTAGGAGACATGCAAAACCCCTGCAGTACCACTATAGTCATACAGTGCTTATACACAATAAAAGCCAATACTCAGTGTTACCAAAAATAAAGGTACTTTATTTTAGTGACACAAGGCCAAAAATATCTTAGAGGTAATAATACTTCTGGAGGTAAGTATTATACACAATATATACACTAGTAACCAAAATCAGGTAAGTTGACAGTCATAGAATAGTGCAAACAGTAGGAAATACAATCGATTGCAATGGGCCTAGGGGCAACAAAAACTATATGCTAAAATAGTGGAATGCGAATGTCAAATTCCCCCCAAGGCATAGTGTAGTGTGTAGAGTGGCAATGGGAGTGTACGAAAACATCAAAGGTAAGAAAAGTACCCCACCCCAGAGGCCAGGAACGCAGGAGTAAAGTACAACAAGTTTCCTCAGGACATATTACAAATCGTGATGAAGAATTATGCAAGAACCAAGCAAGACTGCAAGCAATGAACCATAGATTCCTGGACCTGACCACCTGTGGAGAAAGGAGACCAAGTCCAGAAGTTGAAGAAGAGTCCAGGAAGAACAGGAGCGCCTGCGAACCTGGAAGAAGGTGCAAAAGTGGATTCTCCGGTTGGAAGAAAAGTACAGAAATGCACCAAAGAAGATAGCTGCGGGTTCCTTCTTGGTGCAAAAGATGTTCAGTGTCGAAATGTTGAATGCAGGCTGTTTGCTTTGCTGGATTCCACCAACAAGCCTTGGGTCAAGCAAGTATGTGGTTTGGGTTAAAGAGGAGCTGCCTGGACCCAGGACGGACCTGGGGGTCTCAACTTGGACTGAGGAGACAGAGGGGGCTCTCAGCATTTCAAAGAGCCCTCAGAAGACCAGGCAGCACCACAGGAGTCCCAGAACATGGGAACAAAGTAGATGCAAAGTACGGTTGTCGCACCACTACACTGGAGGATCCCACGCCGCTGGAGAACAATTCAGGGAGCTGTGCATCGCACAATGGAGTGCTGGGGACCTGGGCTATGTTGTGCATGAAGAACGTTTGGAAAAAGTACACAGAATCCCAAGGAGCTTCAGAAGACAGGGTGCACAAGGGCACTGTCTCAGCACGAGAAGGCAAGCTCTTACCTCCACCAAATTTGGACAGCTGGACCTTTGGACAGTCTGGGCCACTTTGGTCCACCACTTGTGTTCAAGGGATCACGCTCGTCGACAGGAGAGGAGTCCCAGAGTACCTGTTGTCGTCGCAGAGAGGTGCCTGCCGAAGCAGGGAAGTGACTCTGTCACTCCATGGGAGATTCCTTCAGTTCTTCTGGTGCAGGGTCAAGAGAGGCAGTCCTCAGAGCTTGCACACCTTGGAAACTGCTGCAAATGCTGGCTGGAGCTGAAGTTGCAGGTCACAAGAGTCGTCCTGGATACTTTGTTGCAGTTACAGCGGTTCCTGGAGCAGTCTGTGGTTGATCCGACTATCAGAAGCTGAAGCAGAGGATGCAGAGGAGTCCTGGAGGAATCTTGCAAACCAAATCTGAGGAAACACCCAGGCGAGAGTCCCAAATAGCCCTGAGAGAGGGATTGGATACCTACCCAGGTATGCACCTATCAGAAGGGGTCTCTAAAAACACCTTGGACTCCAAAATGGCTAACTCCAGGGACACTCTGGAGGAGCTCTGGGCACCACCCCTGGGTTGGTGACGGACAGGAGAATGGCCACTCCCCTTTCCTTTGTCCAGTTTCACGCCAGAGCAGGGACTTGGAGTCCCTGAACTGGCGTAGACTGGATTATGCAAGGAGGGCACCATTTGTGCCCTTCAAAGCATTTCCAGAGTATCTGGGAGGATACCCCTCCCATGCCTGTAACACCTATTTCCAATGGGAGAGGGTGTAACACCCCTCTTCTAGAGGAAATACATTGTTATTCCTTCCTGGGATTGAGCTGCTCAATCCCCAGGAGGGCATAAATCTTTCTGTGATGTTGAAGCAGCTGGGGCTGCAGTGGAAACCTCAGAGAGCTGGTTTGGCAGTACTAGGGGTCCATGGTGGAGCCCCCAGAATGCATGGAATTGGCCCCCCAATACCGGATTTGTATTGGGGGTTCAATTCCACAATCGTAGACACCTACACGGCCATATTCAGCGTTACCATTCTGAGGCTACATATATGTATTGACATATATGTAGTGCACGCTTATAATGGTGTCCCCGCATTCACGAAGTCCGGGGAATTGGGCCTGGACAACGTGGGGGCACCTTTGCTACATTAAGGGTGCCCT
Organism: Pleurodeles waltl; assembly: GCF_031143425.1. Classification (NCBI taxonomy): domain Eukaryota; kingdom Metazoa; phylum Chordata; class Amphibia; order Caudata; family Salamandridae; genus Pleurodeles; species Pleurodeles waltl. The sequence continues at coordinate 754,988,025 of NC_090443.1, read as the reverse complement.
CACACACACAGTATTTTTGCACCTAGCCTTCAGTAACTGAAGGTTAGACATATAGGTGACTTATATGTTACCTGGTGCAGTGAAAATGGCTGTGAAATAGTGTGTGCACTATTTCACTTAGGTTGCATTGGCAGTCCTGAAGGAGTATTTGTATGCGCTCCTTATGGGTGGCAAAAGACATGCTGCAGCCCATAAGGATCTACTGGAACCCCAATGCCTTGGGTACCTAGGTACCATATACTAGGGAATTTTAAGGGGGGACAAGTGTTCAAGTGTTCTAATTAGAATTGCTATATGGAGTCACTAAACTACAGTGACAAATTTGGTAAGCAGAGAGAGCATAAGCACTAGAGTTCTGGTTTGCAGAACTCCAGTGACACAGTCAAGCATACTGACAACACACACAGGCCACAAACTACGAGCACTGGGGTCCTGGCTAGCAGGATCCCAGTGTGACAGTAGATACACATTGACAAATAGGTCTAAAACTATGAGTACTGGGGCTCTGGCTAGCAGGATCCCATTGACACAGTAAAAACACACTGACAAACAGGTCTCAAACTATAAGCACTGTGGTCCTGGCTAGCAGGATCCCAGTGATACAGTAAAAACACACTGACAAACAGGCCACAAATGGGGTTAACCATGCTAGAAAGAGATTACTTTCTAACATCCACTTTAGACATTCAGCTTATTTAACAGCAGTGCTTCAAGTATGACTTGAAAAAGGTCATGTCATTGTTCTTCTAGGCAGTTCTTCTGAACAATCTCCTTGATGACCACCCAGTCACCAGGACCAAATTAAACCCTTTTGGTTGGTTCTTACCAAATTCACCTGATGAGAAAACAGATTTCACCATATCAGCCAGAGTTTTGCAGTAATCTGAAATGATTTAATCAATTATTGAAACAAGCATAGCTGATAGAGTGTAAGCCAGTCTTTGCTCTGCCCATTAGCACTTCATTGTGCAAAACAGCAGTCTTTTTGTTTGGAGTACTTCTGATACCCAATAGGAAAAAAGGAATGGCAGGAGCCACTGCAGTGTGGTCAATGCACATACTTTGACCAGCTTATTTTTGATGTGCCTGTTCAATATCCCAACTACTCCTTAAGTTCTAGGATGATACTGCAATGGAACCTTTAATCAGTATGGAAAGCTACACATAAAAATCCTGTTTTTAAAATGTCAGCTAGAAGCTGCCTCAATGAAGGTCAGCAGTCCGAATTTGCACATTAATTCCCTCAACTAGACTTTGCAAATGTCAGGCTGTCCAATCTCCAAGTAGAGTAGGCTTCAAAACATTCAGTGAACAAGCATACAATCATCAGAATGTATTTAAGTCTATTGTAAACCAGAATCCCAATGAAATCTTCCTGAAATCTCAGAAATAGGCACTCCCATAATGATTCTTGAGGACAGTAGTTCTTTAGTCTTTATGATTTCTTTGACAAATCAAACATCTACTACATACATTTTATGCAACACTTTTGAACTTAGGGGCTTATTTACAAGCCCCGTGTGCCACAGGTGTGTCACGTTTTTCCATATAAAATGTGATGTACCAGCGGCAAAAGGGGCTTGTACATAAGTCCCTTAGAGTTTTACCAGTATTTATTAAAGATATATATTTGTCAAGGCATCCCTTCCTGCATGTGAATGATTATGTCAATGCCTAGCCATTCAATTCAACAAAATGTCAGACAGTACATATACATACTCATGCGTGATGTAAATTTTATGAGAATCTTTCTTGCATCCCAATATTTCCTACTCCCTTCTCTCACCTTCTGGGTCTTCCTGCTTGAGGCTGCTCAGTTCACTCAAACAAATCTGAATTGAATTCAACAGATAACAACTCACATATCTGTATTTATCAAAGAATTCTGATTAGATTTTTTTGCTTAATTCTCTGAAACATAATCTGTTCAAGGGATATCCCATTTTTATTTTCAAGTCCACGGTATCTGGCTACCTGATATGCATATCTTTTTGTGGCGTAATGGGCACCAGACTTGACTACAGCTACTTAGCTGCTGTATTATGTCCAGTCATCCAAGCATGTATTATCTGTTCCTGATAGGAGCCCCAGAGGATGTCATACAACCCTTTGGGGCCACAATAGTCCAAAATCATGGAAACTTAAAAACATACTGGCTGTCTGTATAAATTGGGACATTCAAATCTTCTGCAAAACAATACCCTCTTGTCAATGCAACCAACATTGATAATTGTACTGAAGTTACATGCGGTAGGTATCACACTTCAAAAATTCCAGAAATGGACCATATGGCATCTGGGGCCTTTATTGCTCCAGAGTGGTCTCTTAAACAAGAACCATTAACAAAAAAGTCAGTTCTGCCATTTCAAGGGGAATTTCTATAACATCTGGTCTTGGTTTGGTATATAACTCTGTGGCACTGATGCAATTATTGTCTAGCTCATGATCATCATCACTCCTGTTTTTGTCTTCATTATTGTTAAGCACAGGAAGCACAATTGCAAGATTTATGAAAATACAAGTATGACTTGCTCATATCTGGTCAGGTGTCTGTCATGTGCTCAATCCAGGTAGGGGTTAGCAAAATACTAACAGATAGTGTAACAAATACAATTAATGTATGTCCCATCACAATTCCCTCACTTTGCTCAGTTGCAATGCAAACAGCTGAAAATGCTTTCAAACAACCAGTAAGACTTACACCTATTGGATCCATCACAGCTGACTGGTCTCATTGCTTAACCATGTTTCTGTGCAAGTACATACAGAGCACATCATGGTCTCACATTGAAATAAAGAAAAAAGCTCCATGTTATAGTCAGGCCTTCTAAGGGCAGGAGGTGGTACAGAGTCTTTCCTCAACACCTGCAGCCCAATTAACATTCATCATCAAATGGTATCAGATCTTTGAAATCACTGTAGGTCAGCCTTACTGCAAGCTCTGTAATCAAGGAAACGTTTGGCATAAACTGACGATAGTAACCAACAATTGGCAGGAACATTCTTACCTCCCTCTGGAAAATAGGAGGACTCATTTTCAGAACTGTAAAAACGTGTTTGTTTGAGAATTTCTCGCTCCTTTTCGATGTAATGAACAAGATAAATTACTTCTTTTTTACAATTCTGCATTTTGTAGGTGAAACTATTAGACCTGATATCCTTTTGGTGTATTGCCTAAAATATTGTGCCTTAACCTCTCCCGTTTTGTTGGATTTATTTTTGTTGGCTTTAGTACACTGTACACTGTATCACTGCTAACCAGTGCCTGTGCCCTGCAACTAAAACATGGTACAATTGGCTTATACCTGAATAGTACATTTAATTTACTTGTAAGTCCCTTGGATGTGGTGCTACATGTACCATAGATCCTGTAAATTAAAAAACTACAAGTGGGGCTGTAGCTCCTATTGTGCCACCCACTGAAGTAGCCTACCACTATAGCCTGGACTGCAGTTTTAAAAAGCCATTTTGACCTGGCAAAATGCTAATTTTGTAATTCCTAAATCTTTACTAGTTTTAAGTCACCCCTAATGTAGGCCATAAAAACCCATAGGACAATGTGCATGGTATTTAAAAAGCAGGACATGTAGGTTTGAGGTTTACATGTCCTGGAAGTGAAAAACACACAAAGTCATTTTTCATTACTGTAAGGTCTGTCTCTCCCATTGGCTAAGACTGGGTCACCTTACTACAGTTAATAAGTACTAACTTTTGATTGGGAGCAGGTAGAAATGTACTCTTAACATTCAAATGAATGCTACTATGATAATATTCTTTTAATACTAAAGTCAGATGTTAAGTAGGCCCGTGCAAAATACTCCACTCTGCTGGTGGAGTTTTTAGAATTTGGGCACTGTGCACAGTGCAAAGTAGCACAACGTTTTCCCAACTACGACCATCCGACGTGGAGTTTGTGCATGTGCAAGATTTGTTTTTGGTGCTTGCTTGGAAGTGCCATAATACTCTTAGAACCATATTTATACTTTTTGACGCAAAACTGCGCCAGCACAGTTTAGCGTCAAAAATATTACTGCCGGCTAACGCTATTTTGGTGCGCCGTGCAGGCGTAAAATTTATACTTTGACGCACAGTGGCGCAAACCATAGGTGGGAGTCATTTATTTTGACGCACACCGCAGCGCAAAGTCGTAAAGCAAAATGACGTTAATGCGGCGGAAATGACTGTGGGTCGATTTACGACCCGCAAACTGGATATGTGCTGTTTTTGACGCAATAGCGTAAAAAAAAACGCGAATACTGCCCTTTCACCAGAGGAGAGCCAAAATGGATCCCAGATGCCACTACAGACCCCAGGAAGATGACAACAGACCAGGAACCAGCCAGGAGGACCCACACAAGAACCAGGACACTTATAAGAAGAAAAGAAAGTGTTGCTTCAGTGCAGAGGAGCAGGAAATTCTGGATAAAGAGGTGACAGAACACCAGCACCAACTGTTTGTCACCTCAAAGTTGCCAATCAGTAGGAGAGAGGCAATATGGCAACAAATTGTTGACAAGATGAACAGTGTGGCAGAAATACGCAGAACAGTCATTGAGTGCAAGAAATGCTGGCATGACTGCAAGCGCAGGACCAAGGAAAAGATGGGCAGGAACAGGAAGGCAGGACTGCAGACTGGAGGTGGGAGTCCAGCACACCAGGAGGCCCTGGACCACATGGAGGAGATGGTCGCAGCCGTCATCTCTGAGGAGATCGACACAGGGATTCAAGGACAGGACAGCGCAGACTACCAGGAGACAACGCACATGCAGGGTAAGTCACATGGGGAATTGAAATGCACTAATGTCGACTGCAACCGGGGGGGAATACCTACTACACATCGCATGTAAGTAATCATATACATGGAGTGGCATGGGTAAAGGGGCACGGCATGGGGGCATGGCCTGCACAGACAGAAGCTGGGGCACACCATTACACTACACCAACAACAGTCCCATGGGGGCATGCTGCCATGCCAACGATGGAGCAAAGGGAAAGCCACAGGAGGGAAGGGAACAACGTCAAACTGACATCCCGGCACACATCAGCCACCATACCCCCCACATTAACTAGGGCCCTCTTAACAACCTCTAGCCATACCGACAACTGTAATGTAACTGCGACAACAGTTGCCACTACCACCTCTGCTCTGTGTGCAGCTCAAGTAGTCAATGGCAGTAACCTCCCCATGGATCATACACACCTAAATTAGAGGGTTGAGGATGACAACTTCAACAATCCCCTGAAAAAAGACAAAGGCCCCAGTACTGTCAAATGTCAATGCCCATAGTTGTTGCAAACATCAGCCAATGTAAACAACAATAGGAGCTACACAGCACTAAGGACATACCCATGCTGCATATGTCAGGGTCCATCCTGTGCCTGGGTCACAATGTAACATCCCAAATGTCATACTGCTCAGACAACAGCATTGAGGGGGAGGACACATGTAACTGGTCACTGAAATACACCTGCACAGTCAGAGGAAGAAATAGGACACTGCTACGACTATCAGGGCAATCCAATGTACCACACATTCCCAACATCAGCTGTACACATTACCAATGCCAACATCCATATTGTGTCATAACATTGCTATGCATAGGATATGCTACATGTCAAATACATTTAAGTGGATGTGAAAGATCAGAGACTGGGGCAGGTCCAGACTGTTAAGTGTGCTGCCATTGCCATCAGAACACCCACAGCCAGTGAAAGGTCTCACCATGAGAATGGATGTAGACGGAGGGTTGAGTAGGACATGAAGGTGGCAATTCACTATTTGGCCAAAACCAACACCTAGAAGAGATGATGCTGACAAGTCTAATAACTTAATAACATACATGTGACATGCAGGTGGGCCATAGGCCTGGGAGAATGCCCATCTGAAAGACTGGAACAATAAACACGAAACAAGATCACAATGTGAATTCATCACAAGGCAGGCATGTCCCATCACTAATGCTTAACACAGACACACTAATTGTACCCTGTTTCATTGCAGAGGAAGATGGATCTCCTCCGGATATGCCTGTCCTAGATTACCCTGATGACATGGATGACGAGCTGATAAACATTCCCCAGGAGACTATCCAAAAGGTCCTTGAAACCCTCCAGACCCCACCTTCAGTCACAAGGAGGAGCACAGAACAAGCAGCCATTGCAGAGGATCCACCCACCACCCCAATTGTAATACCTGCCAGCTCCAATACAGCTGAGGACTCAGACGACACAGGCACCAGCTTTGAGAGAACTATAGTTGGGGTACAGCGGGAGCTGGCCAAGAAGGTGCGGGTGGGGATGCAAACTATGGCAGCCAGCCTAGAGGGGGTGCGTTCGTGCATGATGTCATCTGCAGATCAGGCAGCAGCTATGCAAGCCCTAACATCTATCTTGCAGGAACAGCAAAAAAACCAGAAGGAAATCAGCACAGCTGTAATACAGTTGACCCAACACCTACAACAGCAATCCTGTCAACGTGTGCACGAATGCAACATTGAACCCCTCAGGGCCGACCTGGCTGCCTACCATCGTGATGTGGCTGCTATTCTCAAGAACCAGCAGATCCTCCTTGCTGCAGTACTACCCTTAAGACCTTCACGGGTAGCAGCGACCGGGATGTCTGACTCCATGTCTTCTAACACTGAGGTGTGTGTTGCCCCTTCACAACCACCACCACCAAGAATAGAGGAGGCAACACACACATCAGAAGAAGAAGACATGGAACAGATCATCTTCACACTGAAAAGTACCCGGAAGCACTAGTCCAAGCCACATGGCCAACAATTACCAAGGTCCTGGGCTTTGTCACATGCCAGTCTTGCAACAACTCTACTTAATGACTGTTCTGCTTACCACTGTATATCTTGTCAGCCTGCCCAGTGATTGTCTCTCTCCTACTCATTGGCAAATCCTGTCCCTCTGCACTGTCAGAAACATCACCTCAGCATGTCAAAAGCATTTCCGTAACCCCTTGTGTAGGATCACAATGTAAGATGTCACTCTAATCGACTCACAATCATGGACAATGTACAGATAGCACTACAGCACTTTTCACTAAATAGCACTTACACAACAAATCTGTCTCTGGGTAATGTGACATATCAACTGTGCAGTAGATAACTGAAATGCGCCTACTGTCAAATTACGTAGCTTGTCAATACAACTGTCCTGATATCATGTAGTCAGATAAATATACACAGTACCCATGATTGCATCATACTCTGCCCATCCTGAGGGACATATCTGATGAAGTGAGAAACCATACTCCATCATGCAGTGTTGGACAGAATAATGCTTCCTCAAGGGACATCTAAGTCATCAAATAGTGGCCGCAAAATGTTGTCACCATGCAATACTAACACATATAACAGTGCACACTAATCTAAGCAAACACGACAAAAATTGCATGAATGAAGCTATCTGAGTTTACATACAAATAGGTAATCATGCGTAACTGTGTCACAAATGATGTATGTGAGTCATGAAGGCAAGAATACTAGAGTGCCTACGAGAACTCATCTAATAAGGGTGTCCTTGATCATCACACTGCAGTCAGACCTAAAACTGTTCCCCCAATACCAAGTCTGGAAGCACTGTTTGTGACGTAGAAAACACACTTATAAACAGAAACACATTGTGATCCATATTAACTGTGATTGGTGGTTGCAACGAATGGTGGAAACTTTGCAAGGTAGCTCTGGGGTAGCTGCCAATCTTACAGCTCAGTTGGGATTTGTTTGTAGCATAGGACACAAATGTAATAGAACAACATTCAGGTACACTGATTCCAAGGCCAGGATTAAATACCATTTAACACATACTGTTAAAGGTTAACCAAATATTTATTAAATGCTAATCACAGAAGAGGAAACTGAGGAAAAAGTCTTACCTACCCTAATCTACCCTGACTACTCATTACCCACAACTGTCCCTAACTAACCTAAGCTACACTTACTTATCACATGTACCGAAACATTCTAAACATCCACCCCCCACCCCCCTAATGAGACGGGACACATGGAGGACAACACATACTAACCTAAACACATACTATCCTATACGAAACAAATATATATTTTTTTGTAAAGTTTTTTTTTTATATTTTCTTTTATATATTTTTTTTAAACACACAATAACCCCAACATAGCCATACACCCACCCACCCACACATGTAATAAGTAAAAATAGAAACAATCAGGGGCCCCCACCCACTAACACTAACTAAACAGCCTATACTAACCTAACACTAAGCCCCTAAGCCCACTAAGTATAAGAACAAGGAAAGAGGAGGGAGGGGAGGGAATCATGTCCATATCAAAAAAAGTTTAGAGGTTGGCCCTGCGGAGGGTCCTCTTGATCGACTTCACACGCCGGTTAATGTGGCGCACATCCCGGCTCAGATGGCTTAACTTGCGCAGCACACGGTCCATCTTCCGTTCCATGTTGTGGAAGGCTGCAGGGTCAACAGATGGAGCTGGGACAGTCTGGGTACCGGTGGACGAGGTCTGTGTGTGTGTGGAGCCAAGGCCAGTGGGCTGTCCTGCACCTGTAGCAATGCTGGGGCCTGGAAGTCCAGCAGATGTAGGCACAACAGTCCCAGCTGTGGGTGGGGCCACCTGGCTTGAAGTGGTGGTTGTGCTGGTGGTGGCTGTGGTGGGCAGAGTAGGGCCACCCTGTGGAAAGGCCCTCCATGCCCCGGAGGCCCGTTCATGGCGATATCGACGGGCCATCCTCCTGAACCCCGACTCCACCAGCAGGATGTGCTGGTATCTCATGGCCTGCCGCTGGAACTCACAGACCTGGTCTGGAGTCATGTTTGCAGCTGTGAAGACAAATAATCTGCATTAGGAACTGCATTGTGTGAAATGGCACAAGACGTCAATCAGACAATACAGCTACTGTACTTGTAACAGCTCATATCACAATACATATCATTGAATGTCCCTGAGGAAGTACATGGCAGGACAGCCTACAAAGGTCACATCACACATAGCACATCCATAACCTACAAGATGGGTAACAACTGGCTTTGACTTGCCATCTGAGTTCTGCCAGTTATCAGCTAACAATCATGCTGCATATCCTCCGCCAAGACCTGGGCTACAAATGTCAGTGTACGGCATGCAAAACTAAAGCCACATGGTCTGCAAGTTGTAACAGGACTTGTCAGTATAGTACCCATGTGCCAAACCTGAGTGTGTATACTAGGTTCCAACCAAACAGTCACTTTTTCACATATATGTGTAACATACTGGTAGCATCAGTCCTAGGTACCCCATTCACAAACCCATGCCTGTGTTTGAGAGTGGGGGGGTGGATACACAACTATAAATTTCAAACATGGACACCGAGGAGTGTATAGAAAACTCTACATGTGTTTGGCTCTACACACACACCACAGGTAAGGTCTATCAACATTTAGGAGTCTGCAAACCCTAGACCAATCATAGGCCCACACATGTAAGGAAATGCAGAGCTTGATACACAACATATTTTTCCAGTAAGGCATGACTTAAATCAGACACAGAGTCTGCTCATGATTAGCATGCTCATGATTAGCATGAACACGTAGGCCATTGCACTCAAGTTCCATATACTTGTAGCACTATATGTGGAAATACATGCTGCTCGGAGGTTCTACCTACAGTTTAATAAGTACCTTGGTAAATAGGGAAGCAGAAGTCTATTGGTAAGCAATTTGCTGTACCAATCTTGGAGAATGTGGGTCTGACAGGCTGACTAAATCTGAGCTGACTTCCAGTGCGACTCTTGTTGATACAAGTGTCATCCACATGACTCACACCAGTACTCACTGTGGTGCCTACAGGAATGGCCTACAATCCCTAGATAATACAATAGGAAGCACATTGGCCAACTCAAAACATTTGAGAAACTGAAATCCCACTCATGGAACAAAACAAATGATTGGCCAACGCATCACACCTTGCTATGCGTTCAACACACACGAGTCCATAACCAGCAAACAAAACACATAACAGACATATCAACACTTACTGGAGTGGTCGGGGTCCTCAAATGTAGCCACCTCTCCCACAGTGTAGGTTGCCGGTCCACCTGTAAGGCATGGAAAGAAAAAATGTGCTCAAAATCTTTGCACAGACCAACAATTTCAGAAACATATACAATGTGTAGGCTGAATAAGGAAATGGCAGCCATTCAGACATGATGATACTGCTTCTGATGTATCACGGCCAACTTGTACATAGCATGGGTCTCCTGTGACAGTTACACACATACCTGCACACATGCATTGGCCCTAACTATCATGTGGTGGCAAACATGCCCCGCCATTGGTGACCAGAAAAAATATGGACTGTAATCATCTCATCATGTGCATCCAAGAGAGACATCCAAAGCCTGGTTACTTGAGGACTGCATTACCAGTCAAACAGACTATGTGGCCATGACAAATTTGTTACACATAGGTACAATGTACAGAGGGACAGGGACTTTTGTAAGCCCTCATGTTGTTACAATTTATTCATTTGATGTGGCCCAGCTATGGTGATTTGCACCAACCATGGAGATGTGAAACCATGTGCATACCTCTGGACTGCCATCCCTAATCGGAATGTGGCACAACTAACTCCAACAAACATTCTAACATGTTAGCTGAGGGCACCTTACACATTTTCATGATGTTTCCAAATCCAGATCTGACATGTATCCAAAAAGATAAAGGACCACAATAATCCCTAACATTCACAGTACTTCCGTGAACGCTTTCCTTCCACACTCACCAGACTCACATGAGACATATGTCTGAGCCACTTTGCTATAATCAATTGACGTGAAGCCAGCACTCATTTTCTGCATCATGTAGTGATTCTAAAGTCAGTCTAGCTATTGCGTCAACAAAGTTAGCCAATATGTTGGTACATCTTTACTTCTTTGGCAAAAGTGCCCTATATAGACATGATTGGCTCCTATTTTGTTTGGTTGTCTGACACAAAGGCAGCACCAATTTACTGCACGGAAAAGTATCCTGTAAGTTTGCTGAGCATGTGCTACCTGACAGCTAGCAAATGTGATCCTTCCCATAGTGCATCAATTATCCCAGTATGTTTCCCCAGCATTACACACAGTCAGCAACTTAGCTGGCAGACATAGTACAAATCATCTGATGTCACTACAGAGCATTTAATCGTGCACATTTACATGATTAGTACTCACCAACAGGGCCACCAATCACGATTCCCAGGTGGTCCAAGAGATCCTGCTCCCTGGTGATGAGATCAGCCCACCGGTGCTTCAGCTGGTGGTCACTCCTCTGGCTGGCATACACACGCTGCAGGTGATGCAGCACCTTTCCCCACCGGACTCTGCGCGCCTCTGTGTGATACCCCTGTATCACCCTGCTCCACGCCTCGATCATCAGTGGCAAGAAATAGCACACAAGCCATATGAAGCCCCCCAACTCCTCTTCACCCATCCTGCCAAGACGTGGCCTACCAGACATTGTAGAAATGTGAAAGGGAATAGGGGTTAAAGAAATAGAAAGGGGAAAAGGGGTAAAGTAGGGGTACAAATACAGAAGAAAAGTGAACTTAACCCCTAAAAGAGGCCAACTATCCCCAACCTACCACTACCCACAACAGACTCCCACAAACAACAAAAACACTAGATAAATGGACAAATGTACACAAAACACAGTAGGACACTATACACCAACAATATTTATTTCACAAATTGACAATAGAGACAGCACACAGGACACAAAAGCACAAAATCTAAGGACGCCACTCTCTACACAGCCACACAGTCTAGAAGAATCATAGACTGCAATGTGAAAGTGAAAGTGCACCCACTGTACATGATCTGTAAACAGGATATCCTATTACATCACTTCCTGTATAAAATGTCCACCCTTTTTCGCGTTATGCGTCATAATTTTTTCACGCATACAGGTTGTGCGTCATTTTTTTTTACACACAGGAGTGAAAATTAGCCTGCATCCAAATAATAGTACATGGCCTGTACAATTATCTGGATGCGGCCTAATGTTCACTCCTGTGCGTCAAAAGAAATGACGCAAATACAGTATTGGTGTACAAAAAATGACGCATAACACTAGCAACGTCAAAATTTCAGTGCATGAACTGGTTTTGGGCTTTTTTCTGTTTTTATGTTATGTTACATTTGGGACACATCAGAGATAGGCTGATGGCACCCACTATGGTGTTGATGGTGTATGTTCACATGTGTGACATCATACAGCAGCAGACCATGATCCGCTACTTCCTTCACAGTATTACGGTTGGCTGACGCACTAGATGGCCATATGTGTAGCCTACATATATTGGGCATGTTTGGCATAAGGAGAGGATAGCAATGTGACGCACATATGTACAATACCTAAATGCCTTTGGCTCAATGTGTGTGCTGTGGCAACTAATGTATGTGTTGACCAAGTGTGTGTTTATCACATGATGCATTATTGCACATATGCTTGTATGAATGTGAAGTCCATGTGTCCGAACCTTAGATGCAAGTCATTGTGGAAATGAGAGAGGACATGTGTTAGTCATACAGGTAGCAACATCCGTAATGTGGACTTCCAAGATTTAGGGTAACGTAGACACCACATTTGACAAAGCATGCACCAGATAGATGGCAGACGCTTGTTCATGTCAATGGTCCACATTTTCAACATCCTATGTCCTACAGTTTTGGTAACAGCTTCCTAGGCACTAGTTGGTGAATCCCGCAGTGAGTCATACACATGCATTGAGGAAGTGGGTACCATGTTGTTTGCCCAGACAGACAAAGGTGAATCACAAATGTATGATGACACCACAGTTGAGGTCATAGAAGTGAGCCACAACTCTCAAGTGGCTGTGGTGGACCAGCAGACAAGGCAGCACATGTCTACATATTTCCAGTGATCAATTGCACATAGGTGTCTTGTTCATGTGTGTGGTCCAATGATGATCCTGTATATTTTTTGGGGTGTAATTTGTCACAGTTCGGTCCAGGACTCATCATGAGTCAGTGGCGGCTATTCCTGTATCTACTGAGTATCCTTTGTTGATCAATGTGAGTAAAGTGGATGTGGACATGAGAACCTACATGGGGATGGTCCCACCCTGTCACTAAAGACGTGTAATGAGACAGTCAACAGGGCAACCTTGGTGTGCTGAGTGAGATAATGTCTCAGGTTTCATGTTCCGGCAGGTGTCATTACAACATTTGTACACAGGTTAGCCTCTGCAATTCCCACTGCATCTGTGAATATCATAGCCTCTGTGCTGATTATTCTGGCAGCTATTCACCACACACGGCCCATCAATATGTTGTGAACAATGTAATTTTGTGTGTGAACTGTCAGGGTCCTGACATGTGTGGATTTTTCATGGACATTTTCAGAGGTTGCTGGTTCTGCTGAAGGCCCCGTACCCAATCCCTGCATACGGCCCTGGGACACTGTCACACTTTGTCATTCATGCATAAATGAGACCCAGACAAGGGATGGGCCATGAATTTTGGTTTTCACAGAGGATTTAACTCATATGGTACAGTTAAAAGGCAGATGATGCTATACAATGTATTTGGGTATGCATTGAAGAAGCACATGCCCAAATACCCCCTGATGAATGAGAGATTTGCTAACGCAAGTGTGGTACATATGCAGACACAGGGATACTTTAGTGTGACGCACAGACAGATGCCAGTCAGGCTGACAGAATGCAGGGTGAATTAGGATACAGCAATTTGACAAGTTACATAATCAGTGGTCTGACTAAGACTGTTTGGAGGATGAACTAGACAGTTGACATGGCTAACTGTGTATGTCCTGTGTTTTCGTAGGTGACAAATTAACCCAAGGGCTGTGTTACACGGCTTAATTAGTATCAATGCTTAACGATGTATTTGACAAAATGGCAACTCCTATGCTGTTCCAGACATCAGCAGGGGCAGTGCTTGTTGTAATGGGTGGGGTGCATGGAGGCGATCAAGGGTGTGGGCTGCATCTGTTTCTCACAAGTCCTGTAGGTGAGATTTGCATTCTAATGGCCAACAGACATTTTCACACGGGAAGCAATCTACAGGTGCTAACAGGGCTTGGAAACTAGAAGCCAGTGATGTCCATGCAGTCAGATGTTCTATGACAATGGCATACCATAGGAAAGGGTGTAGCACACTGGATTGCTATTGACAGGCTGTGTGTGTAGAGGTGGGAATATCAGGATACACATCTTAGTATTCCAGGGACCTCTTCAGACAGGTGGGTTGTGACCAGGTGCATGGGTGTGTTAGGAGTTAGGAAATGGGCTGACATGTACATGGAATGTCATGTGAGCAATGCTGCTCATATGTGTGGCACTTGTGCTGTGTATGTCCTGCTTCTATGGAACTCTGGTCACAGATAGTCCTTGAAAATATTGGATGCAGTTGGACTTACTGCTGTCAAGGGTCTGGTCAGACATTCCTGTTATTGATGCAAAAGCACATCAACTGCCTCATGTATGAGGCTTGTTTTCCACTTATTGAGTGATGGTGTCTTAGTTGTGTGCCATATGCTGCGTTGGACCTTGATTTCAACATGTATGTGTGAAATAGGTGTGGTCCTCTGCTATTGGCCTTCAAAGGAGAAATGTACATGATATATGTCAGTATATTACGCATCACATTAGCTCTGGGATTTTCAGTGTTCTAATCGGTATATCAGCAATGCTCCATGAGGCAACACTCTTATTCTGATAGTTAGAGATGAAGGTGTGCAAAAATGATTAGCCAGACCATGATTTGGTGATTATTATAGGTATTTATTTAAATTAGTTCATTAAAGTGGTGAAGGTGATTATATTTAAAAAGAATTGTTCACGATATGTTGCCGCCTGCGCATACCAGCGGCCGTGTTCTGTAGTTCCCCCTCATGTTGCAGGCCAGCATCCTCCTCTTCCTCCTATTCAGGCATGTGTGGCTCTTGTTCCAGGAGGGGAATGTTCCTTTTGATGCAAATGTTGTGCAGAATAGCACATGTTAGGATGATCTTACAGACCATCTCCGGGGAATATAGGAGGCTCCCACCAGTGATGTCGAGCCACCGGAACCTTGACTTGAGGATGCCGAAGGTCCGCTCGACTATGGTGCATGTCCTCCTATGTGCGTCATTGTAGGCACGCTCTGCTGCAGTATTCGGGATGCCAATAGGTGTCATTATCCATGGCTGGATGCCATACCCCTGATCAGCTGCAAGAGAAAATGAATGGGATCATGTTGATGTAGCTAGCCCCATTGAAATCACCTTTCATGGCAGTAGTTGTCTTGTGTTGTCTGTGACTCTTTTGTGTTATTATGTCGCATCCTAGGCTTGTAGGATGTACCATCTGCATTGTGTTGTTTCCTTGGCTGAAAGAGTGTTTGGCTGCTGACCGTTTGTCAGCAGTATGTTTTGGGATTTGCAGTACAGTGTGCCCTCCCTAGCATTGTGACTTGTGATACAGGTGTCCGTGTGTCTTCACTGGGGGTGAGATGACAGTTCCATACACATATTCATTTTGACAGTGTTGTTAACATGTTCATATCAATGTACCCTGGACATCCCATACCTTTAGACTTAGGCAATGGATTAATGTAAATGTCATTGGGACACTTACAATTTGCAAGGTGACATTTAGGAAAACACACTCCACACGTTGTGATCTTTGACGTCTTCACATTAGACTATACACTAATTTCAGATGTGTGACAGGTTCAATGGTGACCTAAGAAACATGGCTAGCGATGTCACAACCTCAGTGTGTTCCTGTTCACATGTTGCTGTTGTGGTGTATGTGTTGTGTGTCCTAGAGGGTTGCTGTGCAGTGTGTATATAAGTAGGTTTTTGTACTTACCAACAAGTAGTCCATTGCCATACCGTCCATCCTGGAAGTGTTCATTGATGGTGCAGTTACGGAAGATGAATGAGTCATGGACACTCCCAGGATATTTAGCCACGATGTTGGTGATCAATCATTGGTGATCGACAATGGCCTGCACATTGATAGAGTGTGTGTGCTTTCTGTTGCGGTAGAGGTGTTCAATTGCAGCAGGTGGCACAAGGCGTACATGTGTGCAGTTGATTGCACCAAGGACATGTGGGAAGCCACTAATGCGGTAGAACCTCTTTTTTGTTTCCTGCTGCTTCTGCAGTGTGTTAGGGAAGCAGATGGGGCGGGGTGTAAGTCCAATGATGGCATACAGTACTTTTGGCAAAAAGGCAGAGAATGATGGTTGTGATATTCAGGCAACCAGGGCACCAGTTGTTTGAAAAGAGCCACTTGCCAGCATGTGAAGTACGGCAAGCAGCTTGGTTTCTGTTGGGATGGTGTGGCGTGTCAGCAAAGTGGGTGCCAACTGCAGCTCAATGTTTCGCAGCAGCTGCTGAATGGCCTGCCAGTTCAACCTGTACCTCTGGATGATGTTGTGTTCCCTGAGGCCATGAAGGGTTGGTCTGGGGTGGAATATCCTCTCCTGCCTTCTGCGCTGCCTTTGGGGTCCCTGCTGGTGTTGTGGTAGCTGCTGTTGTAGCTGCTGGGCTCTGCATCTGCGTGCACGCTGGATAAGAATCACCTCCATGTCTCCCTTTTGCTGCTCTGCTGTTGCATCTGTGTGTTCTGATTAAATACAGGTGTGTTTGCCACATTTTAACGCCTGCCCTGACCCAGGCGTTAAATTTTTACGCAAATCGGGCTGTGCTTCATTTTACGGCTCTGCCTCCCAGCCGTGTGGCATTTTTGCCCGAAAAAATAAATACGACGCATGGCCCTTTAAGTCAGTTTTTGGACGGGAACGCCTACCTTGCATATCAATTAACGCATGCGGGTTGCCGCATCCAAAAAATTACGCACACAATGGACTTTTGTCGTCCGCAGGCTCGGGTGTCAAAGTTTAAATATGGGGCAACGTTTGCACTGAATGTGCGTCAAACTTTTTGACGCACATTCGGAGCAGATGGAGTATAAATATGCCCCTTAAATTTTTAGAGAGCGTGTGAGACTTCCCGCCGCTTGTGCAACTTCCAGCCATGACAGCAGTCAAAACAGTGGCACTTATGAATGCAAGCACATCTCAAGTAGGTTTTCTACTCAAAATGAATCTAAATTTAGTTAAAAAGATATATTTGAGTGGATTTACTTCTCGAAAAGACACTTTAAGTTGGTACTTTAGTTTCTTTCAAACAGGATGGAAGTGCATCATAGATTCTAACCTTCTGCTCCTGTCCAGCAGGCTCGTCCCACTGCTATGGCATTCTCCTGTTAATTTTTCACTTGGATTTTGAGGTGGAAGGATCACTCTCTTTTCTCTTGGATAGACCTTTTGGTTTAAGGACTTTGTTTTTGTGATATCACACAAGTAAGTTCAAAAACTATTGTATAAGGGTGTTGTTTGTTTGCTTGGGCATGCACCAGTTTTTCTTTGTACTGCAATTAGATTTTTAAGTTTTATACTGATGGGTAGTCTGGAGTTTAAGTATGGGCCTAGTTATTATTTATTTTGCACTTTATTGATTTTTCATCTCTTGTAAAGAAAAACTGTTGCACAACTTTGTACCTTTTCTACATGGGAGTATCATTTGCAATATTCATTTATTTTACTATGTGACCAAGGATTCCAAAGGGCCATCTGGCCAGTAGTCCTATTACTAGTAGCCATCAGTGCATGAAATACATGTTTTAGTGGTATTCGGTATTAGAACTTCATTTATGGCAGAGATGGCTTTGGATGAAATCAAAAATGTTGGCTATTGTTTGTATTTAATTTTTTTTGCAAAAAGTGTATATGTTGTGTGGTAATATTTTATGGCATAGGAGTATGTGTGTTGTTGTGAAATATTTGAAGCTCAGTTAATTTTCATGTTTTGCATTGCTGAATTAATATTACTGTTTTCTTCGGTGTTACCACCATGCCTCCTCATGGCTAGTGGGTGTGTGTATGTGTGTGTGTGTGTGTGTGTGTGTGCGTTTGTCATTATCCATCATTTGTCTTTATTCTCCATGACGTGTGCCCAGGGGCCATTTTGTGTAGTCTATCTCCATAGTCTTGCATGTGTTCATTGTTCTCCATGCCTCCTTGTTTGCTGTTGTTGTTTAGCCATGTGACTGGTGCCCATTTTGTACATCCAGCCAGTGTGTTTTGCCATAGGCTTGCATGTTTTCTTTGTTTTCTTTGCTCCTTGTTGTTGTTGTTTGACCATATGGCTGGCAGCCATTTTGTGCATGCAGCTAGTGTGTCTTTTCTATAGGCTTGCATGTATTCTTTGTTCCCCATGCCTTCTTATTCCTATTTGTTATTGCTTAATCATGTGACTTGCGGGCATTTTTTGTAACCAGCCAGTGCACTTTGCCATAGGGCTGCATGTGTTCTTTATTTCCAATGCCTACTTGCTCCATGTTGTTGTTTGACCATGAGGCTGGTGGCCATTTTGTGCATCCATCCATTTTTTTTGCCATATGCATGCATGTGTTCTTTGTTCCCCATACCTAGTTGCTCCTTGTTATTGTTTGACCATGTGACTGGCAGCCATTTTGTGGATCCAGCCAATGTGCCTTTGCCATAGGCTTATATGGATTGATGTGATCTCAGTTTAATAGTGATATGCTTGGGGATCATTGTACACCATGTATATGAAAAGAACATTATTTCCTACCATTTTTTACATTTTTTATTTTGAGCCCCTTTGGCCTTTCCTCACAATAGGTTTGTTTTTTCTTGTCCTCCAATATAAACATTGGTAATTATTGATCATTTTTTTAATTTAAGTTTATATTTTACATTTTTATTTGTTTTTTTTTAATTTTCATTTCTTATTTTATTTTTTCGTTTCAATGTTTTATTTTAATCATTAATTATAATTGTTTAAATTTAATTTCTTGTTTTTTAGTTATTAAATTATGTTTTCAATTTTTTGTTGTTTATTTTTCTAATGTTTTTGTTCTTTCAATTTATTTAATTCTGCATTTGCGTTGATCCATCCGTCCATCAGTTCATTCATCCAACCAACATAGGTGGACAGCCATGCTACAGCATTCAGTTTGATCAAGTGTATAATAATTCAGTTTATTCCTGGACACCCTTGTTGTGGTGCACTGCAGACACATCAGCAGAATAATTTATTTGTTTTAAAAATTATTCCATTTCCCCTGGACTATCTTGCCACAATAGGTTTTTAGGGATTTTTCCCTTTATTCATGCACCTCTTTCTGACTATCACTGGTGTCTCCTTTAAAAAAGATGGAGGTAAAACAAAGTGCTATACATGCATGTTGTGTTACTTGATTTCAAATGAAATATTATGGTGTAGTGGAGTGGTTGGACTTTATAATGTTTGGTTAAACTGGTATTTATTACATAAGTAACCAACCACACTAATGTTGCATGTGTCTGTACTATTTCAACCTGCAACAATGCCACATTTCACTAACTACATGTTTTTCTTGCTTGGTTCCTTTTAGGAGCACAAGAGAAAAGACGTCAAATCACTTGCAGTACTGCCAAAGAGAAGGACTATACAATAATTTCAGTCCTCAAATCACTTTTGCTTGTGCAGCTTTGTGCCACTGCCAAATGAGAGCTTTAAGATGGCCCCAAAGAAAGTTTCTTCTAAGAAAATGGTCAGTCAGAAGAAGCAGCTTTCCACCAGTGGTGTGCCAACCACAACCTTTTTTTTGTGAGATGTGTGCCTACCACACCAGGACCCAGGGAGGAACCTGTAGCAGCACTGATGCATCAACAGCACTACCCTAACCTAACCCTAAGACCATGTCTTAAAGTGAGTCAGTCATTGCAATCATGGTGACACTGATGTGCAGCGACGCTGAATTTGATCTGTCCATTTCACAAAGTAGTACTTACTCATTTCAAGAAACAGAGCAAAGTGGACAGCAGCTGCAGACAGCAATAATAGATCTTACGAAAGTTGGGGCAGAAAAGGAGGTTGAGCTTCCTGCCTCCTTTTTTAGAATCAGTGGCACCCAGATACCCAGCAAGAAAAAGGAACGGTACAACTCTACCATCTTCTCCAAGCACCTCTTCTGATGATGATAATAGGGACAAGGAGTGGATCCCAGCAGAATCCTGAAGATGACAGGAGAGGCAAGTGAAAAGAAAAGCTCCAGATTACTTTGTTTCATTTAACAAGTGCTAACCTTTATGAGATAGCAGGTAGGTATGCCATGTTGGATGTCGAAGGAATTGTCATTTAATTTTTCTATAATGGTAAGGTTGAATTTTAGCTCACAATTGTGAAAATGCTATTTTTAGGAAGATGGCATTGTCTTGTCCTAACCTTTTGTGCCTTCTGTCAGTGTCCTGGAACACATGATTGTGAATGGCTTTGCTGTTGAGTTATTTGTATTTCTCCCAGACATAGACACACAAGGGAATAGGTGTACCTAGAATGGGCCATCCTATCAGAATGACTGGGGCCAGAGCTGTTCCCTTCTCCACTTACACTTAATGTGACACTGACACCAGCCTTTTATACCCCAGGCTTCTTGGTGCCTTAACAGGGGAAAGGAAGAACTTTCCAGAACCAGATGTAGGGGTACCCAGGATGTTCCCCTTCTTCATAGTCTGGCCCTAAGTCTAAATATTGGACTCTTTGAACATCTCTTCAGAACACTTTGGCCTGTGCAAGAATCCAGAAGGATGACCCTGTCACCAAAGGACTACCCTACTGCTACTAGAGGATTGCCCTGCTGCTTTAATGACTGTCTTGCTGCCTGGAGGAGAACTGGACCACCTTCTTCAACGCACGAATAAGTGACTCCAGGGGCTAGTTGACTTGCATCCTGTGTGACCTAGGGACATAACAAGCTCATGAGGACTTGAGCCTTGCTTCATGCCTCAGCTGGAGTGAGTCCTAACCCCTCCCGGGTAGTGCCCCCCCATGTCCTGGACCTTTGGTGGAGTTGTTGGTGGCCCTACTCCTATAAAAGACTAAAAGTTTGGTCTTAAAAAATGTTTCAAGTAAAACATCTTGAAGAACCTACAGAATTCCAGAATCTACCTGCCAGCTGATACATCTAAGGTTCTATGTCCCAGCCTGAATTTGCAACATTCTTTTCCACAGCAGCAAATCCTGTTGAGCAGGACCACCTGGCAAAGGTATCTGGCTTTAGCTACAGCCTGAAGCTTGCTCCCACTGTCAAGTTCTGACTTCCAAAAAGTTGTCTGTGTCCAAAGAAATAAATCTTCAATGGGCTGGACAACAGCTGGTTGGCCATTAACAACGAGAACCTTATCATCCTGGACATCCAACATTTCTAGCACAGAAGTTTATCCACCACTGTTGATGGTTTCACTGAGACTTCATCAAGCAGCTCCCCGGTGTTGATGACTCCTCCTGAGACCCAGCCTGCTGCCTTTCCCCCTTGGCTCTCCCTTCTCCAAGACTTTTTTCAGAATTATTTCTAAGTCCTAATGTAAGTCGAAACAGGGCCTAATCCACCCTTGTATCTGTTCTGCGCTCTATCGCTGTCTGCCTTAACTTTTGACTTTGACACCGTTTTGGCAATTTGGTCTTTTAGGAGCTAGACTTCACCAAAAATGTTAAATTATCATAACTCTGATTCTACTGATTGGATTACATTTGTTATGATGGCATTGTATTTATTAAAATGTTCTATATTTTTCTTAATTGTGTGGAATTTTATGTGATGATTTTCCACTTTATTGCTGTTTGTGTGCTGACTGCTTTTGTGCCAAGCTACCAGAGGGATAAACACACGGTTCTTTGTAGCTTTTGTGGTTCACCAAGGATTGTGGTTGTTGTCTGAGTGGGGCTATTATTGGCCTAACCCAATTTCTCTCAAAAGCCATTGACCATTGTCAGCTATCTACTTCACCAGTACTGAGTTACTGGATAACTGCAAATTATATAAATATTCTTTAGGATCTGATAAAAAATGAATGGCTTTCAGTATAACCCTATGGATTTTAACACCAGCTGAGAACTTCATAAAATAAATAAACTTTGTTTCTCCTCATGCAGGGGAATAGAGATGAATGCTTGCCATAGTTCAATGACTGCATATAATTTTACAACTGTGGGAATCTGGACCAGAACTGCTGCATTTGATACTACTGGACTGCATGGAATAACTATTGTATTCAGTTTTTGTAAATAATGTACAATTCTCCATTTACCACTCATTTTTTTTTAACTCAGATCATGGGAAAGTTGCAAGCACTACCAAGCATTTCCAAAAGAATCCCCTTTTAATCGTTTTTTCAATTATAAGCATCCTTCCCTCCTCATCCTCTCTTGAAAGGTGAAATTGTTTAGTTGATTAGCTATATAAAACTGCATTTTGTTTCATTGTTTCATTTTGTTGCATTTTTAATGAATCCCTTCTATTCACCAGAAAAATTCCATACATCTTCCATTACAGTATGTCTAAAATGCATGGGGAAACCATCTTTAGTTAAGTTTGGCAACAGTTGAACTCTTAAATCATGTGATTTATTGTTAAACACTACTTCTGTATAACAAGAGCAACCCAAATGCACATGCAAACGTGGATATTTTTAGGAAAGCATGCACAATAGTGCAAATGGAACCCATTTTATGCATTTGTTGGATAATATAGCAAAACATCAATGTACTTTTAAGGTATTAGTCACCACAACAATATTTATTTCACTTTGTATGACATAGTTCAAAATATAGAAACAGCGATATGTGTATAGTGACCCCCAAGTGAGTTATCATAACCAACCAAAAAGTGTGAAACTGTGAATAAGGTACATTGTGCATTGGTTTAGCAAACAAACATATGGTACATTGTTTTTGGATAATGCACTAGCACTAGTGAAGTCACGTAGTGTTGCAAGTCAGCAATGGTTTATTTGCACTATTGTCAATGGTGTTTTGACTTTATGGAAAATCTACTGGAAAATTATGGGAATTAGGACTGAAACACTGATGAAATAATGTACATGCCTCTACAAAAGAGGATGATGTTATGAGAGGACTAGAAGTAACATACTTATCCCTTGAGAGAATACAAAGATCCAGAAACTGATGGGAACAAAAGGCCAGATATACCAAAAGATTTTGCATTTGCAAATCACAAAAATAATCTGTTTGCGAATGCAAAATCCCCTTTCTCAATGTATGAAAGGCATTTGCAGGCCAATTTTAAGGAATCACAAAAAATTGCTATTCGCAAATAGGTCATCACAGAAACAGTGTATGAACCATTCACAAATTGCGAATGGTCGCAAAATGGGGATTTTGCATGTGCAAGTACCACCAACTTAATCAGGTGGTAAACGGGTGCCACCTATATAAAGCTTCCCAAAGTGCATCAGCCCTTTTCAACATCATCACCGATTTAGCAGTCAGATTCCCTCCTAGCACACGATTCCTATGTGTTCAGGCATAGTGGAATCTACACACGACTACTTGATGGAGAGTTTGGAGAAGGATACCTACTTGGTAATTTAACACATAACAATGTAGCACAGTGTACAGGTGAGGTTAGAGACAACAATGACTCACTATTCACTTCTGTCATTCTAGGGGACAGTGCTTATGCAGTGCCGTTCTTGATACTCACACCATATCTCAATCCAGTTACACCAAGTGAATGGCGTTACAATGCTGTACATAAGAGGATGTGAAGTGTTATTGAGAGGACTGTTGGCCTGCTGAAGAGTCGCTTTCAATGCCTGCACAAAAATGGCAGGGCAATACAATACAGTCCTGAGGCCAGCTACAAGATTGTGGCTACATGTTCCATGTTGCACAACATCACATCAAGAGGAATACCCCTGGAACCCTCAGATATGGAGTGTGATGGAAAGATGATCCATTAAAACCTTGTCACCCAGCTGATGGATTAAGATCATCAGAAGGCATACAAAGACATGCAGAAATTACACAAAATTATTTTTAATATAAGCAATGAAGAGGCCACATATTGTTCCTTATTGCTACAGGTATCACATTTATTGCCCGAAATTCAGGTCAAATATGTGTGCATACAACATAGGTAGTCCAAAATCACTATCTGCACTTACATCATTTGCTTCACCATAAACATTGTTAGACCTGACAGTCTTAGGGTGGTCACCCCTAACTTTTTGCCTGCCTTCTTCCACTTTTTAGATACTGTTTTTGCTGGTTTTTAGACTCCGCACACTTTACCACTGCTAACCAGTGCTAAAGTGCATATGCTCTCTCCCTTTAAACATGGTAACATTGGATCATACCCAAGTGGACTATTTAATTTACTTATAAGTCCCTAGTAGAGTGCACTATATGTGCCCAGGGCCTATAGATTGAATGCTACTAGTGAGCCTGCAGCACTGATTGTGCCACCCACTTAAGTAGCCCCTTAACCTTGTCTCAGGCTTGCCATTGCAAGGCCTGTTTGTGCAGTTTCACTGCCAATTCGACTTGGCATTTAAAAGTACTTGCCAAGCCTAAAACACCCTTTTTTCTACATATAAGACACGTCTAAGGTATGCCCTAGGTAACCCATAGGGCAGGGTGCTGTGTAGACAAATGGCAGGGCATGTACCTGTGTAGTTTACATGTCCTGGTAGTGTAAAACTCCTAAATTAATTTTTAAAACTGCTGTGAGGCCTGCTCCCTTCATAAGCTAACACTGAGGCTACCCTCATACATTGATTGAGTGGTAGCTGCTGATCTGAAGTGACTAAGAAGGTCATATTTAGTATGGCTAGAATGGTGATACAAAATCCTGCTGGTGAATTTGGATTTGATATTGCTATTTTAGAAATGCCACTTTTCGAAAGTGAGCATTTCTCTTCGCTTAAATCTTTCTGTGCCTTACAATCCACGTCTGGCTGGGTTTAGTTGACAGCTCTTTGTGCATTCACTCAGACACACCCCAAACACAGGATACTCAGCCTCACTTGCATACATCTGCATTTTGAACGGGTCTTCCTGGGCTGGGAGAGTGGAGGGCCTGCCCTCACACAAAGGTCTGCCACACCTCCTACTGGGACCCTGGCAGACAGGATTGAACTGAAAGGAGACCTGGTGCACTTCTAAGCCACTCTTTGAAGTCTCCCCCACTTCAAAGACACATTTGGGTATATAAACAGGGTCTCTGCCCCTACCAACTCAGAAACTTCCTGAAGAAGAAACTTGAACCAGAACCTGTATCCTGCCAAGAAGAACTGCCTGGCATCCCAAAGGACTCGCCTGTCTGCTTTCTGTGAAGGACTGCTGTCTTGCTGTTGCCCTGCTGCCTTGCTGCTCTCTGGCTAAGGTGAAGAAGTGCTCTCCAAGGGCTTGGATAGAGCTTGCCTCCTGTTCCCTGAAGTCTCAGGACCAAAAAGGCTTCATCCCTTCAAGAAGGACTCCTTGTGTGGCGAAATTTGATGCACAGCCTGCCAGAAATGACTCGCAGCCTGCACTGCGGTGAAAATTTCACCGCACACCAGACCGGAACGACGCAGCCCGACTTCACAACAAGAAGATCGACGCAGCACCAGTGTAGCGATTGGAAATTAGACACACGGCCCACTGGATCCCTGCACATCTGAGCCAGAATGACACAACCCGACTTCCAGAGAGGAATTGATGCAGCGCCTGCCGTGCAGTAGAAATTCAACACAACGCCCACCGGCTCGACGCAGCTCCTGTAACTTCATCCTGCCAGTGCAGGAAATCCACGCATCGCCCCGGGGCGTCTGAAAACCCCGCAACCTGAAGAGGATCCACGACGAGAGCTAGAAATTGATGCACAGCCATCCCTGCATGAAAACGAAATAACGCATCGCTGTGTGCGGCCCGAGAAATCGACGCACACCCCCTTTTGTTTCCACGCATCTCCTCCTCTGAGGTTCTCTGCAGAGATTTTTCATGCGAACCAGGTACTTTGTGCTTGAAAGAGACTTTGGTTTTATTGATGATTCCATGATAAGTAGGGCAGTTATCTTTGGGGTACAGATACACTACCAGATTTTATGATTTTAGGGAACCTTTAGTTTTACTCTAGTAGTTGTGAAATATATACTCGATGATTACCAGTTCTAACTTCTTTACTGTGAGCTCATAGTTATTTACAGATGCATCAACATGAACATTTCACAAATACAAATAGCAGTGCACATGAAGAGTCAAACGTCATGAAATTCGGCAACAAATAGCCAACTTTACTTTGGCATAAAATAGTGATTGTGAGGAATAGTGCAATGGTTAATTCAAATGTCATGAAATTTGGCATCAAAGAGCAAACTTTACTTTGGAATTAAATAGCAATTATGAGAAATATCAATGCCTTCATAGCACTTTAAGGCCCTCATTACAACCCTGGCGGTCGGCGTTAAAGCGGCGGTATTACTGCAAACAGGCCGGCGGGAAAAAAAATTGGATTACGACCGTGGCGGAAACCGCCAACATAGACAGCCACTTTAATACTCCGACCGCCACGGCGGTACAAACAAACAGCGCGGCGGACACCGCCAACAGACAGGACGAAGACAATGTACCGCCCACCTTATCACAAGATGCCTATCTGCCACCTTTTCCAGGGCGGAACCAATGCGAACCAAAACACGGCCGAAACAGTACACAGATCAAATCAAATCAAATCAAAAACATTTATAAAGCGCACTACTCACCCGTGAGGGTCTCAAGGCGCTAGGGGAAAGGGGGTTACTGCTGCTCGAAGAGCCAGGTTTTGAGCTGCCTCCAGAATGCAGGGTGGTCCTGGGTGGTCCTGAGGTTGGCGGGGAGGGAGTTCCATGTCTTGGCTGCCAGGTAGGAGAAGGATTTCCCACCTGCCGTGGTGCGGCGGATGCGAGGGTCGGCGGCGAGTGCGAGGTTGGCGGAGCGAAGTTGACGGGTGGGCGTGTAGAAACTGAGGCGACGGTTGAGGTATTCGGGTCCCTTGTTGTGGAGGGCTTTGTGTGCGTGGGTGAGGAGCCAGAAGGTGATCCTTTTGGTGACGGGAAGCCAGTGCAGGTGTCTCAGGTGGGCGGAGATGTGGCTGTTGCGGGGTATGTCGAGGACGAGGCGGGCGGAGGCATTTTGTATTCGCTGTAGACGTTTCTGTAGTTTAGCGGTGGTTCCTGCGTATAGGGTGTTACCGTAGTCCAGGCGGCATGTGACGAGGGCGTGGGTCACAGTTTTTCTGGTGTCGGCGGGGATCCAGCGGAAGATCTTTCGGAGCATGCGGAGAGTGAGGAAGCAGGAAGATGATACGGCGTTGACTTGTTTGGTCATGGTGAGAAGCTGGTCCAGGATGAATCCGAGGTTGCGTGCGTGGTTTGAGGGGGTTGGTGCGGTGCCTAGGGCCGTGGGCCACCAGGAGTCGTCCCAGGCGGACGGGGTGTTTCCGAGGATGAGGACTTCCAATTTTTCTGAGTTCAGAAACAGACGGCTGAGTTTCATCCATTCTGCGACGTCTTTCATTCCATCTTGCAGGTTGGTCTTGGCGCCAGTGGGGTCCTTGGTGAGGGAAAGTATCAGCTGAGTGTCATCGGCGTAGGAGGTGATGTTGATGTTGTGTTTGCGTACGATGTCGGCGAGGGGGCTCATGTAGACATTGAAGAGAGTCGGGCTGAGCGAGGAGCCTTGTGGGACGCCGCAGATGATCTCGGTGGGGTCTGAGCGGAACAGAGGGAGGTAGACTCTTTGGGAGCAGTTAGAGAGGAAAGAGGTGATCCAGTCCAGGGCCAGTCCTTGGATACCGGTGGAGCGCAGGTGGGATGTTAGGGTTCGGTGGCAGACGGTGTCGAAGGCAGAAGGGAAAACACTCACCTCTCCACAACCTACGAGGAACCAGGACGCCATGGAGCCCGAATTGCAGATACTTCCGATGCTGGTCTTCCTTCTCTTCTATCAGGAGCACCAACGAAAGCGGCGACGACCACGGTGAGTACTGCACCTACAACACAGAGGAGGGGGAGGGAAAAGAGAGTGACACACACATGCAACATGCAACATGCAACACCCCCACCCCCACCCACAACACTATACTCACATATACATGCAGCAACAGTACACATACACCCCCCCACCCTCTGGAAGAGCACAAGGACAAAAGGAATTGATTTGAACGAATGTAATCATGTGAAATCTCATTATCAAAGTTCAAAATCCAGTAAACGCAATTATGTACACCAACTACACAAGTCCGGATAGTGCACCACTCATTGTCTGTGGACCACTGGGCCCAAAGTGCATGGGCAAAGCCCACACATGACACCGGACTGGAAACGGAGAGAACACTGCAGGGGCATCAGATCAAAATGAAACAGGCACCTCAGGGGGAGGGGGGCACCTCAGCCAGATGAACGCACAATGCCACTGCTGCAGGTGGGGGCTCCATGCCCATTGATGTATCCTGGGGAGTGCAAAGACACAGGGCCTCATTATGACCCTGGCGGGCGGCGGAGGCCGCCCGCCAGGATGCCGCCCTCCATAATACCGCTCCGCGGTCAGAAGACCGCGGAGGGTATTATGAGTTTTTCCCTGGGCTGGCGGGCGGTCTCCAAAAGACCACCCGCCAGCCGAGGGTAAAACTCCCTTCCCACGAGGATGCCGGCTCGTAATCGAGCCGGCGGAGTGGGAAGGTGCGACGGGTGCTACTGCACCCGTCGCGTATTTCACTGTCTGCTACGCAGACAGTGAAATACTAGCGGGGCCCTCTTACGGGGGCCCCTGCAGTGCCCATGCCATTGGCATGGGCACTGCAGGGGCCCCCAGGGGCCCCACGACAATCCTTACCGCCATCCTGTTCCTGGCGGGCGAGCCGCCAGGAACAGGATGGCGGTAAGGATTGTCAGAATCCCCTCGGCGGCGCAGCGAGCTGCGCCGCCTTGGAGGATTCTTAGGGGCAGTGGAAAACCGGCGGGAGACCGCCGGTTTTCCCGTTCTGACCGCGGCCAAAGCGCCGCGGTCAGAATGCCCAAGGGAGCACCGCCGGCCTGTCGGTGGTGCTCCCGCCCCCGTTGGCCCTGGCGGTTCTCTACCGCCAGGGTCATAATGAGGCCCACAGTCTCTCAAGTCTCTAAAGTGGGTGCTTTGCCCACTGCTTTATCCTGGGGAGTGAAAAGCCACAGTCTCTCAAGACTCTCCAGTGGGTGGTTTGCCCACTGCTTTATCCTGGGGAGTACAAAGCCACAGTCTCCCAAGTCTCTCCAGTGGGTGGTTTGCCCACTGCTTTATCCTGGAGAGTGCAAAGCCACAGTCTCTCAAGTCTCTCCAGTGTGTGGTTTGCCCACTGCTTTATCCTGGGGAGTGCAAAGCCACAGTCTCTCAAGTCTCTCAAGTGGGTGGTTTGCCCACTGCTTTATCCCGGGGAGTGCAAAGCCACAGTCTCTCAAGTCTCTCCAGTGGGTGGTTTGCCACTGCTTTATCCTGGGGAGTGCAAAGCCACAGTCTCTCAAGTCTCTCAAGTGGGTGGTGTGTCCACTGCTTTATCCTGGGGAGTGCAAAGCCACAGTCTCTCAAGTGGATGCCTTTCTCCACTAGTTGTGGAGGGGGCTTGGTGCCCAGAGTGCTTCATCCTGCCAAGGACTGAGGTAGTGGATGTCTTTCTCCACTAGTTCTGGAGGGGGCTTGGTGCCCAGAGTGCTCCACGTGCAGTGTGGCCGGTACAATTCCCTCACCTGGGTGTGTGTGCCACGAGATTACTGAGGGACAGGTAGCATGATATGCCATGGAGGCTGCGACATACCCCACACTTCTGTGGCTTCGCATTCCACCTGCAGGTGACAACTGTGATGATAGTAATGCTTCATGGAAGCTGCCCAGGGTCCTGGAACTCACCACCAGCCTCGGACGACTGACCACTGGGTATGGTAGGCATGTCTGCGGTGGTGCCACTGTCCGAGGACGTTGCAAGACCGCTGGCGGTGCTTGTGGCGGTGTCAGTCGTGGCGGTGCATGCGGCGGTGTCAGTTGTGGCGGTGCATGTGGCGCTGTCAGTCGTGGTGGTGCTGGCTGCAGGGTCTGTGGCGGCAGTGGTGGCAGTGGGGTCTGTGGCGGCGGTGCTGGCGGCGGGGTCTGTGTCGGCAGGGCATGTGTTAGCACCTGCTGAGGGAGAAAGTTGGATGTCTCCTGCAGCCTCGGATGGCTGCCCACCAGGGAAGAGGCTGGGGACTGTCGCAACTGCTGTAGACGTGCCGGAGGCGATGCAGGTGGCGGTGCAGATGGCGTTGTAGGTGGCGGTGTTCGCCGCCGTACAGGCTGGCGTGGACATAGACAGAAGGTGTGACACTGGTCCCTCAGTCGGTCCCACCATGTCCTCTCCTGACCTGCCCCTCAGTTTTTGGCCCTTCCTCACCTTTTTTGGTGGCATAGTTGTCTTGCCACTATCCCCTTTCGTTTTCACTGACCCCTTGGTAGCAGGTGTTTTCGGCTTCTCCCTCTGGGATGTGGGCACCTTTTTAACCTTGGCAGGTGGTGGAATGTCCTTGCCCTCGCTCCGTGGCACACTGGCAGCCCTGATGGTTGGCGCACTCCATGACCCCGCAGTTGCTAGCACCACTGTGCCTGGGGATGTGGTGCCTGAGGTGCTGAGCTGGGACCTGGAAAGCCTGGCCCTAGGGGAAGGACGGGGGGAGGTGTAGGGAAGAGGTTGATGTTAGGCAGGAAAAGATTTTTAGACACACTGGGATGGGTAGATGGAGGGGGTTTGGGAGTGTAGGAAGAGGTAGTGGTTGTAGGATGTGTACGTCTGCTGAATTTGGGTGAAGGTGTATGGGCTGGAGGCTTTTGTGAGGTGGATGGCTGTTGAGTGGGTGTGTGCCTGCATTTGTGTACTTTTTGGGGAGGGCTCACTGACACACTGGAAATGACTCGCAGCCTGCACTGCGGTGAAAATTTCGCTGCACACCAGACCGGAACGACGCAGCCCGACTTCACAACAAGAAGATCGACGCAGCACCAGTGTAGCGATTGGAAATTCGACACACGGCCCACTGGATCCCTGCACATCTGAGCCAGAATGACACAGCCCGACTTCCAGAGAGGAATTGATGCAGCGCCTGCCGTGCAGTAGAAATTCAACACAACGCCCACCGGATCGACGCAGCTCCTGTAACTTCATCCTGCCAGCGCAGGAAATCCACGCATCGCCCCGGGGCGTCTGAAAACCCCGCAACCCGAAGAGGATCCACAACGAGAGCTAGAAATTGATGCACAGCCAATCCTGCATGAAAACGAAATAACGCATCGCCGTGTGCGGCCCGAGAAATTGACGCACACCCCCTTTTGTTTCCACGCATCTCCTCCTCTGAGGTTCTCTGCAGAGATTTTTCATGCGAACCAGGTACTTTGTGCTTGAAAGATACTTTGGTTTTATTGATGATTCCATGATAAGTAGGGCAGTTATCTTTGGGGTACAGATACACTACCAGATTCTATGATTTTAGAGAACCTTTAGTTTTACTCTAGTAGTTGTGAAATATATACTCGATGATTACCAGTTCTAACTTCTTTACTGTGAGCTCATAGTTATTTACAGATGCATCAACATGAACATTTCACAAATACAAATAGCAGTGCATATGAAGAGTCAAACGTCATGAAATTCGGCAACAAATAGCCAACTTTACTTTGGCATAAAATAGTGATTGTGAGGAATAGTGCATGGATGTGGGGGTGGTGACTGCCAGTGAGGGGTATGTACTGATAGGTGTGCTGGTGATGGTGTTAGTGGATGAGGAAGTAGGGCATGCAGGTGTGAGTGGAGACGCTACTGGGAGGAAGGTAGACGAGGAGGAGGAGGGGGCCACAGTGGAGGCAGTGGATGTTGGTATGTCTGCTTCTGGATGGTGTTTGTGTGAGTGCCTGTGGGATGAAGTGTGGTGCTTGTGTTTGTCATGTCCACTCTTGTGTGATGTGCTGTGTGCCTGCTCGTCTGACTGTGTGCATGGGACAGGTTGGGGTTGAGGGGAATGGGATTGGGAAGAGGAAGCTGGAGGGTGGAAACAGGGACAATGGCTGACATCAGAGAGGAGGCAAGAGCCTGGATTGATCTCTGTTGGGCCACCAAGCCAGTATGAATGCCCTCCAGAAATGCATTGGAGTATTGTATTTGGGCTGCCAGCCCTGGATGGCATTCACAATGGTTGACTGCCCAACAGAGATGGATTGCAGGAGGTCAATAGCCTCCTCACTCAGGGCAGCAGGGCTAACTGGGGCAGGGCCTGAGGTGCCTGGGGCGAAGGAGATGCCCACCCTCCTGGGTGAGCGGGCACGGAAAACTCATTGAGGGGCTGCTGGGAGGGTGGTACTGGGCAGGGGGACGGCGGCTGTACCTGTAGCTGGGGTGGGCAGAGAGGTGTCCGCCACCACCAGGGAGTTTCCATCGGAGGAGGTATCCGTGACTGAACTGTCCCCTCCAGTCTCAGCCGTGGTGCTCTCCCCTCACCCTCTCCCACTGCTGCCCTCACCGTCAGTGGATTTGGCCTCCTGGGTCCTGTGGGATTCAGCTCCCTCCATCGCCGGTGCCTCTGCTCCTCTGCCAGATGATGCTAATACACATTAGGACAGGGCAACAAAACAAAAAGGAGGGGGAAGAGACAAAGGATACACTTTGTCAATGGCAGCAACAACACCACAGTTGGCGTACACAACACACTCACACACAGGGAACAGCCCAGCGCATTAGGCAATGTACTACCGCTCTCAAAACTAGTCACCAGCCCACGGACAGGGACACCTAACACAAATTGCAGCATACCTGAGACCCACAGACCCCTGCCCAGTCGTGGATGCCTACTAGCTTGGTTGGAGGACTTTCACGTCAGAACCCTGCTCAACATGGGACCTATTCTGCAATGCCAGGCCTGGCCTAGGGGCACCCACAGGGCCCATACCCCCCACCCAGATACCACCCCACCAGGCGTAAGTTGTAATGTAGGGCACTGTACTCACCCCCTTGTTGCTGCTGTGATGCCCCCAAGCACCCATCTAACTCCGGATCGGCCACCGCCAGTATGCGGGCCATCGGGGGTCAGGGTTTGATGGACACCCCTTCCTCATGGGAGGCCATCCCCAGCTGGGCCTCCACCTTCTTCTGTGCCGAGCGTCTCAGGTCCTTCCGCCGTTTCCGACAGGTGGTGCTCTGCTTGCCGTGGACCCCAGGGTCCGCAAGTTCTTGGTGATGGCAGACTATGTACCCTTCTTTTGATGGGTGCTGACCTGCAGGGAAATACAGACAAGGAAAGGTATTAGTCCGACCGTCCTGACTGTTACACTTATGGCCCACCATGCCCCTTCCCATCCCCATCAGCACCGACATGGCCCAGCATACATGCTGCATGCTCCCCAGGGCCCATCCACCAACTACCCCCTACATAAGGCCTTCACACACAGCACTCCATGCATTCACGCCCCATGCATCGTACTCACCTATTGGTGTGGAGGCCCATACAGCAGTCGGTACTGGGGTAGGACCCCATCCACCAGTCGCTCCAACTCCGCTGAGGTGAAGGCAGGGGCCCTTTCCCCAGTAACACGAGCCATGGTCGGTTCCAGACACAGGTCACAGCAGCACATGCAGTGTAGGTCCTCTCCTGTTGAAGGTCAGGTAGTAAGTGAGCAAACAGATAGAAAATGGCGGTCAAGTCCTTGGTGGTGTGTACCGTCACCGCCAGCGTACATCACCATTGGCCACTGTACCCCATAGGGCCCCATGATAACCAATGAGGAGTTGCACAGCGGTTCTCGACGGCCTCCCGCAACGGGGCACAACGTCAGCGGAATCACCTCATTTCTACCTGTCCCTCCATTCAGGACAGGCACACACCATTTCAGGGGAGGGTGCATGCCATGGACTCTAACTGGACATATCCCACCAAAATAATGTTACAATCACAATATACATTGAACTGTAGTGGTTACAATGTACAGCTAATCACCAGCTGCTCACTCTTTTGCCCCATAAATTGCAACCTCTGCGGATGAATAGGAGATGGAGACATCCCCCGTGTACAGACCACTGGTGGACTCAGCAACAATGGAGGACATGCACATTATCCTCACCTATAGAATTGACAGGGCCACAATCACTGAGCTGTGCGCCCGATTGGAGCCTGACCTAATATCTACAATCCGTCACCCCACCGGGATCCCCCCTCTTGTGCAAGTGCTCCATTTCCTGGCAACTGGTTCTTTCCAAGTGATAGTGGGCTTGGCAGCAGGAAAGTCACAGCCAATGTTCTCTATAGTGCTGACCAGAGTGTTGTCAACCCTCATTAAACACATGTGCAGCTACATCGTTTTTCCCCAGGTGGAGGATTTGACCACTGTGAAAGCCGACTTCTATGCAATGGGACATATCCCCAACATTATTAGGGCTATTGATGGAAAACATATTGCATTTGTCCACCCCTGGAGAAATGAACAGGTGTTCAGAAATCGAAAGAGTTTTCACTTCATGAATGTCCAGATGGTGTGTCTGGCGGACCACTACAACTCCTGCGTCACTGCAAAGTATCCTGGGTCTGTGAATGATGCCTTTATCCTGAGGAATAGCAGCATCCCAAATGTGATGGCCCAACTCCAGAAACACAGGGTGTGGTTAAGAGGTGAGCTCTGGTTCCCACCCAGTGGATGTTGCTGTATGGGTATGGTGTGGGCCCTAAGTGTGAGTGTGTGGCTAACAGTTGTCCCTCAATATTTGTAGGTGACTCTGGTTACCCCATCCTCTCATGGCTACTGACCCCTGTGAGGAATGCCAGGACAGGGGCAGAGGAACGTTACAATGAGGCACATGGGCGAACTAGAAGGATTATAGAAAGGACCTTTGGCCTCCTGAAGGCCAGGTTTTGTTGCCTCCAACTTCCTCTTCCTATGCTTCTTACCCAAGAAGGTCTGCCAGATCATCTTGGCATGCTGAATGTTGCACAACTTTGCATTGCAATGCTGACTAACATTACGGATATTTTCGCTATCTCTGCCCTCCTCCATTTAAATATCATGCACTTCTCTAGTTGTCTTCCCATTTGTCTTTTGGGATCGCTGTGGGAGTGTGGTAGCCATTCACTCTATAGGCACTCAGTAGATACACTTTTACCATTGTATAAAGGGTGCCGATCCTGAACTGCAGACCTCTCCACCCCCGGCTCTACTGCCCTCCCTCAGGAATCAGAGCCCCAGGAGAAGGTCTGGCTGGTAGTGCTTTCTATCCTGCACACCAAGCACGTTTCATAGTTTTCTCTTTTTCCCATCACCCATTTTTTTTTTACCCCACTCTCCTGTCACAAGGGCCTTATAGTAAGTGACGCTGTGCGACTGTATCGTACATGAGGATAGATGACTGGGGACAATGGAATATGGCAGAGCCGACTTAACGGACGGATACACATACTTTGGTTATAGTACAGTCCTATCACCCTTATAAGTATACATGTGATGACAGCATTTGATTGCGATGCCAATAACCAGTAGATATACAATGTTATTTATCCTACTGCAGCTAAGACACTGAATCCTGTTATTTATTCTATGTACTGGCACAATTGTTACTGGTTTGCGACTATATGCTGTTTGAAAACAATAAAATTATTATTATTTTTAAACCTTGCAACGCCATGTGCCTTTTCTGCAGGAGGAGGAGGCTGGAGATGGCAGTGTGGCAGCAGTGAGCCCTGTGGGCAGTGAAGATGAGGAGGCAGAGAATGAGGATGAGGACAACAGAAGTGCAGTTATTCGTCAATACTTCTAATGAGACACAGGTAAGACGGTGTCATTTCACATATAATTGACAGTTTGATGTGTGACATTGTCACTGGCAGGCTGTGAATTTCTACTTCTATGCCCACTCACTGCACCCTTTGGCATCTTTTTTTGCAGATGTTGGTGCCCCACTATTGCTCCTGGTGTGTTCAGTGCAGCCAACTACAGGTCTTTCCTATGGAAACATTACTGTACAGTTGAATTGCAATGTTTGAACCTAGTTTAACAAATACATTTTGAAAACATTTGACATACACCATACTTGTATTTGATCACAGTGTGTTTATTGCAGTGCTCTGAAGAAGAGGAGGTAGTGCAATGAGCTGGGGTGATGATGGAGGAAAGTCCAGGTTAGAGTCCAGTCTCTTTGTGTCACAGGTGCAGTGTCCAAGGGGACATAGGAAGGGGAGCAATGGCTAGTGTCAGGGGCCCGCTGGTGCGCCACTGCCTCCCTCATACTGTTGGCCATGTCTGCCAGCACGCCTGCAATGGAGATCAGGGTGGTGTTAATGGCCTTCAAGTCCTCCCGGATCCCAAGGTACTGTCCCTCCTGCAGCCACATGTTCTCCTGCATCTTGTCAATGATCTGGCCCAACGTATCCTGGGAATGTTGATATTCTCCCAGGATTGCAGTGAGTGCCTCTTGGAAGGTCGGTTCCCTGGGCCTATCCACCCCTGTCGCACAACAGTCCTCTAAGCTTCCCTGTTGTCCTGTGCCTCTGTACCCTGAACCGTGTGCCCACTGCCACTGACCCCCAAGTCCCTAATTGTCCTATGTTTGTGGGGTTACCTGGGGTCCCTGTAGTGGTGGACACACTGCTGATTGACGTGTCCTGGGGGCAGAGGTATGGGCCCACTGGGTAGGTGCTGTGGTTATGTTTCCTGAGGGGGGAGACTCTGTGGTGGTGTGAGAGTGTGCCTGGGTAACCGACTGTCCGGGGGTCCCTGATAGGCCAGGTTGGTCATCCAGATCCAGGCGACCAGAGGTGCTGTCATCACTGTGGGCTTCTGTGGGGGGGGGCTGGATGTTGCTGGCACCTCTTTGCCGGTGACATTGGCTTGGTTTCCTGTGGGGATATAAATGCAGTGTTATTGTTTCTGCGTGTGACATATTGTGCATGGGTGTGTTGCCCTCTATGGTTGTTTTTGCCCTGGCAGCTTTGCCTTGTGTGAGTTGTTATTTGGTGGGCTAGGTGATTCTCACTCGTGTGCATGCTGTGGTGATAGGTGTCCATGCAGGTCTGTGAAAGGTGTCCATGCATTGATATTGCATGCAGGGCTTGGCATTGGGATGAGTGGGTTGTGATGGTGGGGTGTGTGGGAGGTGGTGGAGTGATGGGAGTGGGGGTGAGGGTAGGGGTATGTGATGTCATGCAGGTAGGGGGTGATAGTAATAGAGAGTTGTCTTACCAGAGTCCAGTCCTCCTCCTACTCCTGCCAAGCCCTCAGGATGCATGATTGCCAAGACTTGCTCCTCCCATGTTGTAAGTTGTGGGGGAGGAGGTGGGGGTCCACCGCCAGTCCTCTGTACAGCAGTTGGTGTCTTGCTGAGATGGAACACACTTTCCCCCGTAGGTCGTTCCACCTCTTCCTGATATCATCCCTTGTTCTGGGGTGCTCTCCCACGGCATTGACCCTGTTCAAGATTCTCCGCCATAGCTCTATCTTCCTAGCAATGGATATCTGCTGTACCTGTGATCCAAATAGCTGTGGCTTTACCCGGATGATTTCCCCCACCATGACCCTTAGCTCCTCCTCAGACAGACTGGGGTATCATTGTGGTGGCATGAGTGTGGTGTGGGTGAGGGTGTGGAAGGTGATTTGTTGTGGTGTGTGATGTGGGGTGTGTGGGTGGTGTATAGGTGATGGTGGTATGTGGCTCTTGTTGTAAGAGTTCTCTTGCTGTCTCTCTCTGCTGGCAATTATTTCTAGTCATAAAGGGTTGTGGGTAATGTGGGTGTGTGTTTTATAGTGGTGTGGGTGGGCGGGTGTGGTGTGTGTATGGGTGTCAGGTGTGTGTAGTTTGAATTGTCCAATGTGGTGTTGTTTTGTATGTGTGTATTTTGAGCTCAGTGGTATGTACTGCCAATGGTTTACCAGCATTGAATATCCCCTGTGGTGATTCGTGGGTCATAATGCTGTGCGCGTTGTTCTGTTGGCATAACGGTGTGGGTTTTGATACTGCCAGTTTATCACTGACTTTTGGGCTGGTGGGATTGTGTGTGTGACTATATAGTGATGGATTGGTAGGTGTGTGTCATAATATGGTTAGTGGGTATCCGCGGCGGTGTTGGCGCCAGTCGGCATGGCGATATGTGGGTTTTACTGCCTATGTCATAATGAGGGCCATAATCTGTTGAAGAGTACTAAATCAAAAACATATCACATTTCAA
Source organism: Pleurodeles waltl (assembly GCF_031143425.1). Classification (NCBI taxonomy): domain Eukaryota; kingdom Metazoa; phylum Chordata; class Amphibia; order Caudata; family Salamandridae; genus Pleurodeles; species Pleurodeles waltl. Next base: position 754,949,952 of record NC_090443.1, on the reverse strand, counting down.
ATAAATGAACATGAGAATAAAGTATATACACCTACCAAATCAAACATATGTAAAAGTAGTTAGTTATATGTATGTGTTTCTTAAAAATCTGCATAAGCCTCTCATAATAAGTATGCACTAGCTCTTTTAGCTTTTGCGTAGGTCTCAGAATCTATGACCAATGAATCTTCCTTCTTTCACCTTCATTTCAAAATGCTCTATCACTTTCTTATATTTGTCAGTGCCCACTTCAGAAGGATCATTATCAGATATAACCCTAACCGGGTCATCTGCTGGCCAAGCAACAGCAATCCTATGCTTGGACCACAGATCAGTTGAATCAACAATTTCAAACAGCAAATTCAAATTAGTTCAAAGCATTTTCAAAATTGGTAAAATTCTATAAACCTCTAAGTACAACTACTCTACTTCCTCTTGCAATTTATGCACTTGCACATAGTTCCATTCAGGCACGTTCCTCGATGGAAATTATGAAACTGCCCCTACCTGTGAATCACTTGTTGACTCTTTCACTTTCTTCCCTGTCTTTAAAGCTTTTATTTTCTATTTTCACCTTTCTCTGTATTTTTTAAATCCTCACAGTTCCTTGTCTTATCTACCACATCGTTAATGTGGGCTCTTAGTGTCAAAAAGTCTAATTCTTTTATTTCATCATTAGTCAAATCCATTTTATAATTTCTCTTCACATTTTTCATTTTACTGATGTGAACCTACCATCAACAACCAATTTCTCAAGCTTTCATATGCCTCATTTGCACACCTTGTTTCTTCTAAGCTTGTCAGTTGTTCCCCATAAACTTTCATCAAATTCAATTTTTAAAAGCCTAACATCAATATCCCTTTCTCTATTAGATTTTTCGCTAACAGCAGTAGCTACATGCATGCCACTTGAGAGTGGTGAATCAACTGTAGTATCTCTACTGGAACTCATTAAAGCCATCATTGCAGTCTAAAATGGGGCATTGTCACAAACTCACCTAATTCCAACCACAGAGACAATGCTGGACCTCTAATCTTGCCCAAGTGAGAGAATAAACTAAAGTAACTAGAACCTTAATTCACTTACTGTCTCTGAGGGGAAGTGAGGTTGGAATAAAATAAGAAAAAAGATAAACTTGTGTCGCTGAGTCTGCTCTGCTGCCTTTCAAAATTGCACAAGCGGGTCTCTACTCCCTGAACCTTTTAGTGTAGATGTGGATGTGGTGCACTACAGATAACAGGAAGAGTTGTTTAATAACAGTTGTCATCATTTGGTATTTAAACTAATATTTACAACAATATCACTAACAGACTTCATCACAAATAGAGCTTGAGAGCAAGTTTTCTGGCATCCTTCAGACTGTTTGAAACAACAATGTTCAATTAAAAAATCTCAAAGGACTAGATTGTTCGAGCAAAGTCATTCTGTGTCCTTAATACAAAACTTGTTTAAGAAATACAAACATAAATACCTTCAGTTCTGAGACAAATGAAGTTTGGAATGCCCATGAGATAAAGGCCCTCATTATCACGTTGGTGGTGAATGTTAAAGTGGCGGTAATGCGGCCAACAAGCTGGCGGTAATTACTGCCAAATAATGACCATGACGGTGATAACTCCCATAGACAGCCAGTGTACTACACCATCCGCCAGGGCATTAACACTACTGACCACGGCAGTAGCCATCAACAGCCAGATGGAAGACAAGTGTCTGGAGTGCTAGGACTTTCAAAATGTAGAAACCCAAAAAGTCTCATATCCAAGAAAGGGTTTTTCTCCTTGGAAAAACTCAAGCAATTTTCAAAACTTAACCAGGGATAAGTGCAAACTAACCTGAGAATCAAGTACTTAGCCTAGTCTTTTGTTCTTCAACTGCAATCTGGAGGAAGGCTGAAGGCTGAGAAACAAGAAGCCCAAGAAGAGGTGGAATCGAAGCTCTGGACACAAAGACACTGGAGACATCGACAGATCAAGGATCAAGGGATCAACAAGAAGGTTTGGAAGACTAGAGCACCGGAAGTTCCATGTGACTAAGAATGTGAGTGCAAGGAAGATGCTTGTGCAGGACTGGAACAAGGCCAAACCCCGACTTAGGCTCAGATGGGGTATTTCTACCTGGTGGGAGAGACTATTCCAGAAGGACATATGGCTCACATGGAAGGCCAGAAAGTTCAAATGGAAACTTGGGAGAAAGCATGTGTTAACCTAACGGACGTGACCTTTGTTGATGGCAGGTGCAAGGTTGGAATAAGTTAACCAAAACAGCCGGAACCAAGAGCACTAACCTTTAGAGTCAATGGGTCATAAAAGTTGGCACCAATAATTAATGCTTGTTGAAAATTAGGCCCAAATGGTTCTATGCAATAAGTAACTGCGGAGGGAGCTAGTTCATTAGAAAACACATGATACTCTTACAATAGTGCAAACAGGGGAAGCAACGGTACAGTCGGGTCGATGGGGTGAAGAGCTCTGGAAGGGGAACAATGGTTTGCAGCAGACCATGATGTGCCATTGGGGAAAAAACAATATGAGGCCTGTGTGCAAAACCCACAGTACAGGCAACACAAGAAGGGGTTGTGAGACATTCACTGATACTCACAACTGTAAGTACAGTCAATCCCTTTGTTTGAACACCAATACCATCTCCTTGTGCACCAGTATCAGTTACTATGAGCGACTTGTCCTTGTCTTTGGAATTCATCTGTATGTGGAGGTCAGATATTCAAAAGGTGATTTAAAAACATATTTTTCTCTTTGAGTCTTGTCCTTGAGTTTCTTCTTCTATCCACTACTCATCTGTTTTCATTTTATATGTTTCGTCTTTAACTATAGCAGAAAATACTCCCACTACCTCCAACATATCCTCCATGCACCAGCATGACTCTTTCAATCCTACTTCCCTTTAAACCATTGTTTATAGGAACCTTTTATGTATCTCTTCATTTTCTTTCTCTCTTTCTCTGGAGCCATCTGATCCTGTTTGTTCAATGCCTTAAATGGTGTTGGTCTAGCTAATGGTTTTCTATCATTTGTGGTTTTCAAATCCATCTTTCTAGTGGTAAAGTACCCTCCAATGGAAGCTCCAAGTCCTTGTCAAAAGAGATAAATTCATGCCATTCAGAAATCCAGGTACGATTATAAAAAACAATGTCAATTATCATTTCATATTCAGGTGCTCGCTCTGACTCTCCATAGCAGGTACGCTAGGGGCTTTAGGTTTTTTCAAAGCACCCATTATTTTCACTCAAAATAATCTGAAAATTACAAAGTAAGCTAACAAACAAAAACTAATACCAACACGGCTATGCAAAACTTCAACCAATCAAAGCATGGTTTTGACAGCAACTAAACAAACTCATTCACTGAGTAACCAATAACAGTGCAACTTCTTTGTGAATGACAAAATAATTGCACACCATTGTTCAATCGACATACACTAAATAAATGAACATACATCTCTTCTCCTCATCATAAATAGGGGAATAATCAGCAGGTTAGAATAAATTAAATATCGCAAACAAGAAAACAAGTCTAACAACTGTGCATCTTTTGTCAAACTGAATTCATATCAACCAGACCCCGACCAGCAGTAATCTACCTTTACCTAATGTATTTCTCCTGTGGAATGAGGCGCAGAGGATATCAAATTATATTAGACTCAAAATTCCTTCAAAGGTAAACCTGTTAATTAAGGAAGCCCTATGTGTGTGCATGCAACACCTAGCAAAACACACTATGCCCAATTCACAAAGGTAAACATAGACCTGAAGTCTACATTTGAACCTGAAGCCTAAGAGCCCAATTCATAAAGGTTACTTTGGACCTGAAGTCTAATTTTACCTTTGTGAATTGGGACCTTCGACTTCAGGTTCACCTTTGCAAATTGGACCCCCTACCTTTTTGCAGACAAAGTTAAATAACAATAATTGGAGATCTTGGATTTCGATGACTCTGATAACCAAATCAACCAATAATAAAAACCAAAACTCGTTTGACATAAATCACAAATAAGAATATGTTATATCTGACAGCCCTGGCTTCATATTGCCCCAAGCGCTTTGCCTCCCCTCCCTGACTCAGTACACTTTATTTCTGCTAATCAGTGCTAAACTGCTTGTGCCCGCTCCTTCCAAAATGGTAAAATTGGACCACTCCTAATTGGCACATTTACTTTACTCATAGGTTCCTAGTAATTTGTACTATGTGTACCCAGAACCTTTAATTCAAAAACTACTAGTGGGCATCATACAATTCAAATTTCAACATTTCAATAAGACACCATAAGCACTCTCAATTCTCAAAAGCATTCCACCCTATTCATACATACAAGCCAAATCATCTGAAACAACACTGCAAGTCAGGTTTTTGGCAAAATCCACCTGGAAGACTCAAACTGGAAAATCCACTATCACTAAGGACTGGGCAGAAAGGGAAACTTGAAAAGCAGAAAGAAGATGCTCTTCATTGTGCAACCATCCTCTGCTAACATATTTTTGTGGGGAATGGAGACCCCAAAATCTTGACACCCCAAAAATGTATATTAGTTAGAATGCTTACAGTGACCTCTGACCTGACTTAAGGCCAGGAACCACTCTGTGCGACAAGCAGCTCCACCAGACTGCCCTCGTGCTCCTACCCCCGTCCTCGCTGCTGTCGCGAGTTTGAGGCCCTCCACCACCCTCAAGCACCTGCCTGCGCCTCATCCCTGATGTCTAGAGGTAGACGTAAGTATCGTTGGTCTTGTCATCTTGTGTATTTTCTGTGCCTGTTGTGCCCTTTTTTTCTACTTTTGCCTCTTTGCTGTTGCCTTTTCTTGTGGCTTTACTTTTGCCTTTCTGCCTGTTTCTGCTGGTTCTGCCCGTTTGCCGCCTCTGTATCCCCTGCGGCCCCTCCCCCTCATGCCCCCATTCGCCACCCCCTCCCGCCTCCCAGTTGCTCCTCCCTCCCACCTCACCTTCTTAGTGGCAGCCGCTAAGTGCTGCCCAGAGTGACCCCTAACCTGACTTAAGGCCAAGAACCACTCTGCGTGACGAGCAGCTCCACCAGACTGCCCTCGTGCTCCTAACCCCGCCCTCGCTGCTGCCGCGAGTTTGAGGCCCTCCAACACCCGCAGGCACCCGCCTGCACCTCATCCCTGGTGTCTAGTGGTAGACGTAAGTATCGTTGGTCTTGTCATCTTGTGTATTTTCTGTGCCTGTTGTGCCCTTTTTTTCTACTTTTGCCTCTTTGCTGTTGCCTTTTCTTGTGGCTTTACTTTTGCCTTTCTGCCTGTTTCTGCTGCTTGCTTTGCTGGTTCTGCCCGTTTGCCGCCTCTGTATCCCCTGCGGCCCCTCCCCCTCATGCCCCCATTCGCCACCCCCTCCCGCCTCCCAGTTGCTCCTCCCTCCCACCTCACCTTCTTAGTGGCAGCCGCTAAGTGCTGCCCAGAGTGACCCCTAACCTGACTTAAGGCCAGGAACCACTCTGCGTGACGAGCAGCTCCACCAGACTGCCCTCGTGCTCCTAACCACGCCCTCGCTGCTGCCGCGAGTTTGAGGCCCTCCAACACCCGCAGGCACCCGCCTGCACCTCATCCCTGGTGTCTAGTGGTAGACGTAAGTATCGTTGGTCTTGTCATCTTGAGTATTTTCTGTGCCTGTTGTGCCTTTTTTTCTACTTTTGCCTCTTTGCAGTTGCCTTTTCTTGTGCCTTTACTTTGCCTTTTCTGCCCGTTTCTGCTGCTTGCTTTGCTGGTTCAGCTTGGTTCCCACCACTGTGTCTGCTGTGGCCCGCCCCCCTCGCACCCCCATTTGCCACCCCCTCCGCCTCCCAGATGCTCCTTCCTCCCACCTCCCATTGTTAATGGCAGCCGCTGGTGCACCGGACGTGCACCCGATGCAAGCCCGCCTGCGCCCGTCCACACCTAAACCGCGTCTAGCACCTGTCCCCCTGCCCCTCATATCTCCCGTGCCTCCAGACACCACAGAGCTCCACACACTCAACCCCGGCCGGCCCACCGCCTACGCCCAGGCTGACCCCAGGCACACCCACAGACTCTTTGCCTGCTGCTCATGCCACTTCTCCTGCAATCGTGCCACCAAGCACCACAACAAGGCCAGACACCCTAACCATCTCAGATGCATCCTCCTCAACACCCACTCTGTCCACATGCACGCCTTCGAGCTCTGGGACCTACTCATGACAGCCTCCCCTGACATCGCTTTCCTCACTGAAACATGGATGAACCCCTCATCAGAAAGAGACATTGCCATAGCCATCCCTGAATGCTACAAGATCACCCGAAGAGACTGTATCAACAAACCAGGAGGAGGAATCGCCACAGTCCACAGAAGCTCCATCAGGATCTCCACCAACACCAAGGATACCCTGGATGCCGCAGAGCACCTGCGCTTTCAGATACACATCAACACCACCATGAGAGGAACCCTCGTCTACTGACCACCAGGCCCCTGCCCCCAATGTTGCGATGATATCGCCGACACTATCATCTCCCACGCCCTCGCCTCCTCAGACTACCTGCTCCTCAGTGACCTAAATTTCACCTGGAGAGTGGCAACAGCATCCCATCCGTCATCGCAAATGGAACAAGATCTCCAAGGAACAGCTGATCTCCAACCTCGCCCAATCACTACCACCCAAAACCAAAGACCCCAACACCGCCGCCCTCAACCTCAAACAATGGCTCGATGACTGCGCCAACACCCTCGCTCCACTCAAGAAAATCAACAACACCTGCATCAACAAGAAAGCCCCCTGCTTCACCACAGACCTTCAGGCCTCCAAACGAGAATGCCGGAAAGGTGAGAAAACCTGCCGCCAAGAAAAATCAGAAAGCAACTTCACCGCCCTCAAATCAGCCTGCGCAAACACCACCAGCTCACCTGGACCACCAAAAGTTCTTTCTACAAAGAGTGGATAGACAACAACGCACACAACAGCAAGGAACTATTCAACATCATCAAGGAACTCACCAACCCCAATTCCTGCTCCATCGACCCTCCCACTCACAAGACCTCTGTGACTCCCTCTATCTCTACTTCCACTGCAAGATCACAGACATACATGGAAGCTTCGCAATGCCATCCCCCACCACCACCACTGACATGGCCAACCCCATCGCACCCTGCGGCACCAACATAGTAAACGCCTGGACCCCACCAACGATGAGGAAACCACCAAAACCATGAGCACCATCCACTCCGGCTCCCCCACAGACCCCAGGCCTCACCACGTCTTCAATAAGGCCAGCCAAATCATTGCTCCCCAGCTCCGGACCATCATCAACAGCTCCTTCGAGACCGCCATTTTTCCGGAAAGCTGGAAACCCCCGAAGTCAACGCCTTGCTCAAAAAGCCCAAATCCGACCCGAAGTCCTCAAAAACTACCGACCTATCTCCCTACTCCCCCTCTCTGCGAAAGTCATAGAGAAGGTAATCAACAACCAACTTTCCCGCTTCCTAGAGGACAACAGCCTACTTTACATCTCCCAGTCTGGATTCCGCAAAAACCACATCACTGAGACCGCCCTCATTGCCTGCACCGATGACATCAGGACCAGGCTCGTCAAAGGTGAAACCGTTGCCCTCATCCTCCTTGACCTCTCCGTGGCCTTTGACACCGTATGTCACCAAACACTTCGCACACGCCTCTTCGACGCCGGAATTTGGCACAGAGCCCTGGACTGGCTCACCTCCTTCCTCTCTGAATTAACACAGAGTTTGCCTCCCCCTGTTCTGGTCAATGGCCACCAAGACCATATGCAGAGTCCCCCAGGGATCCTCACTCAGCCCCACCCTCTTCAATATCTACATGGCTCTGCTCGCCAACATCGTCCACCTCCACGGCATCAACATCATTTCCTACGCTGATGACACTCAGCTCATCCCCTCCCTCACGAGGAACCCCGCAACCACCAATAGCAACCTCCACAACAGACTTCTCGCCATCGCCAACTGGATGACAGCAAGTCACATCAAGCTGAACTCAGAAAAAAACGAGATCATCATCTTCGGACCCAACAAGTCAGCATGGGATGACTCCTGGTGGCCAGCCACCCTGGGGCCACCCTCAACACCCACCACCCACGTACGCAATCTCAGCTTCATAAAGACTCTTCACTCTCCATGACCCAGCAGTCAACGCCATCTCATCCTCATGGTTCAACACCCTTAGAATGCTCCACAAGACCTTCAGGTGGATTCCCGTGAAACCAGAAGAACGGTCACCCATGCCCTTGTTAGCAGCAGACTGGACTACGGCAACACCCTCTACGCAGGATCAACGGCCAAGCTCCGGAAAAAACTCCAGCGCATCCAGAACGCCTCAGCACGTCTCATCCTCAACCTCCCTCACCACGAACATCTCTGCCCACCTCAGAGCCCTCCACTGGCTACCCGTCAACAAAAGGATCGTCTTCAAAGTCCTAATCCACGCTCACAAAGCCCTCCACAACACCGGATCGGCCTACCTCAACGGTCGACTTAACCTCCACAACCCGACACACCAGCTCCGCTCCTCCGACCTCGCCCTTGCAACAGTCCCTCACATTCATTGTATTACAACTGGCAGCAGATCATTCTCCCACCTTGCCGCCAAAACCTGGAACTCCCTCCCCACCAACCTACGCAAGACCCAGGACCTCCTGACCTACAGGAAGCACCTCAAGACCTGGCTCTTTGAGCAGTAGCACCCCCCCCAGCGCCTTGAGACCCTTCCAGGTGAGTAGCGTGCTCAACAAATTAATTGATTGATTAATTGATTGATACAATTCAATGGTTTGGAGACGGTGTTCAATCTCAATTTTATAAGGTAATATGCCTCAAGTTACGGCACCTTGCAACACATCAAAATATCAGAAAATGCAATCGAGTATAAGGGCCTGCTCAATAAATGAGTTCTAGATCAGCAAAATACTTAAATGGTTTTATTACAAAATTCTAAAATAAGGTGATACCAAGTCGCTGCCAGGAAGGCTCTGAAGAATGGGGCAATACAGAAGAATTCAAAAATAGAAATTACTCCAAGTCCCAAATGGGCAGCAAAATGGGGAAAGAAATGAACAGGATCCCTAGTAGAACAGGAAGGGCTCATGGAAAGATTTCTCTCTCACACCCAAAATCAATGGTTTTATACATACTTTCCTGTATGAAATCAACAGAACTGCGGAATCACTGTGGTGTGAGCAAATGCATCATTTCTTCACCAAATCAGAGCACTTTTATATTGGATGTCACACGGTCTTATGACCTAGGCATTATACCACCACATAAATCATTATTCTTCCCCATCTATGATGATGCCATCAAGAGATGTGAGAACAAACTAAATACACAAACAGCAGGGTGTAATATGTATGAATAGGGAACAGTGATCTTGCCGAAAGACCTTGAAGAAATAGTTGCAATTTCATGACTGTGCCGGGAAAGTTCACCAAGAATGAAAATAAACAAATAATATTTTTACTTGACTATGCACTGCAGAAATGACAGGCAGTTTGAGGTGCAGGGGAAAGACAACAGTGACAAGGGTGAAGTCCATTTTGAACAAGATGGTGATTAGGCCCAAATGGCAGCCTAGGTAACAAGGGGTCATGAAAATATACCTCTGAACATCATCGAGAATTTGTTTAAAAGACAATTGTACAATATCAGTGTGCACATGAGCTGTCACAGACGGGTAAAGCGCTTTTTCCAAATCAGGTTTACTGGTTTGCCGCTGTGGTCTTATCAAAATTCATATTGCTCTTGGTCCAGGTTTACCTGACATGTTTACCTGGCCTAACATTCCGCACATTTAGTTTGCCTTATATTGTCCTACCTCCCATTCAGATTTTTAGATATGGCCCTTTGGGTTTACATGTTTATTAATGGCTTTGGTAGCATCTGTCATAGAAAATTTAATGTACTGAATGTGTCATTTGAGTAAGATAGATAAATACATGGAAGAGTAAATATGAAATTGACATCCATACAACAGAAATGCTGAGAAAATTAATCTCGTGAAACGTCGGTTTAAATTTAGCTATCAGGAGAAGTATTTGCAAATAGCAAATGTGGCAGGAACTAATTTTCTCTATTAGCTTTTTTTCTTCGCAGAAAATTGTTGTGCGCTCCTTTTTAATTATGTACCAGTACAGCTCAAGTATGTAATGACATTTCCCTATTGAAGGCATTGAAATAATTCAGGAAATTGCAGTAGTTCTGTGTTTCCTGGCTTAAAACTCATTAGGGGTATGTTCGTTTTATTATCTGAGCTGTCTGAAATGAAAGAAAACTCGTATTCTAAAATCAAGACAATCCTCAGTTTAAGCTCTGCCAAAAAACATGTGCTTTGTCTGTGTTCATTTTGTATTTTTCAGCTGTGGGACGGTAGCTATTGTTTCAAGAAAAGTGAGTTGTGGTGTGAAAGCTGAATACAGTTAACGTAATTAACAAAAGCAACATCTAATAAACAGTTAGATTAGTTTAAAGAATTAATATTAAAAGCCTGAAAAAGTCAATCCCTCTCGCGGAATATTATGAAATACATAATATTGGTTTCTGAAACATAAATAGGAGTTGCAATTATATTATGTTTGCATGTATGACATGGCTCACCTTTTTCTGTTTTTTCATGCAACATTAATACGAGGTCTGGACAACCATCCTCTGTCTAGCTTCTGCTTTGCGCTTTAGAAAAGTGGACCAGTGTAGAATCAGGTGATGGATTATTCAGTCTCATTTCGATTCAAATGCAGTTTAAGTAGAGGGGATTAAGCAGAAAGTAATATGAACAGCACAGGTGGGTAGGATATTTAATCATCTGTCTCAAAACTGCAGCATTAAGGGCAGTGCTTTTAGGAAGCCTCGGCTAAAAACACGAAAAAGGTTTTCCTGGCATTTGTTCCGGAAACATTGCAATGGAAGGAAATATAGTAAAATGCAGCTTTTTATGTGGTGAACTGTCTTCTGATTAATGCGGCTTCTATACGCTACGTTGCATTGAGAAATAGAGTTAGTAAAAAATGAACACAGCCTGAAATGCTTGGAATTATGATTGAAGGCAGGATAGAAGCAAGACATCACATTGCAGATACCATTTAAAGGGGTGCTAAAAACTACTTACGAAAATGAAATCACATAGCAATGGCACGTGTGAGTGTCCTGCTCTTTCAAGCTTTTAATATTCCAGCATTCGATGGGTACGTTCGGCATATGTTGTTTACATGTAAGCTGCAACAACCACAATAACAGGAGAAAAATGGCACACACTAATGACCTGCAATAAAGTATAGAGGCTGCTTAACTCTTCAATCTTGCCTTATTCATACAGGAAACAAGGCAAAGGATTCTCCATCTGCAAAGAGTGCAAGGAATGCAAGGGTTCTACAACGTTATATGATTTATTGTGGCAAATGGCAAATGTTTGTGATATGTATTATACGGCCTGGTGATGTTGAATAGTGCAAAATTCACTTTCTCTTCAAGTATCTAAAATCACTTAGGGCCAATTGTGTCATGCATCCACTGCCTACTCTTAAAAAATGATAAGAAAACTTTTCATTTTTCTTTTTTAAACGCATCCCGTTTTCCTTTAAGGAGAACGGGTTGCATTTAAAAAAAAAATATTGTTTTATTTGAAAGCAATCACCGACATGGTGGTCTGCTGAGGTGCTGAGCCCAGCAGGCCACCATCCCTGGGACTATCGCCATTCACAATGGGTCGCAAATTGTGACTTAACTTATGAATATTAATGATGTAGGCTGATTTGCGAGCCATTGGAAATCGCTAAATGAAACTCCTGGAGTTTCATACATTCAAATAGCGTTTACATATTTGCAATTCGCAAATAATCACAATTAGGTAATCGCTATTTGAAAAAATGATACATTTGACCCTTAGATTCGGACAGGATTGTGAATGATAGATGATAGAGTGCAGCAGAATCACTTTACTGTCTCCTCTGTAGAGTATGAATCGGATTCCCCTATAAAATAATCTCCCAATGACCCTATATTGCACCCTCAAACTGTGCTTAATTTGTAAAAAAATAAATAGGTAAATAATTAAGCATATGTGTGCAAAATTTACATTACGCCTATTTTTCCCATTCCTTGCTGCTTGCATGAATATCGCCCAAAACTGGAACCACTAACTCCCATTGAGTCGGCCAACACTGTGGTACCCAAATTAACCCGAAGGAGTCTGTGTCACATATTTTGCAACATAATTTGAAGGTTTCAACAAAAATAATGTTTCGAGAGTAAATGGATCAAAACAGTACCAGACAGAAAATTTACTGAATAATGCTGCATAGGTTGCTTTTTATTGCTGTACAATTAAAGTAACCCTGACACATCATTTATTCTTTCATTGCGATATAATTCTGTCCCCTTTTCTCAATTAAGTTTTGTGGGAGATTGTTTAAGGAATTGCAGGGTGGGATTATGATAACATTTCACAGTCAAAAAGGACTATCAATAGACAGCAAAGAAACAGACAATAAATCCAATCACTGGCCACTCTTTATTTTTACGAGTGGTGAATTTTTACTTTTTTCAGGGTATGGTGGAAAGGCATTTCATACTGTATAAACATGGTTGAGCTCAGGTACATTTTCTTCCTCTTAGAGTTGTTGTCTTGTATAGCTGTGTTTTAAGCTGGTTGGAATATTTAAGATGCAGGGGTTGTCCCTCCATTTGATCGTCAACCAGCTAAAAAAAAGTGCTCATGTCCCTTTGCCCAGCCGTCTTGTGACGGCCAGCTTGACATGCGCATTTTAAACTTCTCTAACCCACACAGGCCTCCATCGCTCTTGTGAGTGCTAAGAGAGGCTGCTCCTACCAATCCTGACACTGCTTTCATGCTGTGTACCAAGATGAAAGCAGCATCAGGATTGGTTAGTGGTGTTTCCTGGTCCTGTGCATTGGAGCTTCCAGGAGCAGGATGACGCCGTCAGCAAGACGCCTGCAGGTAAGTTATTTATTTTCTATTTTTATCTTTTATTATCATTATTGTGCCCGCCCTCTGCCCTCTGTAAACATGAGCCAGCCGCCACTGATATAATGCCAGCGGATATGTATGTTTTGATCTCTTGATTAAAGTATATAGTCAAGTTGACATGCACAATCCTCTGGACCATAACTGCTTTTATTGACTTGACAACTGTGGGAATATTGAGCCAAAAGAGTTAATACCAGCTGTCAGGGGATACTGTGTGACAAGAAGTGACCCCGCCAGGTGCAGAGTATGGTAGCTTTGCTGTATATATATATTGTTATTTAATGAGGGTATGAGGTACAGGACGTTTTTCATGATAAGTTTAGGATCCTATCATATCATTATATTATCACAAGTGAAATAACAAGGCATTAATACATATTCCCCTCGGGTCTCGAGCAGTTGGAACCTCAGGGTCTTCATTGTTGTAATGGCTCTGAGCTTTGGCACCTCTAGGAGTGTGGAAGATGGAGGAAGCTTTCCTGGTGACTATCAGCTTTTGGACTAGCTGAAAACTGAGAAGGGCTCTAATGAAAGCTAATACTTCTGGATTTTAAAAGCTGTTACATGAAGCGAAATACCTCAACCTGTCAACCCGTAACACTTTGCAGCCCCAGGTGCATACAATAAAAACTTTTTTCTTGAGGGAATTTTTGTTGGAGTTCCATTTCTCGTGCGGCGCGTACAGACATGTGACAACACCTGCAGGAATTCCATGGGTGTGCATTTCCTGTTGAGCCTAATATCATGACTGTGCTGTTGACCAAAGTCACTGCTTGAGAGCGTGTGCATCAAAAAGACACATTGAATGCTCCCCATACACACAGGAAATTTCAATGTGCACTCAATTTGAGGGCAGCCAGCGTGGGCCCCACAGAATTCCAGCAGAGAAGCTCAGTTGCTGTTCAACGTGAAAATGGCTGCCAGTACCTTGTGTTCTTATTGACTCATTCGAGTCTTGAAAAAATGCATTCCCTTGAGCAGCTTCCTGTTAGTGCAGCAGCTTTGAGGCACTGTTAGCAATTGTATCACCATGTGCAATTTAGAGGTAAATATGACACAAGAAGATTAAAATTAGGTTGTGGCTTAATGGCAGAGCCATCCTCAGTAATCTGTTACCTTGGTGGTATGATTTGAAATGGAGGACTTTGAACATACAAACATGGTGCTGGCTTTATCACTGGTAGAACTCAGCCTGCTGGTGCCATTCCTTTGCATGATGATCAACAGGTGGCGTTTGATAGTGTTACAATCTTTTGTCAGGCACTATTTACTTGACCAAGTCTGTGTTTTCTGTTTTTGTGCAGTGAAGAGATCGTACAGGGGCTCATATTAATGTTGAAGATTAAATTGGGGTCTATAATGTTTTTTTGCTATAAAAGAGACAGACCATTTTTGAATATCTTGTCCCTTTTTATTATTTGTTTAAATAGTGTTGGAATTCGTTGGTGGATCATCCTCAATGGCGTTATAAGCGGTTGACAGAATGAGCGAAGCAAATTACGGCAGGTCTTTTTGGTCTAAATAGACAGTAATCCTCCTTTCACATCAATTATGGCTTACTAAACCAGTTTGGTCAGAAATCCTATTGTCTCTTGCGTACTATGTTGTGATCCTTTACCTGATGAGTTGGTTGGTAATTTTTTCCCAAAGATTTTTCCCAAGAAAAGGGGTCTATTTGATTGACTTAAAAAAGTAGCCTTCAGTATTTGCATTGATTGTAGGTTTTTAGAGAGGGGCCTGATACATGCTATTTTGATTAGGAATGTGATAAGGCTTACATCCAACATGTTGTTGACTAGGACATTTATCAGGGCTGGCCCCTGATCTATGGTGCAAGGAAGCTGGGAATCAGAAAAATAAAATGATATTAAAAGCATTTTATTATCATTTTATTTTTCTGTTTAGATGGGGCGGGGCCAGTGTCCTGCATGTCAGCAGGGGAAGAAGGGCTAGGTGCGCTTTAAGTGTCCATGTCAGTTTGGCCGTCTGTCTGAGGTTGGCCAACCTGACATACACACTTAGAACTCCATCTGGCTGTGTTTCACAGCCTCATGGAGACCAAACCCAGGCTTCCAACCCTTCACTGAGTGGCATTTCAGCCCGTTCAGGCCAATCCCAGTGCTTCTCTCATGCTGTGCAACAGCATGAGAGATATGTCTGGATTGGGTGGTGAGGGGAGCAAGGTAGGAGAAGCACTGAGGCGGAGGGAGTAACAGAGTAGAGGTAGCACAGCAGGTAAGTATTATTTTTATTTTTATGATTGCACCCCCCACTCCGTGAGCTGCCTTACCACCCCTTCCTGCCAGCAGCCACCCCTGACAGTTATTGCTAAAATTCATTGTTTTTTAATGCATTTCTTTTCTGTTTTTTAAAAACTTTTTCCAGTTATACACCAAATTACAATCTAGTTTATGCATATCATCGTAAAGGTTATATCTTCAGTTGTTCTTCTTGTACATTATTGTGGTATTTCGAACATATTCAATATACAGTTCCTCATGGATCATTACTATATCATAACATAGTGTGCCAACGTTAATACAATTTGCAACAGCGAACAGGTATTTCCAGTTGCTGTTTATTGTCTGTGTTAAGTGCTCACTCTCCCATCTTGTCTTTGTCTTGGTTCTGATTTTATGTAATGTGCCTCATTGCCCACATGGTTATTTGTTGCTGATAAATTATACAGGAGTATCTTTGCCTTAAGGGGTTTTGGGTCTATCAATGTTTTTCCCTCACCCATTGATAGTGTCTATAATGGACGTTAATTCACCAAAATGCCAGGGGCAGCGAAGTAACATCATGTGCCATTCCATCTTTACTTTTAATCACACACGCTTATACATATGTACACATTTACTCATAAACACACACTCTTTTACATATGCACACTCTCATGTACAACCACAACATGCATTCAAATGTATTCTTTACTTACCTCAGCTACCAAGGAGGGTCATATTCCAGCTAACTGTACTCCCTTTTTTTACACTAAAAGTGATACTATATTATTATTCACTACTGATGTAATAAACAAACTGATTGAAAACAAGGAAATGCAGTCCCATCAACATCCATAAAGAGGAACCGTCCCTTTGTTACTGGCACTGATTTTGTCACCTCTGAGGCCTGGGGTCGCAAAGGCACTGCCGTGAGCCGCAAGGGGCAATCTGGGAGTTGCAGCTGAATTATATCCATGCTGTCTAATAGCTGAGCCTAGCCAGCTGTCTGTAGGTGTTTGTGGAGCCCCTTGTTCTTAAAATCCATTGTTTGACCCAATTCTTGACTACCCTTGATGAACCTGGTTTGCTTACCATTGAGAGCAGTAGAATTGTGAACTGCCGGCTTCATCAGCTGAAGTGGGGGATGGAGCTGATATTCAGTCTTCCACAGCTTCTTTTACACAAAGTGAAGACTGACCATGAACGAACATCCTTGAGCATCAGTACTTCCTGCGTATTCAATGCATGGCCCAGTCTTCAGAGACTCTCCTTCAGAACCCATCTTTGTCTTTGTTTTTGCAGATGCTCCTGACAAAAGAGAGTGGAAGAGACCCTTCAGCCTGCATAATTGTCTTCCTCTTTAATACACCCGATCAAGTCATTTTGCCAAGGTGCTGCTGAATAATGCAGCACTGGCTTAGTTCAGTGTGCCCCCCACCAGCAATGTTAAACCCACCTACCATCAGCATGTAAGTGTGCTCAGCAGAGTGTTTGGTATGTGCGTCTCCTGTGCTCGGGCAGAGTGTTTAGCACGTGTGTCACCTGTGTGTACATTGTGCATGAATTTTCAACAGAGGTCAAGTAACGCAAAAGGCACTCTGTAGAACAGACTGCTAAAGTCTCAAAGGCAGTTGGAACGAGGTCTCACTGGTGCATGTGGTCTCAAATGCAATTGGACTGAGGTCTTTCTGATATAGCTGGTCTCAAAGGCAGGTGGTCTCAGAGGCAGTTAGACCTAGGTCTTGCTGGTGCAGGTGGTCTCGAAAAAATCAGCCTGAGGTCTTGCTAGTACAGGTGGCTCAAACGCAGTTGGACTGAGGTCTTGCTGGTACATGCGGTCTCAAACACAGTTAGACTGAGGTCTTCCTAGTGAAGCTGGTCTCAAAGGCAGTTGGACTGAGGTTTTGCAAGTCTAGGTTGTCTCATAGGCAGTTGGACTAAGATTTTGCTGGTGTACCATTAGGTGGAATCTCTGGAATCCTGGTCAGCATTTGTGTTTAACATTACGCTGCTTCATACTCAGTTCAGTCAGCATTGTAGATTAAACTCCTTGCAGTGCTGCTTTGAAATGCAGCACTCTGTTCTGTTGCTGCGGTGCAAAGGCCAGTTCATCTCTGCTCTTTATGGAGTGCATGCTGTTTCAGCACATAATCCTAAATAATCCTACTAACACATCTAAATCCTGAACTGCTGAGCTTCTGTTAATACACCAGTAAATCTCAAACGTCTCTATAAATTCCCTTTGCTACTAAGTTATAGCACATCTTCCATGGTAGTGGCATGAATCCCCCAGAATCTTTCAAGCATACTTCAGTCTTGAAGTTATGTAACTTTATTACAGCCATGGGCTCCCACAGCTCCACTAATGCACTGCTCTAAAGAGCATTAAAAGTGCAGACCTCCAGTAAAATGATTTGAATGGTAATAGTAGCATTTATTTGCAAAATCAATACATACATTGTTCTAAAAAAGCCCAAAAAAGGTATGTAAAAGCAGTAGTATGTTGTCCAATATCTTTTAAAACTGTGCTGTAACATGAGTTGGATCCATCAATCCAGCAGTACATCAGTGCTACAGACATGAAACTTGCCTTTGTTGGCCACTCACCCTTTCCTGGTTCCTAGTCAGAGACGGCAAAGGTTCTTGTGCTCTTTCCTTCAAGGATTTTTAAGTAGACTTACACCTAATTGGCTCCTTTAATTTACTTGTAAGGCCCTAGTAAATGGGAATACATGTACCAGGACCAGTGAAATAAGTGCAGCACTGATGCTACCCACTAAAGCATCATTTTAAAACATGTCTCAGGCCTGCCACTGCAGCATGTGGTGCACTTGTAAACTTCTATTTCCACCACACAAAAGAAACCTTTTCCCAGGCCTAAACCTTCTTCTGTAATACATATAAATTACCCCTAAAGTGGTCTCTAAAGGCTCAGAGGACGGAGCACACTGCATTTAAAAAGTACAACATGTGGGTTTAGGTTTACATGTGCTAGCAGTGAAAAATGCCTAAAGTCATTTTTCACTGTTGTAAGGCCTATCTGTCCCATTGATGAACAGTTAGTTGCCTTATTACATTTAATAAGTGATAACCTTGGGTTGCTAGCAAATAAAAATATGCTGCTTACATTCAACTGCAATTTAAAGCCCTTCATAAAGGTAAAGTTAAATTTTAAGTCACAATTCTGAAAATGCCACTGTTAGAAAGCTAGACTTTTATTGTTCTAACATTTTGAGGCTTCTGATACCATTCTAGGTCATATGACTGTGAATGGCTCTGCTGTTAGGTTTGTGTATTTTGCCCAGAAAGAGACACAAATGAGGAATAGGTGTGAGTAGAATGGGCCTTCCTGCCAGAATGGCTGGTGGTGGACTCAGCCTTGTCCCAACTGTGCCTGGCCCCACTTACACTTCACAGGGCACTTCAAAGGACCTGTTTTCAGCACACAAAGGAACATGAGACTAGTCTAATGTCACTCCAGACTTTCTGGTGCATTGATGGAGGAAGGGAAGAACTTTCCAAAAGAACATGTGAAGGTAGTATATAGAATTCCCACTTCAAACACTGGCACCATCTATATATATCACCAGAGCCACTCTTCAGTACGTACTAGATCTAGGGCCATTATAGAAGAAGGACTGCATTGTCCCCACCAACCTGCCCTGCTGGTACCAGAGGACTGCCCTGCTGCTCCCTTCATCCCAGGTTACCCTTAGTGATTTCAAGGGTCAGCTGGCTGATCTCCTGTCTGAACGGTATAAATGCAACGAGCTCTAGAGCCCACCCTGCAACAGTCCAGCTTACTTGATGCTCTGGGGGTGCCTAGACCTGCAACTGAACCCAGCCTGAACTCAGCTGGCCTCTGGTACAGTGAGTTCCTGACACCCCAGAGGTGCCTCTCCAGGTCCTGAACCTTGGCTGATCTCCTCCTGTGAAGAAAACAAACTGAAATCCTGAAGTTTTGTACCCTTTGCAATAGCAGAAGGGGAAGTTCAAGCAAAGAGTGCTACCCACACAAAACATCAATGAGCCTAATTATTTGTGTTACAGCGACTGCCAGCAACAATGAGCAATGTGAAAATGGAACTTCACTCTACAGCAATGACAGCCTGAGGTGACTGCCAAAATGAAGCTCCGCAATGACAATCTACAACACCCAAATGGCTTTTTGTGCCATAGCTATAACAGTCCATCCCACCCGACCTGCTCTTCATGCTACAGTAATGACCATCTGAAATGATCTCTTTGCGATCCCACAACACAAATTGAGCTTTTCATGCTGGACAGTGAAAAAGGTAACTTTTTTAGCTAGCCTCACATGGCCTCTGTATCTGGCTTGCGTTGTATTGTTGTCAGTCTAAATTTGTGACTTTCCCTCAGTCTAGCATGTCCAGATGACCGCAACTGGAGCTTTGTACTTTTAGGCACTATAGAGCATATTTATGAGCCCCTAGCGCCACCTTGCACCATATTAGCATCATTATTTTTTATGTTAATGTAGCCCAACGAAGCCGAAATCCCCGCACCATATTTACAGTGTGGCGCAATGCATGCATTGCGCCACTCTCTAACCCTCTATCCCTTTGTGCTACATTATGCCTGCAACAGGCATAATGTATGCAAAGGGGGCTGAAAAAATGGCGCAAGTAAATCTATGAGATTTCTTTGCGCCATTTTTTTACGGCTCAGAACAGGTGCTAAAAGTGGGCTTCTGTTATGTAGAATGGGCCCCTATGAACTCTGCAGGAGTAGGGCCAACATTTTGGTGCTACTCCTGCAGAGTACATCAATAGCGTCACATAGGATGATGCTATTTCATCCTACCCTGCACCATGGCGCACAGTATTTGTAATACAGCACACACATGGTGGCAGTAGGGGGGCATTAAGGGGCGCAGGGAAAGTGGCGCTGCACTCGGTGTAGCGCCACTTTTCAGAAATCTGTCCCTCAATCTTTTTAGATGTTAGTTTAGGCAGAAGTCATTCTATCAAATGCTAAAGGGAGGAATCATATATTACCCAAAAGCACAGTATTTTGACAAGCAGAAGTTGGCATTATTAACCTCTTAGCTGCTGGGCCTTTTCCCCCAAGTGCTGAGCCCTTTTTTGGCTATTTGGGGTAGTTCGCGCTTAGGCCTTCATAACTTTTTGTCCACATAAGCTATCCACGCCAAATTTGTGTCCTTTTTTTCCAACATCCTAGGGATTCTAATGGTACCCAGAGTTTGTGGTTTCCCCTGGAGGAGACCAAGAAAATAGCCAAAATACAGTGAAAATTTCATTTTTTCCAAACAAATGGGAAAAAAGGGCTGCCGAAGAAGGCTTGTGGTTTTTTCCTTGAAAATGCCATCAACAAAGGGTTTCTGGTGCTGAAATCACTATCTTCCCACCTTTCAGGAACGGGCAGACTTGAATCAGAAAACCACATTTTCCAACACAAATTTGACATTTTACTGGGACATACCCCATTTTTACTATTTTTGGTGCTTTCAACCTATTTCCAGTTAGTGACAGGAATGGGTGTGAAAACAATGCTGGATCCCGGACAGCTAAACATTTCTGAAAACTAGACAAAATTCTGAATTCAGCAAGGGGTCATTTGTGTAGATCCTACAAGGTTTTCCTACAGAAAATAACAGCTGAAATAAAAAAATATTGAAATTGAGCTGAAAACAACAGCCATTTTTCTTTATGTTTTACTCTGTAACTTTTTCCTGCGATGTCAGATTTCTGAAAGCAATATACCATTTTGTCTGCTGGACTCTTCTGGTTGCGGGGATATAAAGGGCTTGTAGGTTCATCAAGAACCCTAGGTACCCAGAGCCAATAAATGAGCTGCACCCTGCAGTTGGTTTTCATTCTATACTGGGTATACAGCAATTCATTTGCTGAAATATGAAGAGTGAAAAAGAGGTATCAAGAAAACCTTTGCATTTCCAAAATGGGATCAAGATAAGGTTTTGAGGAGCAGTGGTTATTTGCACATCTCTGAATTCCGAGGTGCCCATACTAGCATGTGAATTGCAGGGCATTTCTCAAATAGACGTCTTTTTTACACACTCTCTTATATTTGGAAGGAAAAAATGTAGAGAAAGATAAGTGGCAATAACACTTGTTTTGCTATTCTATGTTCCCCCAAGTCTCCCGATAAAAATGATACCTCACTTGTGTGGGTAGGCCTAGTGCCCGCGACAGGAAATGCCCCAAAACACAACGTGGACACATCCCATTTTTTGACAAAATACAGAGCTGTTTTTTGCAAAGTGCCTACCTGTAGATTTTGGCCTCTAGCTCAGCCGGCACATAGGGAAACCTACCAAACCTGTGCATTTTTGAAAACTAGAGACCTAGGGGAATCCAAGATGGGGTGACTCGTGGGGCTCTGACCAGGTTCTGTTACCCAGAACCCTTTGCAAACCTCAAAAAGTGGCTAAAAAAACAAGTTTTCCTCACATTTCGGTGACAGAAAGTTCTGGAATCTGAGAGGAGCCACAAATTTCCTTCCACCCAGCGTTCCCCCAAGTCTCCCCATAAAAATGATACCTCACTTGTGTGGGTAGGCCTAGCGCCCGCGACAGGAAATGCCCCAAAACACAACGTGGACACATCCCATTTTTTGACAAAATACAGAGCTGTTTTTTGCAAAGTGCCTACCTGTAGATTTTGGCCTCTAGCTCAGCCGGCACATAGGGAAACCTACCAAACCTGTGCATTTTTTAAAACTAGAGACCTAGGGGAATCCAAGATGGGGTGACTTGTGGGGCTCTGACCAGGTTCTGTTACCCAGAATCCTTTGCAAACCTCAAAAAGTGGCTTAAAAAACAAGTTTTCCTCACATTTCGGTGACAGAAAGTTCTGGAATCTGAGAGGAGCCACAAATTTCCTTCCACCCAGCGTTCCCCCAAGTCTCCCGATAAAAATGATACCTCACTTGTGTGGGTAGGCCTAGTGCTCGCGACAGGAAATGCCCCAAAACACAACGTGGACACATCCCATTTTTTGACAAAATACAGAGCTGTTTTTTGCAAAGTGCCTACCTGTAGATTTTGGCCTCTAGCTCCGCCGGCACATAGGGAAAGCTACCAAACCTGTGCATTTTTGAAAACTAGAGACCTAGGGGAATCCAATATGGGGTGACTTGTGGGGCTCTGACCAGGTTCTGTTACCCAGAATCCTTTGCAAACCTCAAAAAGTGGCTAAAAAAACAAGTTTTCCTCACATTTCGGTGACAGAAAGTTCTGGAATCTGAGAGGAGCCACAAATTTCCTTCCACCCAGCGGTTCCCCAAGTCTCCCGATAAAAATGATACCTCACTTGTGTGGGTAGGCCTAGCGCTCGCGACAGGAAATGCCCCAAAACACAACGTGGACACATCCCATTTTTTGACAAAATACAGAGCTGTTCTTTGCAAAGTGCCTACCTGTAGATTTTGGCCTCTAGCTCAGCCGGCACATAGAGAAACCTACCAAACCTGTGCATTGTTGAAAACTAGAGACCTAGGGGAATCCAAGATGGGGTGACTTGTGGGGCTCTGACCAGGTTCTGTTACCCAGAATCCTTTGCAAACCTCAAAAAGTGGCTAAAAAAACAAGTTTTCCTCACATTTCGGTGACTGAAAGTTCTGGAATCTGAGAGGAGCCACAAATTTCCTTCCACCCAGTGTTCCCCCAAGTCTCCCCATAAAAATGATACCTCACTTGTGTGGGTAGGCCTAGCGCTCGCGACAGGAAATGCCCCAAAACACAACGTGGACACATCCCATTTTTTGACAAAATACAGAGCTGTTTTTTGCAAAGTGCCTACCTGTAGATTTTGGCCTCTAGCTCAGCCGGCACATAGGGAAACCTACCAAACCTGTGCATTTTTTAAGACTAGAGACCTAGGGGAATCCAAGATGGGGTGACTCGTGGGGCTCTGACCAGGTTCTGTTACCCAGAATCCTTTGCAAACCTCAAAAAGTGGCTAAAAAAACAAGTTTTCCTCACATTTCGGTGACAGAAAGTTCTGGAATCTGAGAGGAGCCACAAATTTCCTTCTACCCAGCATTCCCCCAAGTCTCCCGATAAAAATGATACCTCACTTGTGTGGGTAGGTCTAGCGCTCGCGACAGTAAATGCCCCAAAACACAACGAGGACACATCCCATTTTTTGACAAAATACAGAGCTGTTTTTTGCAAAGTGCCTACCTGTAGATTTTGGCCTCTATCTCAGCTGGCAAATAGGGAAACCTACCAAACCTGTGCATTTTTTAAAACTAGAGACCTAGGGGAATCCAATATGGGGTGACTCGTGGGGCTCTGACCAGGTTCTGTTACCCAGAATCCTTTGCAAACCTCAAAAAGTGGCTAAAAAAACAAGTTTTCCTCACATTTCGGTGACTGAAAGTTCTGGAATCTGAGAGGAGCCACAAATTTCCTTCCACCCAGTGTTCCCCCAAGTCTCCCCATAAAAATGATACCTCACTTGTGTGGGTAGGCCTAGCGCTCGCGACAGGAAATGCCCCAAAACACAACGTGGACACATCCCATTTTTTGACAAAATACAGAGCTGTTTTTTGCAAAGTGCCTACCTGTAGATTTTGGCCTCTAGCTCAGCCGGCACATAGGGAAACCTACCAAACCTGTGCATTTTTTAAGACTAGAGACCTAGGGGAATCCAAGATGGGGTGACTTGTGGGGCTCTGACCAGGTTCTGTTACCCAGAATCCTTTGCAAACCTCAAAAAGTGGCTAAAAAAACAAGTTTTCCTCACATTTCGGTGACTGAAAGTTCTGGAATCTGAGAGGAGCCACAAATTTCCTTCCACCCAGTGTTCCCCCAAGTCTCCCCATAAAAATGATACCTCACTTGTGTGGGTAGGCCTAGCGCCCGCGACAGGAACTGCCCCAAAACACAACGTGGAAACATCCCATTTTTTGACAAAATACAGAGCTGTTTTTTGCAAAGTGCCTACCTGTAGATTTTGGCCTCTAGCTCAGCCGGCACATAGGGAAACCTACCAAACCTGTGCATTTTTTAAAACTAGAGACCTAGGGGAAACCAAGATGGGGTGACTTGTGGGGCTCTGACCAGGTTATGTTACCCAGAATCCTTTGCAAACCTCAAAAAGTGGCTAAAAAAACAAGTTTTCCTCACATTTCGGTGACTGAAAGTTCTGGAATCTGAGAGGAGCCACAAATTTCCTTCCACCCAGTGTTCCCCCAAGTCTCCCCATAAAAATGATACCTCACTTGTGTGGGTAGGCCTAGCGCTCGCGACAGGAAATGCCCCAAAACACAACGTGGACACATCCCATTTTTTGACAAAATACAGAGCTGTTTTTTGCAAAGTGCCTACCTGTAGATTTTGGCCTCTAGCTCAGCCGGCACATAGGGAAACCTACCAAACCTGTGCATTTTTTAAGACTAGAGACCTAGGGGAATCCAAGATGGGGTGACTCGTGGGGCTCTGACCAGGTTCTGTTACCCAGAATCCTTTGCAAACCTCAAAAAGTGGCTAAAAAAACAAGTTTTCCTCACATTTCGGTGACAGAAAGTTCTGGAATCTGAGAGGAGCCACAAATTTCCTTCTACCCAGCATTCCCCCAAGTCTCCCGATACAAATGATACCTCACTTGTGTGGGTAGGCCTAGCGCTCAGGACAGTAAATGCCCCAAAACACAACGAGGACACATCCCATTTTTTGACAAAATACAGAGCTGTTTTTTGCAAAGTGCCTACCTGTAGATTTTGGCCTCTATCTCAGCTGGCACATAGGGAAACCTACCAAACCTGTGCATTTTTGAAAACTAGAGAGCTAGGGGAATCCAATATGGGGTGACTCGTGGGGCTCTGACCAGGTTCTGTTACCCAGAATCCTTTGCAAACCTCAAAAAGTGGCTAAAAAAACAAGTTTTCCTCACATTTCGGTGACAGAAAGTTCTGGAATCTGAGGGGAGCCACAAATTTCCTTCCACCCAGCGTTCCCCCAAGTCTCCCGATAAAAATGATACCTCACTTGTGTGGGTAGGCCTAGCGCCCGCAACAGGAAATGCCCCAAAACACAACGTGGACGCATCACATTCTTTCATAGAAAACAGTGCCTACCGGTGGATTTTGGCCTCTAGCTCAGCCGGCACCTGGGGAAACCTAGCAAACCAGCACATTTTTGAAAACTAGAAACCCAGGGGAATCCAAGATGAGGTGACTTGTGGGGCTCTGACCAGGTTCTGTTACCCAGAATCCTTTGCAAACCTTAAAATGTGGCTAAAATAACACGTTATTCCTCACATTTCGGTGACAGAAAGTTCTGGAATCTGAGAGGAGCCACAAATTTCCTTCCACCCAGCGTTCCCCCAAGTCTCCCGATAAATATGATACCTCACTTGTGTGGTTAGGCCTGGTGCCCGCGACATGAATAGATCACACAACGGTCAATGTTGGTCCTTACGTGAGGCAGCTGTTGACCCTGGGGTGATCCATTCCTGACACAGGCACTAGGTGTAGGCACTCAAGTGGGGTAGTGTTTTTATCAGGACACGTGAGGAGTCACTGGGTGGTAGAAATGTTGTGGATCCCAGCATATTCCTGTAGTTTGTGTGACAGAAATGTGAGAAAAATGGAGTTTTTTTTCAACATTTCAGCTTTGCAGGGTATTCTGGGTAAGAAAACTTTGGGGAATCCACACAAGTCACACCTCTGTGGACTCCCCCGAATGTCTAGTTTCCAGAAATGTTTGGGTTTAGTGTGTTTCTCTATATGGCCACCGAATCCAGGACCAAAAACACAAATGCCTGCCTTACAAAACCAGTTTGTTTTGCCATAGATAGTTTTGATGTCTCCACAATATGATTTGGGTGGTGGAATTTGGGGCTGAACTAAATTGGGGAGCTCCCAAGAGAGCACTCTTTCTATCTCTGCTTGCCACCGCATTCACCTGCTCTCTGGGTTGGGCTAACCCACTATTACCCAGTTGCACAAACAGCTTGCGAAGGGACAGCAGGACTGTCCTCATCACCTCCCTCATAATGTACTGGAAGCGGAGTTATCGAATGGGACTCCTCTGACTGAAAAATCACTCCCAGAGTCTGCGCCATTGTCCTATCCCTCAGATGCTGTCTCAGTATCTGATGTCTCAGTCTCTGATCCTATGTCAGAGCGGTCCTCTGTAACCCGAGTGCAGGCAGCAGTCATCCATCAAGATGCCATCTCTGCTATTGGCTAAACTGTTGCTCTAAAACACTAGCCTACGTAGACAGTCACAAAATCGATGGTGTGTGTGAGATACGTGCAACAGTAGAGGCCACCTTACCTGCGCTTCTTCCCTCAATCAGCACGTACTTTCAAGACACTCAAAAAACACCTTGTCACATACCATTCGTCACAGTCTTTAGCACCTCCTGCGCCCAGTCCAACAATCATTATTGGTGCTCCCACTCCCTCCTCCTCGGATTCCCTCATTACCACCCAGCAAAAGTGCCCTTCATCTCTCCATAGCCGCCCTCCACCCCGCACATACATTTCATTGGTATTATAGCGCAGGTAATGGCTGACTTTACTAATGTACTCAGCTAGTTACATAAAATACAGATTTGCTCTTTGCAGTAGGCATATAAACCTTCTGCGCTTCTTTATGGCTCTAAAACTGCCACTAGACAAGTCGGACCCTTTTCCCCCCAGGGAAACCACATACATATTGACAAAAGTGATATATATATGACAGCCAACCACCTGAAACTCAACTCAAGCAAAACCGAAATAATCCTCTTTGGCCCACACAAAAACACCTGGGACCCCTCATGGTGGCCCACCACGCTAGGCCCTGCACCCACCCCCGCCAATAACGCACGCAACCTCAGCATCATCCTAGACTCCTCCCTCTCGATGACCCAACAAATCAACGCTCTCACCTCCTCATGCTTCAACACACTCCGTATACTGAAAAACATTCAAATGGATCCCCACAGAGACCAGAAAACTGTCACTCACGCACTCATCAGCAGCAGGCTTGATTACGGAAATGCCCTCTACGCCGGCACCACTCTAAAACTCAAGCGCAAACTACACGCATCCAGAACTCAGCAGCACGACTCATCCTTGACCTCCCCCGACACAAACACATCTCTCCACACCTCAAATCCCTCCACTGGCTCCCCATTGACAAAAGTATCACCTTCAAGATCCTCATCCTCGCACACAAATCACTCCACAACACAGGCCCTGCCTACCTCAACGAGAGTCACCTTCCACACCCCCACACGAAACGTCCGCTCAGCTGACCTCTCTCGCGCCTCTGTCCCCCGCATCAAACACACCACCACCAGGGGTAGATCCTTCTCCTACCTTGCACCCAAAACCTGGAACGCCCTCACAACCCACCTTCGCAAGACCCAAAACCTACTTCTTTTCAGGAAGGGCCTCAAAACCTGGCTTTTCGAACAGTGAACCTCCAAGCCCCTTTCCCTCCCCCTGTCCCCCACCCCCCAGCGCCTTGAGACCCTCACGGGTGAGTAGCGCGCTTTATAAATCTCTTTGATTGATATATATAGATCTACCTCTATATATATATATATATATATATATCTATCTACATAGATATACAGTATCTATAGATATATACATGTACATAGATATATCTATAGATATATCCATGTACATAGATATACCTATAGATATATCCATGTACATAGATATATCTATCTACATAGATATATATATATAGATCTATATATAGATCTATTTTTTTTAGTTGTTGTATGGTTTCCTTGGGGGCCAAAATGGCCCCCAGGGAAACCCTACAACATCTAAAAAAAAATATTGCCCCCACAGGGGGTCACCCTGCCCACTGGCGACCCCCTGTCATTTTATTTTATTTTGTATTTTATTTTTATTTTTTTTGGGGGAAAAAAAAAATTCCCCTGGGGGGGCGCGATCGCATCCCCCCCTCTCCCCAGGGGGCTCCGACCTTTTTTTTTTATATAAAAAATATGCCCGGGGGGGCGGCCCGTTTTCCGAGGGGGCCGCCCCCCAAAGTGAAATCCCTGGCGTCTAGTGGTGTTTCCTGGCCCCCGATCGCAGCTGTCCCCCTTTCTTACGAGGCCTTTTGAAAGTGCTTCCTGGCCCCCCGATCGCAGCTGTGCTGCGATCGGCGGGCCAGGAAACCTGAAAGTGTTTCCTGGCCCCCGATCGCAGCACAGCTGCGACCGGGGGCCAGGAAACACTTTCAGGAAGGCCTCGTAAGAAAGGGGAGACTCTCCCCTTTCTTACGAGGCCTTCCCGAACGTGGGGAAGGCCGTTTTCCCCATCGAAGCAGGAAGCGGCCATAAGGCTGCTTCCTGCTTCGATGGGGAAAACAACTTTGTAACGTCAGCGCGCCGACGTCACAAAGGGGCGGGTGGGGGGCGGGGGGAGACTCGGAAGCTTCCGTGTCTCCCGGGAAAAGTTAAAAAAAAAATCCTCCCTGGTGTCGGCCACTGGTCGTGACCCGCACCAAGGAGGTAGTGCGGGCGTCGGCCAGTGGCCGTCGCCCGCATTTAAGGGGTTAAAGGTGGATGTTGAATTTCACATATTTCCCAAATATTAGTTAAAGCAAATTAGTTTTCACCATGAGTCGCTGATTTACAGCAAAATCATATTACTGTACTGTCATCTGAACAACCATACCAGTCAAGCATGACATAGGTACTTTTATCAAATCTGAGGCAGGCATTGATGTCGTTCCCACCTGTGTGCCCATCTGCACCCAGAACACAACCAGCGCCAACCATGATGCCCTTTTCTCCTCAGACCTGGCAAAGAGAGCAATTTTTAATAAGGAGACCCTCCTAAAACTCCAACCACTGAAATGTTGTCATCTTTTCTCATATGATTTAGAGAGAAGCAGTCACTTTATATGCACCAACTGTGAATTTAGAATACCCCCATACATGAGACCACTTCACTTGGAAGCAGAAAGATTGATTTCAGGCAATTCTATGACACTTAAAATAAACTTGCCTAAAGATTGTTATCTAAAAGTTTGTCTTATTAATGTCCTATTACTCTCCACACATAAACTAGACATTTGTAACATTTTATGTGACTAAACCTGGGATCTTATTTTCCTTACTGACACTTGGCTAAAACTAGCTCAGGACCTGACTTTGAATTGTCCATTGTTGCTGGCCACTCAATTCTATTTTTAGACAGAGCTGGCACAGTTATTGGTTCATCTAAGTTCATCTGCTCTAGTGAGGACATAGATATATTAGGGAAGGCCAAGGGACTTGCTTCGACTATTTAGCTCTCTGAGAATTTCACCCCCTCGGGAGCCCTCCCACTTCATAGACTCCTTAACTAATGCTACCAGTCCTCTTTTTCTACAGTACTCCAACTTCACAGTGCTAGGTCATTGCAATTTATATGTTGATGACCCTCAGTGCAAAGCTGCTGAACAGCTAACTGAAACTATGTCTGACTTTAACTTAGTCCAAAAAGTAATTGGCTTCATGCACAATGGTGGCCACATTTTGCATGTTATTTTCTCCAATCTCGTCTCTTTAGAAGTGGGGAATCAATTTCCTTTAGCCTGGTCTGACTCTCACATAGTATCTTTTCACTTAAAGTGTTCACCTACACACATAACCAAGAATAAGCAGGCAGCCATGTGTCATCCTTAGCATTCCATCTCTGAACCAGCCTTGAATATGTTAAGCACTAAAGTAATTATGAATCAGTCAGTAGATACTGACACTACTGTCACATTGTTTGACCTAGAGCTCAAGGCAAACTTTGACAAAATAGCACCCTTGAAACTTAAATGTAAAAAGTTAGACAGGAAATGCCAATGCAACATCGCAGAAGACAAATAGATTTATAACGTTGCTCTTAAACAATTTAGGAAAAACATAAAAAGAGCAAAGGCCTGCCTGTTTTCAAAATAAATGGCAGAAGTAGAAACCTACCAAGAATGTTTGGAAAACTGTAAACTCCTTTTTCAATCCCAAAGTGGGAAAACAATCCACCCTATCATCATAGCAGTTTATCGACAATATTTTTACATTTGTTCAAGATAAGATTTTTAATACCTACTCCAAATTCAAGGGCAATAAGTACCACGATTTCCCCATGACTTTGCCAGAAACCCAGTGTAATGTCTCTCAGTTATCTGCTTTTGAAAATACATCTCTGACTGACTGAATCTAGCTCTGTGTCTACAAGTGAGAGAAAGGCATTGGTACCTTTGCTCATTAAAAAAGGCCAATCTTGATCTATTTAACACAGGTAGTTATAGACATTTCTCTATACTCCCTGTCCTGGGGCAGATGTTGAAGTCATTAGTCAATCACTAGATTACCAGGTTCGTTGACAAGACAAACTGTCTACATCCCTCTGAGAAAATTGGCCTGATTCAGAAGCCTCCTCACTATTTGCCCCCATTTGTACCTGATACTGGTGCTTTATGACCCTGATTGCACCTTGAGCACTGCTAATCAGTCCCAGGGTCAGTGCTCTGTGTAAAATGGTATATGCACATTAGGCATAATTATGATTGGTTCTGACAGCCTACCTACAATTCCCTGGTATATGGTTGGGCATGTAGGTTTAGGGACCCGAGGATAGTTAGTGTACCCCTGGGTGCATTCCTGTGGTCTCTGGTGTCATTGTAAAAGAAGGCCTGCCTTGCAGACTGCTTTCAAGTTGAAGTTAGCCCCACATTTGACTTTGGAATTAACAGTACTTCCAAAGTCCTAAACAACCTTATTTTCACATATGTATCATCCCTAAGGTCTGCACTAGGTGCCGTATGAATTGGGTGCACTGTATATATAATCAGTGACTTTATAAAATATGTTTTATAAGCCCGGGTGGGAAAAAACAGCCAACTTAGTTTTTACCCACTGTAGAACATTAGCTCCATAGACTAACATTAGGAAGCTTTATTTAAAATAATAAAGTCTCATTTCTGCAGGCGAAGAGCTAAATTTGTCCGGTTTGCTATCAAATTAAACATTGGAATACATCCAACAACTTGCAGAGTTTGGATTTACTATAACCAGTACAGAGAAATAACGTTAGAACTCTTTCTGAAAGTTACCAATATCAGCTCTGTAGTGTCCTTGCCTGATTGATCAATCTCTGGCAGCCTGAGCCAAGCTACCCTAATGAAGTGTGAAGTGGCCTGGGCTGAAACAAAGGAAGCATCTGGTGGGAGGAGAACTGCTTCAGCAGATGACAGAGTGAGATGGGAGTAGAGTGGCACACTCGTTTTTAAAGGAGTGAAAGCCACCTGGGACAGAAACTGGACCTCCCCCATTCTGTGTCCCCCACACAGATGGGAGCTCCAATAATTAGATTAGGGACTGGAAGGGAAATTTAGCCACACCAGTAAATGGGCTCAGCCGGATGTAACCTCCAAGGAGAGATTTTCTCCATGTTGTGTTTTTAAAGAATTATACTTTCTAGGAATTATTTTTGCCACACTTCACAGGAAGTGGTCAAGCCAGAGGGTGGCACCCTGTACTCCATTGGCCAGGGGTGCCCTGCTGATTACCAACCCAGGACTAAGGATAAATGTGGCCGAGTTACCCAGCAATCGAGATCCCTGCTGAAAAAAAGATACTGGAGAAGAAGGACTGCCCTGTAGAACCCCTGGTCTGCTCACGAAGGGCTGCACACACAAGGACTACACCAGCTGCAGTTTGGGCTTCACCAAGAAAATGACTTTGCCTTGCTTCTGCAACTCTAGGAATGGACTCCCTATAAAATATAGGTAGAGTGGAGCTGACCAAAGTCCCCTGCATCAAGAGCTTAGCTGACCAGTGTTCAGTGGCCATTTGAGGATTCTGACCAGGTGCATTCTGGATACTGCAGTCTAGCTTCCAAGGAGCAACTCAGAGAGCCTGGAACTCTAGATCAAGTTGTGGACACTTCAAGTACCCAAAAAGGACTTCTGGATGAAGATCCAAATGTTCGGAGAAGTTTAGAGCAACTTTGTAAAAAAACTCCATAAGTGGACTGTCACATTGTCGTGAGTCAAGCCAGCTAACTTCAAACGCGACCCGGCTTGATTTTCAGGTGTATCCCGCTGAAAACTGCGGTGCTCCAGACTTCCAGGATATGACCGGGGTCTCATTGATAGGCAATACAATGACATTGCATAGAAATCAGCTTGCTGGGGAGGACCGCACGATGTTGAGGGAGAAAAGCTCATTGGCCTCAACTTTCGACTTTGCCCCAGTCAAGCATGATCAGATGTCTTCAGTTGGCTTTATTTTGTTAGGCACTAGAAAGCATTTTTTACATTTAAACTTAAAAAAATTAATATCTCCAGTTCCCTACATTGGCTTTTTGTCCCTTTCGTGTAATTTTAAAGATAGCAATATTTTCTATTTTTACAAATTGGTGCTGAATTTTTATTGTGTGTTTTTTTAACTTATTTATTGTTTGTTGCTATTGAATGCTTTACACACTTGTCTCCTAAGTTAAGCCTGACTGCTTGTGGGCTAAGATTCCAAGGGTGGAGCAGGATTCATTTATTGAGACCTTGCCTGAACTGAGTGTGGAATTGTGGCCTGTTACTAAGTGTAGGTACCTATCTTCCCTCACTAATAGTCCACTTACCAACAATCCCTTTCAGGCTGGCTTCCATGCTGGCTTCAGCACAGAATAGTCCTGCATTGAGGTAACAGATTTAATTGAAAACTAGGCTTGACCTACGAGAAAAATCTGTAGTAATTATGCTTGACTTATCTTCTGCTTTTGATAAGGAATCTCATGACAACTTATTACAGTGGTTGAAAAAGCTGGTATAGTGGGCACCATTTGGAACTGGATAAAATCCTTCCTTTCAGGCAGAAAGCAAGCAGCACACTTACCTGCCTACACTTTGGGATACAGGTAGGTTAACTGTGGCTTGCCACAGGGATTAACCCTCAGCCTAACTCTATTTAACATCTATGTGGCTCCTCTTGCCTCTATTGTACAAACATTGGGCTTCAATGTTATGTCCTGTGCAGATGACACTCAGCTGACGTAAGCCTTCAATCACCTGGACGACTCTGTTACAGCCAACTCCCTTATTCCTCAGTTAGACTTTTCTCAAAAATATGGTCTCGGCTACAATTAAGCCTAGCATGCACCATTTCCCATATTGGATGAAATTTATGGTCATGCCTGGATGTGAATAGTTGTCTAAAAAAAACTATTACACGTTGTGTCCTTACAAAATATGTTGCTATGTATGGTGCCTGAATCGACATTTAGAAGATCTAGAATTTCAAGCATGTGTCTACCAAAACTTATTGCTAGATGAACAGTAAACTTATTTATATTAGAAAAGTCATAGAAGAATAATAAATATGCTTCAGTGACATTCCAAATAAGGAGAATATTGAATATAAAGAGATACACATGCACATGCATATCCACAAAGTTACATGATTCTATTGGGCAAAAATTAAAGCCCTTACGAAATGCATTAATTTCTTCCCCATTCAAAGTTTGATTAGACAAATTGATGACAGTCAATTTCCTACTAATAAGCTCACTTTTTGTGGTAATCCCTGTGCTGCATCCAGCATTGTTGTGAGTAAATGCAGGTGTGAACTGTAAATGTGAATGTGAGCTGTCCAGGCGGGAGCCTTCTCCTAGATCACTCCCTACTCATGATACATGTAGGAGGATGGCTCTTAATACAGTGTACAAAAACGATGTGCACTGTGCAGAGAGCCCAAGCAACCCCATCTGGTTATTCAGAGGTAACAAATTAACCATCTAACGCTCTATTTCTTATGGTAGCTTGGTCGAGCAGTTAGGCTAATCTTGAAGAAGTGCTAAGTATTTGCTGTACTCACAATATCAATAAATGTGGACACACGCTCAAACAAATGACTCAAGACAAATTTACAAACATACTTCAGATTTTTATAAAATTTTGAAGACCAAGATCATCAAAATCAGATAAGTAGTTCTTAAGTTATGAGTTTTCAAAGTTTAGTAAAAATAGTCTTTTTGGAGGTAATTACGCATCAGAGGAATCAATGGAAGAAAAATTTAAACATGCATATAAAGTTAGGTAATGTTGTCACAAGTGTCACCTTCTGCTTTTGGGTCAAGGTCATTGAGATCTCCTGTGGGCCAGCCGGAGAACTTGGGCAGTTCCCGGTTCAAGGAGCAGTAGCGGCTGAAAGTCTTGGAGATGGAGTAGAACGGAGAGGGGGACCACTTGAAAATGCGCTGCACAGATGGACTTAAAGGTAAGCCTGGTGGGTCCTCTTGAAGGGTGTCGGTCACAAGAGGTTAGGGACCCCTAGAGCACAGCTGGTTCTCCGATGAAGGGGCCAAGGAGCCTGGGTATAGCAAAGGGTCGTGCATCAAGGAGCCTTTTACAGGGGACTTACAGGGGTAACTGAAGTGCCAAAACGTAGTAAATTTTTAGGGAAAGAGATCTGATGCTGGGAACCTGTTTGCAGGGGCCCAGGGCAATTACAGGTTTGAAACCACATCATTTTCTATGAAAAAATGGGGGTTAACCATGCTAAAAGGGGCCTCTCTCACAATACAGGTATGCTACTGAGCTGAATACTGTAACATTTGGCTTCACTATTGACAACCTTTTCTTATCTAATACCGATGCCATATCTGTTGGCAAATGTAAAAATATGCTCCGGCACCCAAAAGGTCACTGTCCCAATCTTCAAAGCTTTGGATGAGTGGGAGGAAGATTTGTGCAATAAGATGAGGATACTAATACAAAACTCAGAAAGAAAAGTAGAGAAGCTAAAAGAGGAGATAGTGATTCTTGACATTCCTATTAGTTTCTATATGTTTGATAATGATTTTTTTTTCATTCTTTACACATTCACCATAAAATAACTTCCAGTTTCATGGAAAAGTCATGGACATGGGGTGTTTTTTTAGAAAGTATAAAACACAAATAGGTACATATTGTAATTGATGTTTGAAAAACAGCTGTTTGCTTATATAGGCCCTCATTACAACTCTGGTTGTGGGTGATAAAGTGGCAGTACTACCGCCAAATTATGACCATGGCAGAGATATATCCCATAGACAGCCAATGTCACCTTTACTGGGTCGGTACCAACACCAACAAAAGCCTGGCAGAAACAGAGCACAGAAGTGAAAGGACTCACCATTGGAGACACAGGGAAGAACCACGCCACCATGGAACCCGAACTGCAAGTTTTCCCGATGATCTTCTACATTATGCTCCACCTGAAACCAACGCCGACGAAGACAATGATGATGAGTACAGCCACCTAACACACAAGGGAAGGTGGGAGGAAAATGGGAGTGACACACAAACACGCACCACACACACCATACACACAACCAGCTGCACTACAAACACAATTTGACCCCAAAATTCAGCAGAATAATGCAAGGACATCAGGAATTACTGAAAGTGATTGTAATCAGTTCTACATCAAAATTAATAATCCGATTTGGCAATGAAACGGATATGTACACATGTACAAACAAGGGACACTACCCAGTCCACAGTTCAAAGGGCTCATGTGGCCACAGGGCACAGTCAAAGGCCCAACTTGAATGCTGAGCACATCCAAATAGAACACTGCAGGGGCATCAGTTTGTAAATAGGCAGGCACCTCAGGGGTGGGGGGGGCATCTCAGCCGGATGCAGGAACAAGTTCTGCAGGGGGCAACATGCCCATTGCTCTGTACTGGGGAGTGCAAGGCCACAGTCTCTGGAGTGGGTGTCTTCCCCTCTGGTTCTGGAGAGGGCAACATGCCCATTGCTATTTGTCCTGGGGAGTGCAAGGCCACAGTCTCTGGAGTGAGTGTCTTCCCCACTGATTCTGTAGGGGGCAACATGTCCATTGCTCTTTGTTCTGGGGAGTGCAAGGCCACAGTCTCTGGAGTGGGTGTCTTCCCCACTGGTTCTGTAGGGGGCAACATGCCCATTGCTCTTTGTCCTGGGGAGTGCAAGGCCACAGTCTCTCAGGTAGGTGACTTGCCCACTGGTTCTGGAGAGGGCAACATGCCTATTGCTCTGCCCTGGGGAGTGCAAGGCCCCAGTCTCTCAAGTGGGTGACGTCCCCACTGGTTCTGAAGAGGGCAACATGCCTATTGCTCTTTGTCCTGGGGAGTGCAAGGCCCCAGTCTCTGGAGTGGGTGTCTTCTCCACTGGCTCTGGAGGCGGAAGCCCCAACAGTAGCCCCTGGAGGGTGGACTACATGGCGTCCGCCGGCAGTGATGGCTGAATGCTGGTGGTGATTGGGGAGGCTCCTAAGCAGCCCTTGCACTCACTGATGGCTGCATATTGGTGGTGGTTGGGGGAGGCTTCTGGGCAGCCCTTGCACTCACTGATGGCTGCATGGTGGTGGTGGTTGGGGGAGGCTCCTGGGCAGCCCCTGCACTCACTGATGGCTGCATGTGGGTGGTGGTTAGGGGAGGATCCTGGGCAGCCGCTGGCTGCAAATCCACAGCTGGCAGTGGGGGCCCCGTAACAGCTGGTGGTGGTGGCAGTGTTTGCCTGACAGCTTCCGCTGGCGTAGAGTGCCTCTTGTCCTCCTGGTCATGAGTTGGGGATCCCTTATCCTTCCTGGCAGGGGTGGATTGGCTCTTCCCCTCTCTGCCTGGTGGTGCAGGCTCCTTCCCCTTCCTCACAGCTTGTGCAGGCTCCTTTCCCTTCTTCACAGCTGGTGCAGGCTCCTTCCCCTTCCTCACAGCTTGTGCCGGACTCTTCCCTTTCATCCCAGGTAGTTCAGGCTCCTTCCCCTTCCTCAAAGCTGGTGCCGGACTTTTCCCTTTCATCCCAGGTTGTGCTGGCTCCTTCCCCTTCAGTGTTGTTGGTCTGGTATCCCTACCATTACGAGTAGGTGGTGCTACCACTGTCCCAGTGGACTGTTTGGCTGAGGTCCTGGGCTGTGTCCATGGTACCCTGCCCATATGTGCAGGATGGGGGTAGGGGTAGGTAAGAGGTCAATCTGGGAAAAGAAAAGCTTTTTGAGGACATTGGGGTGGGAGGAGGGAGAAGGAATGGGAGTGGATGATGAGGGA
The DNA here is from genome assembly GCF_031143425.1 of Pleurodeles waltl. Lineage (NCBI taxonomy): Eukaryota > Metazoa > Chordata > Amphibia > Caudata > Salamandridae > Pleurodeles > Pleurodeles waltl. Next base: position 754,912,771 of record NC_090443.1, on the reverse strand, counting down.
GTGGTTGTCGGAGGTGAATGGGCTGTATGCTGTTTTGAGGTGGATGGCTGTTGGGTGCCTGAGTGCTTGCGTTTGTGTCCTTTGGGGGGACAGACATGGTGGACACAGGGGACACGTGCATGGATGTTGTGGAGGTGTCTGCAAGTAAGGTGTGTGTTCTGCTTGGCGTGATGACGATGCTGGTAGTGGATATTGATGTAGTGCATGCAGGTGTGAGTGTGGATGTAACTGGGTGGGAGGTGGACGGGGAGGAGGGGGAGACAGTGGAGCAAGTGGATGTTGTTGTGTCTGCAACTGTATAGTGTTTGTGTGAGTGCCTGTGGGATGAAGTGTGGTGCTTGTGTTTGCCTGTTCCACTCTTGGGTGTTGTCTTATGTGCATGCTCGTCTGACTGTGTGCTTGGGATGGGTTGGAGTTGAGGAGAATGGGACTGGGAAGTGGAAGTTGGAGGGGGGAGCGTTGAAACAGGGACAATGGCTGCTATCAGAGAGGAGGCCAGAGCCTGAATGGATTTCTGTTGGGCCGCCAATCCACCGTAAATCCCCTCCAGGAATGTATTGCATTGCTGCATCTGGGTTGCCAGCCCCTGGATGGCATTCACATTGGTTGATTGCCCTACAGAGAGATATCTCAGGAGGTCAATCGCCTCCTCACTGACAGCAGCAGGGCTCACTCCAGCAGGGTCTGAAGTGCCTGAGGGGAAGGAGATGCCCACACTCCTTGGTGAGCGGACTTGGGCAACTTGCTGAGGGGCTACTGGGAGGACGGTGCTGGTACGGTGGTGGCAGCTGTACCTGCAGCTGGGGTGGTCACAGAGGTGTCTGCCACCACCAGGGAGCTCCCATAGGAGGAGGTATCAGAGTCTGTGTTGTCCCCTCCAGTCTCCGCCATAGTGTTCCCCTCGCCCTTGGTCCCACTGGTTCCCTCAGCGATGGTGGACTCTGCCTCCAGGGTCCTGTGTGATGCAGCTCCCTCTGTTGCCCGTGCCTCTGATCCTCTGCCAGATGATGCTAATGCACATAAGGACAGGATGACAAAAAAAGAAAGGGGGAGAGATACAAATGATACACTGGGTCAATGACTGCACCAAAACCACCAATGGTGGCGAACACAGCACCGTCACGCAGAGGGAACAGGCCGGCGCACTATGCATTGCACTACCAGTGAAATGGCTAGTCAACAAGGCATGAGGAGGAGCACACACCGCCAACTGCAGCACACCTGGGACCCATGCAGCCCTGCCTAGAAGTGAATACTAACAAGCTAGGTAACCAGTATCCATAGGACCTACGCTGCTATGTCTGGCCTGGCCTTAGGGGCACCCAGTAACACACATCCACCACCCGGATACCACCCCACCAGCCATAAGTTGTAATAATAGCCACTGTACTCACCCCCTTGTGGCTGCTGTGATGCCCTCAAGTGCCCATCCAGCTCAGGGTAGGCCACCGACAGTATTAGGCCATCGGGGGGTCAGGGTCTGACGGGCACTCCTTCCTCATTGGGAGGCCAACCCCAGCTGGGCCTCCGTAGTCTTCCATGCCCAGCATCTCAGGTCCTCCCACCGTTTCCAAAAGTGGGTGCTCCACCTGCCATAGACCCCCAGGGTCCACACATCCTTGGCAATGGTACACCATATTCCATTCTTTTTATGGGTGCTGACCTGCAGAGGCAATACAGAGAGCAGAACACCATTAGACAAACAGTCCAGCCTTTCACACAAATGGCCTACCATACCCATTTGCATCACCATTGGCACACACATTGCCTAGGGCACACCATGTACACCGCCAAGAGGAAATCTACCCCCTTACACAATACCTTCCCACACAACTCCATGCATTCATGCCCCATGCATCGTGCTCAGATTGTACTCACCTGTTGGTCTGGAGCCCCATACAGCAGTCCGTACTGGGGTAGGACCGCATCCACCAGTCAATCCAACTCCTCCAAAGTGAGGGCTGGGGCCCTTTCCCCGGTCACACCGGCCATGGTAGGTTGCAGACACAGGTAACAGCAGCATATGGAATGTAAGTCCTCTCCTATGGAAGGTCAGGAAACAAGTGAGGAATGTGGATTAGAATGGCGGTCACGTACACAGCGGTGCATACCATCACCACCGGCATAGATCCCCATTGGTCACTGTACCCCATAGGGCCTAATATGAACCAATGAGGAATTTTTCACAACCGCCTACTGCCATGGCGAACAACGTCGGCGGAATTACTTGACTTCCACCTGTCCCTACACGCAGGACAGACGGTATCAATTTCAGGGGGGTGAACAGGCCTATCGATTATTTCTGCATCACAGGATATACAGGCACATACTTTTGAATTACACTGTCCCAAAACATGATTGCATGATGTGGACTGCTGTTGTGGTATAGTTGTTCAAATTGTGACAGCCTACTCACTCTTGTGTCTCTTAGATACCAACCGCTGCGGATGAATAGGAAATGGAGACATAGCCCCGTGTACAGATCCCTGGTGGACTTGGCTACACTGGAGGACAGACACCTATAGACTGGACAGGGCCACAATCACAGAGCTGTGTACCCCGTTGGAATGTGACCTGATCTCAGCTCTCCGCCATCCGACTGGGATCCTCCCTCTTGTGCAAGTTCTATCAGTGTTCCATTTCCTGGCAACTGGTTCTTTCCAAGTGGCAGTCGGCTTGGCAGCAGGATTGTCACAGCCAATGTTCTCAGTAGTGCTGGCAAGAGTCTTGTCTACCCTGATAAAACACATGTGCAGCTACATTGCTTTCCCCCAGGTGGAGGATTTGCCCACTATGAAGGCCGGGTTTTATGCAATGGAACATATCCCCAATATCATTGGGGATATTGACGGAACACATATTGTGTTTGCCCCCCCATGGCAAAATGAAGAGGAATAGCAGCATCCCAAATGTGTTGTCCAAACTACAGAGGCACAGGGTGTGGCTAATAGGTAAGCCTTGGTCCCCACCCAGTATATGTTGATGTATGCCTATGCTGTTGGCTGTATAGGATAGTGTGTGGCTAAATGTTGTCCTTGAATATTTGCAGGTGCCTCTGGTTACCCAAACCTATCCTGGCTGCTGACCTCTGTGAGGAATGTCAGGACAAGGGCACAACAACGTTATAATGAGGTACATGGGCAAACCAGAAGGATCATTAAGAAGCCCTTCGGCATCCTGAAGGCCAGGTTCAGGTGGCTCCATCTGACAAGTCGATCCCTGTGCTACTCACCCAATAAGGTCTGCCAGATAGAAGTGGTATGCTGCATGTTGCACAACCTGGCCCTCAGACGCCATGTACCTTTTATGCAGGAGGAGGAGACCGGAGATGCCCCTGTGGCAGCAGTGGACCCTGAGGACAGTGAGGATGAGGAGGCAGAGCATGAGGATGTGGACAACAGAACATAAGTTATACGTCAGTACTTCCAATGACACACAGGTGAGACAGTGCAACTTCACATTCCTATGACTATTGGGTTATTCTGTTTGGCATTGGCATGCTGGCATTACCCACTTCTTTCCCCTACTTACTGTTACCTATGGATATTCATTTTACAGATGTTGGTGATATGACAATGTCCTGATGTAATCACAACAGCCAGCAACAGGTCATTAATTCTATGCACATACTATGTACAGTTCATTTGCAATGGTTGTAGCGGTTTCAATCAATACAAATTTGCAATACATGAAATACTAGTAGTCGAGTTTTATTCAAGGGTGTTTATTGTTGTGCTAAAATATAGAAGGAAAAGTACAATAGAATGGGGTGATGGTTGAAGAAAGTCCAGGGTATTGTTCCAGTCTGTTTGTAGCACAGGTGCAGTGTCCATGAGGACATAGGAAGGGGAGCAATGACAGTTTAAGGTGGATAAGGTGACTGAGTGGGACACAAGGGGGACAGCCAGGAGAGTCTCATTTCCTGGCGGTAGTCTTGGTAAGTGTCTATGGCTTCTGTCTGGTTTGCAGGGAATGTTTGCAGGGTGGTTCACCTTCTGCAGGGGGAGGGATGCTTGTGGCCTGTGGGTCCTGTGGCAGGACCTCCTGGCCACTAGCGGCAACAGAAGTGGAAGGCTGTTCAGATGACTGGTTAATGGTAGGGGCCTGCTGGTGTGCTGTTACCTTCCTCGTGATGTTGGCCATGTCTGCCAGCAACCCTGCTATGGAGATCAGGGTGGTGTTGATGGCCTGCAAGTCCTCCCTGATCCCCTGATACTGTCCCTCCTGCAGCCGCCTGTTCTCCTGCACGTTATCTAGGATCTGGCCCATCGTGTTCTGGGAATGTTGGTAGGCTCCCAGGATTTCGGAGAGTGCTTCCTGGAGAGTCAGTTCCCTGGGCCTGTCCTCCCCCTGGTGCACAGCAGTCCTCACAGTGTCCCTATTGGCCTGTGCCTCTGTTCCCTGAATGGTGTCCCCACTGCCACTGACCCCAGGTCACTGATTGTCTTGTGGGTGAGGTGTGGCCTGGGTTCCCTGTACAGGTGGGCACACTGCTGATTGACGTGTCTTGGGGACAGAGGTGTGGGTATGCTGGGTGGGTGCTGTGGTGTTGGTTCCTGATGGGGGAGGCTCTGTGGTGGTCTGTGAGTGGGCTTGGGTGATCGACTGTACAGTGGTCCCTGATGGGCCAAGTAGGTCGTTCAGATCCAGAACTCCAGAGTTACTGTCATCAATGGGGGCCTCTTCTGTTGGGGGACTGGATAGTGGTGGCACCTCCTCTCCATTGACATTGGCTGTGGGGATGTAAATGATGTATTATGCTTCAGGTGTATGACATGTGTACTTCTGTACCTTCCCCTCTATGGTTGGTGTTACCCTGCTAGCTTTTGCTTGTGTATGTTGGTGTATTGTGAGATTGTCAGTTTCCCTATGCTGTGCATGCTTTAGTTATGAGTGTCCATGCAGGGCTGGGAGGGGTGTCCATGCATTGGTACAACATTCAGGGCCTGGCATTGGGATTAGTGAATGTGTTGGTGGAGTGTGTGGGATGTGGTGGGGTGATGGGAGTGAGGGTGTGGGTGTGTGATAGCATGCAGGTGGGGGGGGGTAGTTGGTTAAATGTTGACTTACCAGTGTCCAGTCCAGCAGCTACTCTAGTGAGTCCCTCAGAATGCAGTATTGCCAGTACCTGCTCCTCCTATGCTATGAGCTGTGGGGGAGGAGGTGGGGGTCCACCGCCAGTCCTCTGTGTGGCGAGCTGGTGTCTTGCTGCAATGTAATGCACCTTCCCCCGTAGGTAGTTCCATCTCTTCCTGATGTCGTCCCTTGCTCTTGGGTGCTGTCCCATGGCGTTGACCCTGTCCACGATTCTCCGCCATAGCTCCATCTTCCTTGCTATAGATATTTGCTGCCCCTGTGCTCCAAAGAGCTGTGGCTCTACCCTGACTATTTCATCCACCATGACCCTTAACTCCTCCTCAGTGAAACAGGGGTGCCTTTGTGGTGCCATGGGTGTTGTGTGATGTGTTTTGGTGAGGGTGTGTTGGGTAATGTGGTGGAGTGTGTGATGTGGAGTGCGTGAGGGGTGTAGGGGTGTATGTGGTGTGTGTGTCTAGTTGTCTCTGTGTTCTTCTTCTCAGTCTCCTGGTGGCAATTGTTGTACGTAAGGGGTTGTGGGTAATGTGGGTGTGTGTTTTTTATAGTGGTGTGGGTGTGTGGGTGTGGTGTGTGTATGTGTTTCAGATGTGTGTATTTGGTATTGTCCAATGTAGTGTTGTTTTGTATGCAGGTGTCCATTCTGAGCACGGCGGTGTGTACAGCCAATTGTTTATCGCTGTTGAATGTCCACTGTGGTGATCCATGGGTCATAATGTGATGGGCGTTGTTCTGTTGGTGTGACAGTATGGGTCTTGGAACTGCCACTTTATCACCGACCTTTGGTCTGGCGGCTTTGTGTATGTGGCTGTATTCTGTTGGATTGGTGTGTGTGTGTGTCATAATATGGTGAATGGATATTCGCCACTGTGGCGGTAAGTTGGTGGTCATCACCATGGCGGTAAGCGGGATCTACCACCAATGTCATGATGAGGGCCATAGTGTTTAAACTACTATAAATTAAAGAAATGGTAATGTTTACTTGTTTTTCAATATGTTTCATATTGTTGCAACAATGCCAATCATCGTAATAACGTCACAATCATCGCAACTACGCCGGTCATCGTGAACATCATGTGACCTGGAAACAGACAGATATGAATGGAGGAGACGCCCTTCATTAGTCTTTTCTGGAAGTTCACACCCATTTATTTGTTCTTGACTGTTCCATGTGAGATCTGATGCATTCATTGGAGGTGTTCTACAACAATAGAGCAAAACTTTCAATTGCAGGTGTTTTTTTGCGATTTCTTTATCACACAAAATGGCAGAAGGAGGCAGTCAGCAGGAAGAGGTCCCTCAGCAACCAGAGGAGCATGAGCAGGAGCAACATCAAGAAGTCTCCAGTGGCAAGTCATGGGTGCTCCTATCATGTCCCATGAATAGAACAGGTTCCGGGGGAGAGGGGCACTCAAAGATGGTGGCAGCGAGGTACACAAATCAATGCAGCCATAGCAACTATATTGACAGTGGTAGTGGTAGAATGTGAGACACCAGGACACAGATGCTGCCTCTTCGCCGGAGATGAGTTGGAGGCGCACTAGAACATAGTGAAGAGTCAAAGGACAACTTCGGAATGCAAGGAGGTTGCTGGAACGGGGGACAGTTTGAAGCTGTGCAGCTCTGGGACCAGGTGAAAGGGTCGGAGGGGTGTGTCTGGTGAGTGGGAGACAACATAAGCCCCTGGAAGCCCAGTGAGCCGGGGGCATGCAGACATATACACTTTGGCATTCTGGCATTTTACGGTGCTACTTCAACTCTTTGCTTGGAACACACCTCTGTCGTAACCCTATGAAGACTCTTACTGGGACTCTAAAATATAAATGTGAACCTAAGGAAAACACACTAGAGGAATTCTTGAGGAGTGTGCTCTAGGCATCCCTCAAGGAGGAAGGAAGAGCCAGTAGGCTAGGGACCCAGTCTGCGTAGTCACATTTGCAGCTTGCGGTCTCCCAGCTTTACTTCTTGCCTTATAGTTACACTGCATAACCACTTCGCTGGCTCTTACACTATACACTAGCCCCCACAAATGCAACCAGACTATTGATCAAGCACAAGATGAAATGTCTGACAGCGGATCCCATGCTACACTCGTGCACAGCTGGTAAAGGCTCTAAGACTGCGAGGCACCTATACTTCCACCAACTTCAAAGCCAAGGCTGATCTTCTTAACAGGATACAAGTGACTAGTCAGTACAGTCCAGAGATTTTACAACATTCTATATCCCCTGAGGGAAGATCACAGGAGAATAATAGTAAAATGCTATTGGATTCTCTGGCACCCGCTGTTGACAGTAATATAGTGCTCACCACTCAATTAATGAGGATCACGGGAGATCAAGACCCTTTAGGAGTAAGCAAGACTATATTGAGGAGGATACTAGGACCGTCTGCAGAATGCAGAATAGTACTGCAACTGAGAGAGAGCAACCACTGGCATATGCAGTGGAAAATATAAATACCCCATTAAAAACTCTATCAAAATATTCCATCTTTTCAGCTATGACCATGAGACACTCACCAGGACAGCAGACTGTCAGAAGCTACACCACCCATGGGTGAAACCAGCAAGATTGAAATTACCCCACAACTAACAGCCAAACCTTATAGCGCTGAGGGAACATCCAGACAAATGTCAGTTGGGAATGTGGATAGGGCTCTTCTGAAGCCAGGCTCAAAGAAAGATATGGGATGGACCCCCTCAACCCACATCATAAAAGGGTTAACAAAGACGCATACAGCACCCTCAGTGATAGTGCTTCTGCATCAGATCCTGGGCGAGATACGCAAAATGAAAATATCCTAAGAAGAGGCCCACAGGAAAACAAGTGTACAGCTGACCCAACTCAACTCAAACATCAAGACTCTAAACATGTAGATGTCCCAGGCAGGACAGCAGCTCTCAGATCTAGAGGACATCAAGGAGAAGGTAGGCCCAGTAAATTTAAACCTACAGACCGAACTGACAGAAATTTCAGGAGAAACTCGATGATATTGAGAATTACTCATGCAGATCTAATCTAAGATTCGTAGGAAAACTGGAGGGATGCAAGAGTAGGACCACTGTCTCAACAGTGGTCTCTGAACTCATTTGCAAATATGTATGTCCTGATATGGCCGCCACAGTGGCCGATCTTACAATTTCAAGAGCACACCTTGTCCCCACTAATCAGAATGCAAATATAAAGCATACCTAAACTACACTGGTCAATTTTTTAGAATTTCAAGGAAAGGAGCAAATACTAACCAGCGCTATCATAAAATGGGTCTGCCACACTAAGGAGAAATTTCCTTTTATAGTTTTTTCTGATGTGTCATCCGCTGTGCTCGTTGCTGGAGTTTAAAGGGATGATTGACAATTTTAACGCAGCGGGGTTCCGGTAGCAACAGCCAAAACTAAAAGTACTATTCAAGGGTCATTCATTCACTTTTCAGACAGTTGAACAAGCCAGAACCTTTTTGGATCACATTTGCTTGATCTGGAGTATTCCTCAATGAACGGGGGTGGAAAGGTGGCTGTTGTTCACTTGACTCAGTAGGTGTGGGTGAGGGGCCAACTGGGTGATAATTTTACATACTACACTATTAACTCTCTATCAGCTCAATCTGCATGATTTGAGAGGTCAAACATGGAGCACCCTCATTAGGGCAATCACTCTAGATTCTGTTCAGGTGCGATGTCATGCCACCATAATTTGGTGAATGGGTGTAGAGGAGGGAGAAGGGGAAGGCGGGAGAGGCAGCCTGAGGGTGGTGTAAGGGGGTAGAGGGCTCCCAGAGTCCCTGAGAGGTGGGCCTCAGACACAGAGATCTCAGTGGAGGTCGAAGGAGGGTGGGTGTACAAAGAGGAAGGTGGTGCATGGTGTAAAAAACTAAAAAAAGGATAATCAACATGGAATAGTCAGCTGCCTTCATAAGCAGAGTTAATGCTCAGGCAGATAGGGATGAGTGCTCTTCAACAGAGAACTATGACTAAGCTAAACTTAAAGGAGCTTCAGATTAGAACCATCTCATGCAATGTCAACAGCATTAACAACACGAAAAATGACAGTTGATATTAGCACGGCTTTGATCTTCTGGGGCACAAGTTCTTTTTCTTTAGAAAAGTCATTTAAAAATAAATGCCAAACTACCCGAATACATATCATATTCCTTTTTTGTATCGGCTAATGCTTCAGAAAGGGGGTTCGCTATTTTATTCACGTATAGGTTCACTGGGAAAATATTGCAGGTGGGGCGTGACAACTTAGCCTGATGGATATTGGTATCAGTAAGAATCAATACTGTTACTAGCCATTTGAGCCTATAGTGGGCAATTCAAGATTAACCTATTCTGTTTCATGAATTACATGATCTTTTATTCCCGTTTAGTGGATTGATTGGTATGGGGAGGGATTTCAATCTTTTTCAAGAAGTTATTCAAGATTGCTCTGACTGAATACAACACAGAACAAACCAAAGTCCTTAGGGAATTGGTACGGGTCAAACAGGACTTTGCTCTCATTGATCCAAGGAGACCCTATCATCCCACATTGCAGGATAATACGTGCTGCTCAAAACATTTTCATTCCGCATCCAGGATTGACTATGTTTTTAATCTCTCACAGGTGGGATAGAATCGGCTCAGGCATTCGGTCTAATCCGTTCTCTGATCATTCTGCCCCTTGCATCGATCTAAAGGTATATGATACAAAGGGAGGGGAGGGATGCTGGGCCTTTGATATGTACATACTAACCTAAGAGGGGTGGGTCGCTAATATGCAGCAGAAGTTAATGTTAAAGGAATTGTCTCAAACAGATCTAGAGCCTGCCTATAAATATGCAATCTGGGGGGCATGCAAGGCATGGGTATGGTGCAAATGTATTTCAAATGTAGCGGGACAAAACAAAGCAAAATGGAAGGAGATAGATACACTTCAGCAGGAACTAGATCTGGCCAAATGAGCAGATAACAGTTACAGAACGGCCGAAACACATAGTAGTTTTGTGAAGGCTAATCAAGCGCTTAAAGATTACTTCATATTTTGTGAAATCACGTAAGCAACAAATATGCTTTCAGCGAGTTTACGAAGAGCGTGAATACACTGGATGTCTTTTAGCCTGGTCAGTGAAAACAAGGCATAATCAGGAGACCATTTGTGAGATCTGGGATTTGATTAGTAAAGCTACTTAAACTGATAACGAACAGATCAGACATTTATTTTGTAACCATTATTCTGATCTATACTCTCAAAGGGACCCCCCCACTACCGCGGCCAATGCTTTTTTTTTATTTATTAAGGTTTTCATCCATATCTAAAGATCACCAGAAAACCCTGACTCCCCCTATAGCAATACTGAATACCATCAAAACTCTTCCTAATGCCAAAGCCTGTGGTGGTGATGGCTTGCAGGTGGAATTCTATAAGACTCTGGCCAGTCAAATAGTTGATCATCTACTGGTACTTTTTAAAGAAGTTCTGAATGGAGGCAATATCCCAGCGGACTTCATCAAAGTGACTACAGTTAGCTTTCTTAAAAAAGATAAGGCTCCAAAGTCCCTTGGCTCCTACCAGTCAATTAGCTTATTAAACCCAGACTACTGTATAAACATTTTAACAAAATCATGGCTGTCCGGTTGGCTTCAGTTGCATCATCAGTAGTGCATAATGATCAAAATGACTTTTTGCCAGGTCGGTCCATCTCTAATAATACAAATTTCCAAGAACAGGCCATAGATTATTTTTCAACCAACAAGGTAAAAGTGACAATCATGATGTTCGATGCAGAAAAAGCATTTGATTGTGTCGAGTGGGCGATGTTGTTTGTAACATTGGCACGCTTTGGCTTTCCATCTGGAATAATAAAGCTATTACATAATCTATATCATCAAGCACAGGCATCTATCATGATTAATGTGCAAATAGTAGGCCATATCCCCTTTTTGTGAGGGACATGTCAGAAATGCTCCATGTCAATGGTCCTTTTCTCTTTATTTATTGAGCCATTGACATTGCCAGTTAGGCAGGATGCAGCTATCACCTCTCCAGTGGTAGGTGCACCAAAACTAAAACTGTTTGCAGATGACATTATTTTCTATCTAAAAGGGACTCGGGTGAACATTCAGAGACCTTTGGCCAAAATCCAAAAGTTCTCTGATACAGGCAGCTGCAACATCAACCAGACCAAAACAGATACCTTATTATTCAACTGTCATTCAGATATTTTGCCCCAAGAAATACAAGCTAAGTATTCAGACGATAAACCTATATGATATTTGGGCATATTCGTGACCCATGACTTTTCAGAACTATTTAAACTTAACTATTCTGCAACATTGAAGGAAGCAGCCAACTGTTAGCGTTTTCCCTTAACAAATAATAGGTCGGATTTGTATCATTAAAATGTCTATATTACCCCTTTTCACACTTATTTTTTCACATACATAAATCAAATGATGCAAAAACGTATCTCACAAGGCGAGAAACCACGCACCAAGCTGATTACTCTTCAGCTATCCGTAGATGACGGTGGATGTGCACTTTCACATTTCTGTAAATACTACCACTCTGCATGCTTGGACTGTTTAAACAGGATGGCAATAAAGAAAGGCAAATCAGACTGTTTCTGTTTACAACTGATGCTTCAGGAAATCAGACTCCAAGTACCTGCATTCCTTAAAATCCCCAAACTCCCTAAGAAATCCAGAAACAAACTCCCTAATGTCCTCGCCAAAATATTTAGAGATATCCATGATAGATAGAAATTCCCACTAACACATTCTCAAATTCTTTTAAAAAAATGCTAGGATTGCTGAACTGAATCTGCCAGCAAATATATTTAGGGCATGGACCAGCTTGGGGTATCATAAGCTGGAGAATTTTCTTCTTTCAGAACAAATCAAAACATGGCAGCAACTAACAACAGGCCAGGATAGAGTTCCGATAGCTCTTAGATTCTCTTATCTACAGATAACACAACACCTATCTAGATACAAAACAATGAGCAGGGGAATTTCTGACCATATTAATAAAGCGCACTTCATTAAAAACCTCATTGTACTAGAAAATTGGTACCGAACATTGTATACACATTCACAGGAGACTGCCACATATATAGTTTTTGATTCTATTTCTCAATACATCAAAGGAAGGTTAGACATGACGGGCAGGGCTAGGTTCAACCGCATGACGTATAAGGCCCTTTGGGAGGCAATTCCAGACCAATGGCCTTTTTTTCGAAGTGGGATTTATGTTACACTCCATATTGCATACACCAGATGAATCCAGCAGCATGGGCGAGATGCCCTAAGTGTAATCATCCTTGTGGAGATTGGACCCATATGGGCTTTCTTTGCCCTAAATTAGTTAATTATTTGGAAAACATCTACAGCTTTTAAGCAATAATTTATAAGTACAGATGGAACCTGACTTATGTGGAGCCTTACTAGGGATCTCCCCAGCCAGCTGCCAGCTTGGCATGCGTTAACAACAATTTTTATTTACTGGCTCTCTAGTAGCCAAATCACTGATTCTGCAAAGATGGAAGACCCCTAGTGCTCCCACGTGTGAGGCCTAAATCATCAAGATGCACCAGGTTCAGAGATTAGAACAAGCATATGCACCAAGGGTAGGGGCAAGGAGAAAAGCTGAAGGGATCTGGAAGTATATGGAGGGAAGGGATTGAGTAGAGGATGCCCCATCAATGACTCGAGAGGGAGGGGGAGGTGAAGGAATGGTGAGATACTTTCTGTAATACCCTCTACGCTTTTTTTCAATTTTAAGTATCCTGCAGACAAGGTCAGGTATTCATGTTGACAGTGAATTTGTGAAAGCGATTATACAGAAATAAAATAAATGCAATTAAAAAGAGAAGACTCCAGTGATGGTGAACCAACCCCAAAAGGCAAAGTATTGCATGGGAATTTGTATTAGTTCCTTCAGGGTAATCCAAAAGAGTAGCCAAATTAGTAAAATGCAGCTTGTGTGATAAGACTCTTTCAAGGGACACCAATAAAAAATACTCTTTGCTACCACTAGCATGTTGTGCCACTCAAAAATGTACCACAAGAGGGACCTGAGGAGAGCACAAAAAGAGAGAGAGGGTGATGCACCATCCAGTGCTCCATCGCCTGCTCGAGGAGAGCCAGTTTCAGCAGAGGTTCTAAAGAAACTACCAGAAATTTGTCCTGAAATGAGGAATATTGAAATCTACTGCTTGACTGAAATTGTTCCTATTATGTTGTGCAGTTTTTCTGCCATTTCCCTGTTTGTTCTCACAGTGGTTTTTTGCCTTTGTTGCCAATTTGTTTGGAAAAAAATACCAAAAAAATTACATAATTGTAGAAATAAAAAATAAAAAAATAAAACAGTTTCAGAAAAAATGAAGAAAAAAAGGTTATTTTTAGAACGGCATTTCATGGTTTAAAAAAAGATAAGCTGCATATGTGAGAAAGAGTCCCTGGCAGGTAACTAAGTAACTTCATGATAGTATTCAGCTTAGTGAGTGATTGCATGAGTGCTGTACGGGTGATTGCCTGTATAAGTGAATCTATTGGTGAGTAGGTGAGGGTATTAGAGCTATGTGGGTGAGTGAGTGATTGCATGAGTGGTGTTAGTGAGTGAGTGATTGGGTGCAATAGTGTGTGTATAAGTGAGTGCATATATAAGTGGTATATGGGTGATTGAGTGAGTGCATGAGTGCATGTATGAGTAAGTGAGTGCAAGCATGTGTTTATGATGAGTAAGTCTCTGAGTGGCATATGGGTAAGTGAATGTATGCATAAGTGAGTGTACAAGTGTTGTGTGGTTAATTGTGGGACTGCATGAATGCATGTATGAATGAGTATGTTAGTGCATGGGTGAATGTATGGGTGAGTGAGTGGCTGCAATAGTGTGCGTATGAGGGAGTGAGTGTATGAGTAGTATATGGGTGATTGAGTGAGTGCAAGAGTGCATATATATGAATGAGTGAGTGCAACAGTATGTATCTGAGTGAGTGTGTGAATTGTATATGACTGTGTGGTTGTGAGTCAATGAGTGAGTTCATGTGTGTGTAAGACTGAGTGCATGGGTCGTATACGGGTAATTGTGTGAGTTCAGGATTGCATGTATGTAAGGAAATGCCTCCTTGGCATGGTTACCCCTGACCTTTTGCCTTTGCTGATGCCAAGTTATGATTTGAAAGTGTGCTGAGGCCTGCTAACCAGGCCCCAGCACCAGTGTTCTTTCCCTAAAACTGTACCTTTGTCTCCACAATTGGCACACCCTGGCATCCAGGTAAGTCCCTTGTAACTGGTACCCCTGGTGCCAAGGGATCTGATGCCAGGGAAGGTCTCTAAGGGCTGCAGCATGTCTTATGCCACCCTAGGGACCCCTCACTCAGCACAGACACACTGCTTGCCAGCTTGTTTGTGCTGGTGGGGAGAAAATGAATAAGTTGACATGGCACTCCCCTCAGGGTGCCATGCAAACCTCACAATGCCTGTGGCATAGGTAAGTCACCCCTCTAGCAGGTCTTACAGCCCTAAGGCAGGGTGCACTATACCACAGGTAAGGGCATAGGTGCATGAGCACTATGCCCCTACAGTGTCTAAGCAAAACCTTAGACATTGTAAGTGCAGGGTAGCCATAAGAGTATATGGTCTGGCAGTCTGTCCTAAACGAAATCCACAGCACCATAATGGCTACACTGAAAACTGGGAAGTTTGGTATCAAACTTCTCAGCACAATAAAAGCACACTGATGCCAGTGTACATTTTATTGTGAAATACACCCAGAGGGCATCTTAGAGATGCCCCCTGAAAACATACCCGACTTCCAGTGTGGGCTGACTAGTTTTGCCAGCCTGCCACACACCAGACATGTTGCTGGCCACATGGGGAGAGTGCCTTTGTCACTCTGTGGCTAGTAACAAAGCCTGTACTGGGTGGAGGTGCTTCTCACCTCCCCCTGCAGGAACTGTAACACCTGGCGGTGAGCCCTAAAGGCTCACCCCCTTTGTTACAGCACCACAGGGCACCCCAGCTAGTGGAGATGCCCGCCCCCTCCGGCCACGGCCCCATTTTTGGCAGCAAGGCTGGAGGAGATAATGAGAAAAACAAGGGGGAGTCACTGGCCAGTCAGGACAACCCCTAAGGTGTCCTGAGCTGAGGTGACTCTGACTTTTAGAAATCCTCCATCTTGCAGATGGAGGATTCCCCCAATAGGATTAGGGATGTGCCCCCCTCCCCTCAGGGAGGAGGCACAAAGAGGGTGTAACCACCCTCAGGGCTAGTAGCCATTGGCTACTAACCCCCAAGACCTAAACACACCCCTAAATTGAGTATTTAGAGGCCCCCAGAACCAAGCAACATAGATTCCTACAACCTGAAGATGAAGGACTGCTGACCTGAAGCCCTGCAGAGAAGACAGAGACACCAACTGCTTTGGCCCAAGCCCTACCGGCCTGTCTCCCCACTTCAAGAAAAACTGCAACAACGACGCGTCCCCCAGGGTCCAGCGACCTCTGAAGCCTCAGAGGGCTACCCTGAATCTAAAAGGACCAAGAACTCCCAAGGACAGCGGCTCTGTTCCAAAGAAACTGCAACTTTGCAACAAAGAAGCAACTTTTAAAGACCACACGTTTCCCGCCGGAAGCGTGAGACTTTCCACTCTGCACCCTACACCCCCGGCTCAACATGCGGATAACCAACACTACAGGGAGGACTCCCCGGTGACTGCGACCCTGTGAGTAGCCAGAGTTGACTTCCCTGATCCCCCACAGCGACGCCTGCAGAGGGAATCCAGAGGCTCCCCCTGACCGCGACTGCCTGCTTCAAAGAACCCGACGCCTGGGAAACCCACTGCACCCGCAGCCCCCAGGACCTGAAGGATCTGACCTCCAGTGCAGGAGCGACCCCCAGGTGGCCCTCTCCCTAGCCCAGGTGGTGGCTACCCCAAGGAGCTCCCCTCTTGCCTGCCTGCATCGCTGAAGAGACTCCTGGGTCTCCCATTGAAACCTATTGCAAACCCGGCGCCTGTTTGCACTCTGCACCCAGCCGCCCCTGTGTCGCTAAGGGTGTACTTTTTGTGCTTACTTGTGTCCCCCTGGTGCCCTACAAAACCCCCCTGGTCTGCCCTCCGAAGTCACGGGTACTTACCTGCTGGCAGACTGGAACCGGGGCAACCCCTTCTCCATTGAAGCCTATGCGTTTTGGGCATCACTTTGACCTCTGCACCTGACCAGCCCTGAGCTGCTGGTGTGGTAACTTTGGGGGTGCCCTGAACCCCCAACGGTGGGCTACCCTGGACCCAACCTTGAACCCTGTAAGTGTTGTACTTACCTGTGAACTTAACATTTACTTACCTCCCCCAGGAACTGTTGAATTTTGCACTGTGTCCAATTTTAAAATAGCTTATTGCCATTTTTGCAAAACTGTACATGCTATTGTGATGATTCAAAGTTTCTAAGATACCTGAGTGAAATACCTTTGATTTAAAGTATTGTTTGTAAATCTTAAACCTGTGGTTCTTAAAATAAACTAAGAAAATATATTTTTCTATATAAAAACCTATTGGCCGCGAATTGTCTTTCAGTGTGTGTTCCTCATTTATTGCCTGTGTGTGAACAACAAATGCTTAACACTACCCTCTGATAAGCCTACTGCTCGACCACACTACCACAAAATAGAGCATTAGAATTATCTTTTTGCCACTATCTTACCTCTAAGGGGAACCCTTGGACTCTGTACATGCTATTTCTTACTTTGAAATAGTGCATACAGAGCCAACTTCCTACAATGTATGATTGAGTGAGTGTAACAGAGTGTCTCTGAGTGACAAAGCTTATGGGAGGTATATGGGTGAGTGAATGAGAACATTAGTGCATGTATAGAGGGGGTGAGTGAATGTATGAGTGTGTGTATCAGTATGTGAGTGTATGAGAGCTGTATGTGGGAGTGAGTGATTGCATGAGTGCTTGTATGAGAGAGTGTGTGAGTGCAAGAGTGTGTGTAATTGTCATTGAGTGTATGAATGGTATATGGGGATTGTATGAGTGTATGAGTGCATGCGTGAGTGAGTGAGTGAAAGGGTGTGTATGAGTGGTTTTTGGGTGATTGATTGCATGAGTGCATGTACAGGAGAGTGAGTGAATAAGTGTTGTGCGGTTAATTACCTGACTGCATGGGTGCTGGTATGAGTGAGTATGTTAGTGCATGGATGAATGTATGGGTGAGTGAGTGGCTGCAACAGTGTGTGTATGAGTGAATGAGTGTATGAGTGGTATACGGGTGATTGAGTCAGAGCATGAATGCATTTATGAATGGGTGAGTGCAACAGTGTGTACATGAGTGAGTGAGTGTGTGGAGGTATATGTCAGAGCGACTGCATAAGTGCTTGAATGAACCCAATTGCACATTAGTGTTGGAAATAAAGTTAAACCAGCAAACGCTGTTAAACAACGCGCTGGCTGATGGACATTAGATACACTACTGACTTCTCAAACCGTAACCATGCAACGGGCTGACAACGATAAAACCCACCAGGCAATAAAAACAACACTGTAAGACAACTGCAGGTAACATAATGAATGAGATGTATAGTTGAATAACTACAAGTATATGCTGTACAATATGCTGTAGCAATGCGTTTCGTACATATCAACCAATATGTAACGGTATAAACAACGCACACCATACTATTTCAAAATGAAACAACATGAAGCAATGTAATGATAATACCAATAAACAGATTTATGGAGAAAAAATGAGTGCTTGAATGAGGAACTAAGTAAGTGCAAGGGGGTGTATTTGAGTGAGTGAGTGCATGAGTGGTATATAGGTGATTGTGTGAGTGCAGGAGTGCATGTATGAGTAAGTGAGTGAGTACAACAGTGTGTGTTTGAGTTACAGAGTGTATGAGAGGTCTATGGGTGAGTGAGTGCATCATTGCATGTATGAGTGAGTGACTGAGTAAAAGCAAGAGTGTGTGTATGAGTAAGTGAGTGTATGAGTGGTGTATGGGTGATTGAGTTTGTGTGTGCGAATGAGTGAGTGTATGAGTAGTGTATGGGTGATTGAGTGTATGAGTGCATGTATATGTGAATAACTGAGTGTGTGTGCTCGTATGGTTGAGTGAGTGGGTGCATGAATGGCTGAATAGCTGAGTTAATGGGTCCATGAGTGGCTGTATGAGTGAGTGAGAGGGTGAGTGGGGCATGGGTGACTGAAAGAGTGTATGAGTGTGTATAGGTGAGTGAGTGCATGAGTATGTATGGGGAAGTGAGTGAATGCAAGAGTGTGTGTATGAGTAAGTGAGTGTATGGGTGGTGTATGGGTGATTGACTGAGTGCATGAGTGAATGTATGAGTCAATGAATGAGTATACGCTTGGTGTTTGAGTGACTGAGTGAGTGTATGAGTGCTCCTATAGGTGACTGATTGAGTGTATGAGTGGTGTATGGGTGACTGACTCAGTATATAAATGCATGTATGTCCAAGTGAGTGAGTGCATGAGCAGTGTATGGGTTAGAAAGTGGGAGTATCAGTAGTGTATAGGTGACTGAATGAGAGTATCAGTTGTGAATGTGTGATTGACTGGGTGCATAAGTATGTTCATGGGTGAGTGAGTGTATGATTGGTATATGACTGAGTGAGTGACTGCTTGAGTGGTTGTGAGTCACTGATTGAGTGCAAGAGTGTGTATATGGGTGAATGAGTGAATGCATCAGCAGTGTATGAGCGAGTGAATGAAGTAATGAGTGGCATATGGATGAGATAGTGCATGGGTGACTCACTGTATGTATGAGTGAATGTATGGATGAGTGAGTGCATGATACATTGATTGAGTGCATGAATGCATGTATGGCTGACTGAATTACTGCATGCGTAGAGCCTGGGTGTCTGACTAATTGCATGAGAGAATGTTGGATAAATGAGTGAGTGCTGAGTGTGTGTGTGGGTGATTGAATGAATGCATAAGTAAATGTATGGGAGATTGACTGAGTGTATGATTGCATGTATCAGTTAGAGAGTGTATGAGTCATGTATGGATGCCAGATTGAGTGTATTAGTGGTATATGGGTAAGTGTATGTATGGGTAATTAATTAGTTAAATGAACGGTGTGTAGGTGACAGTGTGCATGAGGAATATAGAGGTGAATGGGTGAGTGTATGAGTAGTGTATGGCTGAGTTAATAGTTGTGCGGATGTGTGCATAAGATATTTGTTAAATGATTCATTAAACTGTGTACTTACCTGAATGATAGTTGAATTAAACTGTAGGGTTTTGTAGGAAATAGGCAAAAAATTTAATAGAAAGTTATAGCAAAATTATGTTTATGCTTTCAAACAGCCTCCCTGGGATCTGTAAGCAATATGTATGTTGTTCAAAAGTCTTTTGAGATACCTAACATCTTCAACTGCAGCAATCATTGGGAAAAAAATAAAAGATAAACATGTTAGTATTTTATCTTCACAGTTACACAAACATAATAATACTGAATGCATTACTGTAAACAATTACATTTTTTCACTGTTCTAAGCTTTCACACTTCTTCACTGTATAATGATGGTCTGTATAAAACATCATCTTTGAACAGTAGAAAAAAACAATCAATGGATTGCAAAAAAAAATATCACTACAAATAAGTGACACTATGCATTGCACTCACTACATTTCTTTAGTTAGTGGCTTTCTGTCTAGTTAATACAGTAATCTAAAGAGGCAGAATTACATTTGTTTTCAATAATCATGTCTGGTACAATATCAGAAATAAATATGAAGTGGTTTGCTATTTCACAAGTCAAATCCATGCATACAAAATCTCACTCAACAGTTTTTTTTTTCTCAATTAGGATGTAGGATTTTCATTTGAGAAACAAAAGGGGAGGTTTTTTTACTTGTGAAGAAATGTTATTGTTTCAAGTTCATGTGCTGTAATTGGAGTATGTTCTTCCAGTTTTACAATTTAATTTGAAAGCATTGTATAGGTTTGATATGCTACTCCCATTCATGATTATTAAACTACTTCTTTTTAAAAGACATTTAATAGGCCAAATAATGTCTCAGAAAAAGATGAACCATGAAGAGGAAACACTGTGAGATGATTTTTTAACCAGAATTTTACCTTACAACTTTGATTGAAGAAAGAGAAGAAATGACTTTAGTAGTTTTAACAGAAGTATTTGTTTGTATTTTAGGTTGATGTTGTTGCATTCTGTCCATCCACTTTTACTTTTTAAATACACAGTGTAGTGTCCAGGCATTGTAATTACTCCTACGTGAAAGATGAATAGTAAACTTTCTTCCTGGAAGTGATATTTGTCCAGTCTTAAAGTTTGTAATTTGAGTTTCTATTTTGGAACCATCAGGTCTGCAATTTTGTAGCATTACCATAAGTTATTTTCCTATCTTTTGTAGAAACAGTGTAGAGAGAAGGTCAGATCTGCAGTCTGGGCAGGCTATAATTTTGTTGCCTTTTCTGTGCAATTTGTCAAAAAGTACACTTTTACATTTTGGTAATGTTAAGAAGAGAAATTGTTCAGAGTTAATTCCAGTACTAGATGTAAAAGAGCAGTCCTTGCAGTCATGGGTCCATTTGTAACTGAGTCCAAAAAGTTTGTCAGTATTTATTTCTTCTTCTTTTAAGGTTCTAAGCATAACCATATTGAATCCCGGTGCATCTTCTTGAGTGTTGAGAGTGTTGAGAGTAAACATTATTGATCAAGTATATACATCCAAAAAGTCTCAGACCGAGGAAGATGATTATATTATACTTCTTTCACTCGTTAAATGTTGCAGCAAATTATATTGTGCAGAAGACATCCTCTTATCTGAATGTTGTTCAATTTGGTTTACTACATGGGTAAATGGAATGGTATGTTTAGAACGACATTTGCATAGCAGTTGACACCTGAACTGTCTTCTAAGTGGTAATATACAAGTTCATTATAATTTTTCAGTTTTTACCCCCTAGCACTGTCTGTGTTGTCATTCTCTCTATCCTTTTCTTGAATATCTATAGACTGTTTTGTAATCTTCCACTTTGGGCAGAGTATCTGTTTCTCATAAACAGGTTACTGGCCTAAATTAGGAGTGCATAGACTTCTTAGCTGATTATACACCTGTACACAATTTATGTCAGCACTAACTTTGCTCTCATCAAAGTCAATTAAAGACAAACCGGATAAAAATCTAATTAATGACACTGCTAGATATGACATTTCTTCTTTGAATACAGAACTTCCAATATTAACGAAAGCTGCATCTTCACTTAAACCTTGTGATTTATGGATGGTTACTGCATATGCTAAAGAGACAGGAAACACATTGTCATAGGATGTTGTCTTATCCAGGTGACTGGTTGACACCTGTTCGATATAAGTCAAAAGGACCCTCAATGAAGGACCACACGCCAATTATAAATACAATTTAGCTTTACTAGAATTGCAGGTAAAATGTAGGCATTTAGCACATTAACAATAGTAGAATAAGAATAGCAATGAAAAGCATCCATTTATTTATATATATAAGTACACTACAAGGAGCATCTATGTATATATATATATATATATACATATATATATATATATATATATATATATATAAGCAAAGAGTTCACTGACAGATATAAGTTTTGATTAACTGTATACTAAAATGCATCACACTACGATATTCAGGAAGCAGAATATGAATGAGTTGAATACTTCAGATAAGCTTTGATTTACTTCACACCAAAATGCATGTTTCAATTACTGCAGCAGTTCACACTAAGAGGTTTAGAAAACAAAATATAAACAAGCTGAATACTTCAGGTTATAAACACAGAGCAAGCATAAATAATCAGTCATAATAATAGAGCAGAGAAACAAAGGCCTTTCATCCCTGTGTGGAAACATAACTTAGTCCACATGCTGGGAAGCCCTCTACCGCCTGCTTGTACCTCTCTCCCCCTCAAGCACCACGAGCAAACAGGGAGGCAGCGCTGGGCCATGGCAGCTTCCACAGTTCCATCTGCGAGCTTCCAAATCCCTCAGCCACACTTCAGTGCTTAAATAACTCGAAGCTTGGATTCTATCTCATTCTGGCATTTTCTAGCTATGTTATCAGTACTTGGCTGCTCTGCTCTTCTCCAGCCTTTGTTTTCATTCCATCTTCTCCCTGTACTCTCGTTCTCAAGGTTGAGATGGAGTCTTCTACACAAACAAGCTTGAAAATAATATCATGAACTTTTCCACGATGTTTGGGAGGGGGTTTCAACAGGCATTACACTCATCTACACTGCTCAAGCTAATTAACCCTTCGCGTTACAATGTCTTCCTTATCTTTCCCTATACTGAACAGATGTATATGTCTTTTATAAGGAAAAACTGTACAACACACCAATCAATATTCTCATCTCACTGAGCAAATTTTATAGCCAAATAGTCTACCTCACCTCTATTTGGAAAATTGATGAAATCAATTACTTTACCCATTGCACCATTTACTAAGCATTCCTCAAAATGTAAATTCCATTGTAAAATAACAGTTTTTGCATGCTCAGGAGCGCTTTTCTAATTCTGCAGTATTCAATACTGATTTCTCCAAATAATCCAATTTTGCTTGTATTTTATATGTTAGTAGTACTGTGACTCCTTTATGTTCCATTTTATCAATAGCAATAATGTCCAAAATGTCTTCTTTCTCTAGTTGTATTAATTTTTCAATAAAGGTTGAGCACTCTTGATGTGTTGACATTAAACAAACTATAGATTTCTCTATTTTTATGGAACTGAACATTAGTTCTTGTGCAGGTATGTCAAATGTGAATAGATTGATGATTAGGTTGCTTTCCAAAGAAGGTTTCCCCTGTTTTGTAAGAACTCCCAATTGAATGTCTTTCAGTATCTCTCCATATTCCATATCGAATGCTTGGTGCGTGTTTTTTACTAATTCTTTGTACTCAAAGTTTAACCAAATTGTTACATTGCCAATACATCCTAGGGAATTTATTGTTACATTATACAAACGAGTTTTAAAAATTGGTTGTCCTATTACAGGGGTAGCTTGGAGTAGGTCACCAAAGATAATTACATGTTTTCCTCCAAATAGTACATCACCATTTTTTCTTAAAACTTGCTGCATTCTTAAGTGTATGAAAGCAGGCATTAGGTTCGATACCATGCTCACTTCATCAAAGATGAAAAGAGTCATCCTTTTCAATACTCTTGATACTTCATGTCAAGTGTCATCAGATAACTTCTGATATTCCATTTTATTGTCATGTTCAATGGGTAGCCTTATTAGTCAATGCAGAATAAGTCCTTTAATCTTATGAGCACATGACAAATGTGAATCAGTAGTCTTCTGTAGATAACTAACTTTAATTAGGAAGCTTTTTACAGTACCAGCTTGGTTACTGATATACAATGATATTGGTTTATATGTAGGACATTCACATTCTTTTTTATGGAGAAAAGTGTGTTCTATTTTACTTTTAACTTTGCTGTAAATTTCTCTCTGTTCACAGTTCAGTTGTCCCACTAACCATTCTAAATTCACAGTTTCCTCTCTTGATTGCTGCATAGCAAACTCCACTTCGTTCATTGCTATAGCTACTTTGTTTTTGAATTATTCGTTCTCCAAGAGGATCTTGAGTTGCTGGTGCAGAACTTTGGCTGCTTCATGAACTCTTCCTTGTTATTTCAGCAGCAATATGTCTTCTTGTTAAACCTCATCTTCTAACATCTGTAGGTATGTTGGAAAGGCGGAATATTGTCTTTTGCAGCATTGAATGAATCTTCATAACAGTCATAGGGGGTGATTCTGACCGCGGCGGACGGCGGTCGCCGCCCGCCAAGCGGTTCCCGCCGAAAGACCGCGGCGGTCATTCTGGCTTTCCCACTGGGCTGGCGGGCGACCGCTGAAAGTCCGCCCGCCAGCCCAGCGGGAAACACTCTTCCCACGAGGAAGCCGGCTCAGAATGGAGCCGGCGGAGTGGGAAGGTGCGACGGGTGCAGTTGCACCCGTCGCGAATTTCAGTGTCTGCAAAGCAGACACTGAAATTCTTTGTGGGGCTCTGTTACGGGGACCCCTGCAGTGCCCATGCCATTGGCATGGGCACTGCAGGGGCCCCCAGGGGCCCCACGACACCCCATACCGCCATCCTGTTCATGGCGGGTGAACCGCCAGGAACAGGATGGCGGTATGGGCTGTCAGAATCCCCATGGCGGCGCAGCAAGCTGCGCCGCCATGGCGGATTCCCATGGGCAGCGGAAAGTCGGCGGTACACCGCCGGCTTTCCGCTTCTGGCCGCGGCTGTACCGCCGCGGTCAGAATGCCCGGCGGAGCACCGCCAGCCTGTTGCCGGTGCAACCGCCAACCTCCGCCATGGCGGTAATTACCGCCAGGGTCAGAATGACCCCCATAGTGTTTAAGTAGATCTGATTCAGTTCTCCATGGTTCAAACAGTTGCAAAAGTGCGAAGTAGAAGAACTCTCTTCTGTCTGGAGTTTGGCAACTAAGCTTCCTTTGATTAATTAGGTTTCCTTTGTTGTGTCTTCCCAAATAACCATCACATCCACTAGCTGCAAATCATCCTTCTTCAATGTTTTTAGTAATATCAGTTCTATATGTGTAATGCTGAAGTACATCATACAGACACATTTTCAAGATAGACACTTCTTTTTGAGCAGTGTTTATCAAGCATGTTCGTCTTTACAATATCTTACTCTCGGGATCAACTTCTGCAAGATAGTCCATTTCTGGAAAATACTTTACAATTCTATTACAACTGTTTGCAAAGCATAAGCTTACCCACATACTTCCTGTAGACTTGGAGGCTAAACATGCAGAGCTCAACCTATCTACACATTCATAAGATCCAATTTTCCTATGCAAAAGCATTTTCAAACTAAAACTATATAATTTTTGGGTGAGCCTCTCTCTTCCCACATCTCTTTCAACTCTGTTTTTCTGCCTTTGTTATATAAAAAGTGACAGAGCGAGCTACAACAATAGACTTACCTGCAACAAATGGTAAATCCATATTTGCATTTCACATCTTTAGAATCACTGGGTTGTTGTCATTTACATATTTTGAAGCTTTTGTTCTTCAGAGGTTATACTATTTTCTGGTGATTTCTGTGTCAACATGTGTGTCACTGCAGACAAAAAGCTATTCTTTCTTTCTTGTGAAATACTAGGGTGTGGAAATTCAAAACAACATTGTGTATAAAATTGAGCTTTTGATCGATATTTTCAACAACAGTATTTACCACACCTATGAGTTTGAAATCTAAGAACTTGTTGTCTCACTTCTTTCTCAGAACATTCTCTTGGGATGGGGCATGTTACATGCTGTTCTATAAAAGACAAGACAGACTCATCACTGTCTGTTCCAAACTTTGGTGCATCGTTTATAGCATGTGAATATGTGGAGCACCTCTAGCTTGGTACTCGTTCCTCTAACTTTGCCGAGAGGTGGATTTGTTTTGTTTCAGATGAAAGCCATCATTGCTTGAAATTGGTGGTTAAAATATATGTAAACATTTACAGGATCCAGTGAACAGAGTCCTCCTGGTGTTTTCATATTGAACAAAATTAGAGTTTGCTTCTTGTAAGAAATCAAGGACATCATCCCATGCATATTCAGTGCAGCTCAGTGTCACAAACTAAGGGGCATATTTATACTCCGTTTGCGCCGGAATTGCGTCGTTTTGTTTGACGCAATTCCGACGCAAAACTAACTCCATATTTATACTTTGGCGTTAGACGCGTCTAGCGCCAAAGTCCATGGAGTTAGCGTAATTTTTTAGCGTGGACACCTACTTTGCGTTAATTATATGCAAGGTAGGCGTTTCCGTCTAAAAAATCGACTCCGAGGCATGTGCGTCGGATTTATACCCCCGGGCAAAATTCACGCCCGGGAGTGGGCGGGTCAAAAAAAATGACGTACGGCCGCTTTTGTGCCGTTTTTTAGCGCCTGCAAAAGGCAGGCGTTAAGGGACCTGTGGGCTCTGAAGGAGCCCAGAGGTGCCCTCCCATGCCCCCAGAGACACCCCCTGTCACCCTTGCCCACCCCAGGAGGACACCCAAGGCTGGAGGGACCCATCCCAGGGACATTAAGGTAAGTTCAGGTAAGTTTTTTTATTTATTTTTTTGGTGGCATAGGGGGGCCTGATTTGTGCCCCCCTACATGCCACTATGCCCAATGACCATGCCCAGGGGACAGAAGTCCCCTGGGCATGGCCATTGGGCAAGGTGGCATGACTCCTGTCTTTGCTAAGACAGGAGTCATTTCTATGGGGGTTGGGAGTGAAAACAAAAAATGGCGCAAATCGGGTTGAGGCGAAAAAATTGCCTCAACCTGACTTGCCCCATTTCTTGACGCCCAAGCCCCATATCCCCCTACGCCGGCGCTGCCTGGTGTACGTCGTTTTTTTTAACGCACACCAGACGGCGCCGGCGGCTAATGCCGGCTAACGTCATTCAATAAATACGGCGCCCGCATGGCGCTTCAGAATGGCATTAGCCGGCGCTACTTTTTTTGACGCAAAACTGCGTTAGCGCAGTTTGGCGTCAAAAAGTATAAATATGGGCCTAAGTAGATAATCCTAGATTCCTCAACATGCATTTCAGCTCACCATAGCAATGATACCAATATTCATTTGTACCACCTTGGCAAGCCACAAAATTGAATAAGATGTATTTAAGGTGTTTGATTAAGATGTATTTAAGGCGCCCCATCCAGAAATTGAAGCATTGCTCTCTTGCAAGGGAGAAAAATGATGCATTGGCGACTCCACCAGAGAAGGAAGCGACGCACAGCCTCACTTACAAGTAAGGAATCAACGCATCACTGACTTTTCTGATGCACGCTCTCCCATGCAGCTTTATTTTTGACGCTCACCAGGTACTTTCTGTAACAACAGCATTCTCACTGTTTTCTAAGGATTGAGACTCTTATTCTTTTGAAAATTCATATCTTGACTTGTGTATGTTGGATTTTTGTCATTTTGGTCTTGTGTGATTTAGGTACATATTACCTATTTTTGGTGTGGTGTCCATTTTGTAGTGCTTTCACTGTATTACTGTGTGTGTTGGTACAAATACTTTACTCATTGCTTCTGAAGTTAAGCCTGCCTGCTCGTGCCAAGCTACCCATTGCGTGAGCGGCGGTTAACTGAGTGTGATTCTCCTTTACCCTGACTAGGTGAGGGTCTTTGCTTGGACAGGGAGTAACCTGACTGCCAACCAAGGACCCCATTTCTAACACGTACTAACATCTACAAACACTTGCCATATCTTTTTACTCTCACTAGGTTCAACATTGATAAGAATTACAAGTCCTTCTTCCAAATCTCTTTCAACACATACAGTTTGAATATTCTGCTTAAAATCTAATGGCAAGTAAACAACTCTACCTTGTAGACCCTTCTGGAGCTTAGTTGAAGGTAACGTTTCTGCCTTTGGCTCCATAATGGCAATTGCTTGAAATGGATGTATACTTTGCATTAGTACAGACCCATGAACATTCAAGTTTCACAGTTCTTCTAGTTCCTTAAAACAATTAATCTGAAGGGCACATGGAATTGCAGAAAATAAAAAAATGCACAACAGCAGGACTGACATGCTAATCAGAGTGACCTGCCTCATTACTGAAGGAGGTAAATCAACCCATCTAGAAAAAAGTTCCTAAATGTTACGGATCAGAGGGGAATAGTTGAATGCAAATAAATCATCCACGTTTTCTGTAACATATATGACTACATACCTTTAGCATGGGCTTGACTAAGGGGTGGAATTCTCTAGGTAAAGTATTGAGTGCACAGTTATTTAAAACCGTAATAAAATGTCTGTTTTCAATTTATACATTCCTAGCTCTTGAAATTCTTGAAACATTTTACAAACCTGATTTAAGTTCACCAGTTCTTGCTTTAAAAATAATGCCATATCATCAGCATGTAATTTAATAGGAGTCACATCGCTTATCGGAGACACTGCTTGTATCAGTATGTATTGCTATGGCTAGGGGCTCTATAAATAGCGCAAAAAGCAAATGCGACAGGGGGTATCATTGCCCTGTGCCCTTAGCAATCACATAGGTCCCAATATTTTGAGAGTTAGTAATAATCTGAGTGGTGGCCCCTGCATACAAATGTGATATACTCTGAATCAGCCTCTCTGGAAACCCAAACTCTCATAAAATATCAAAAAGGGGGGCCCAGAATACATGGTTGATTTCCTTTTCTGCATCTATTAAAAAAAAACCTGGGGATTCGATTTTGGGAGAAATAATCTAGTGCTTCAATTAAGAAATTCATATTAGAAACAAATTGCCTCCTCCTGAGTAAAGCCACAGTGGTGTGGATAAATAATGGATCCTAGCATTTTACTGAAATGATTAGCCAACATTTTGGCAATAATTGTATAATCTGCATTTAACAAACTAATCAGTCTATGAGTTAACTTCTTTATTCTTATCTTTTTACGGAAAGCTGACCACAACTGCAGTGCAAAATTAAGTCAGGACCTCACCCCAATCTGTAATTGGCGGGCCTTACCAGGCCGGAATTTAAAATTGGTGTGGTTCTTAAAAAAACTCTGCTGGCAGTCCATCTCTCCCACAGGCCTTCCCACTGGACAATGACTTCACTACCTCCTCAATTACCTTGAGGTAGATTGAAGCTAGCAGGACCTTTGCTATGCCAAGGCCGAGTTTTGGGAGAGGAAGCTGAGATAAAAAACATTTATGTTGAACCATATCAACCTGTTGTTACACACTATGAAATGTTTTATAGTGTCTAGCAAATTTATCATAAATCTGAGCTGGTTCTGTCATCCTGGTTTTAGTTTCATTATGAAATAGAGAAGTAACTGTATTCTTAATTTGGCATTTCTGCGTCTGCCAGGCTAACAATTTACCTGCATACTCTCTCTCCTCATACACCCTCCCTTTGGAGATGGGCAGCATTTGTAACATATCCCCGCTCTTAACCCTTCGGCAGCCAAGGACATAACGGTTACGTCCTTGGCTGTGGCGTTGCGGCGTTGAGGCGCCAAGGACCTAACCGTTACATCCTGGAACTGGCTCACAGGAGGAGCGCTAGCGCTCCCCCAATGAGCCTCACCTCAGCGCCCCCAGGGCAGGGATGAAAGGGTAATCGCTTCCCCTTCCACCCCGCCCCCGCACCTCCCTGTGGCATCTGATAACATCAGTGTGCAACCTCATCAGAGGCCTGCCCCTCGGATCGAAATAGAAATGCTTTTGCATTTCTCTTCCGATCACTGGAGGGGTCGAGAAAGGCATGAAAGGAGAGGAAAGGCCTTTCCTCTCCTTAGATGTCTTTCTCAGCATTTCTGCTGCCCGATCGCATCCACGGGTGGGGGGCAGAAAACCCCTAGACACCAGGGTTAAAATATTTTGGTTGTGTATTTTTTTTTTATGAGTGGGGAGCGACTCCTCTGGCAGGGGTCACTCCCTGGGGGGCCAAATTATTTTTAGGCCATTTCTGCCGATCTGCCCTGATTTTTTTTTAGGATTACTTATGCATGAGGGGAGCGGCCCCTTGGGCAAGGGCTGCTCCCTAGGGGGCCAAATTATTTTTAGGCCATTCCTCCCCCCTCTAGACACCAGGGATATATATATTGTATTTACTTTATGTTTTTATGTATGGGGATCGACTCCTTAGGCAAGGGTTGCTCCCCTTGGAGGCAAATTGTATTTAGGCCATTTCTGCCCCCCCTTGGGGGCAGATTGGTCTATTTTTGTTAGGCCAATCTGCCCCCAAGGGGGGCAGAAACCACTGGACACCAGGGATTGGTGTGTGTGTTTTGTTTGGGGGGGCAGCCCATTGGGCAAGGATCGCTCCCCATGGCGGCACATCACTATTGGCCATATCTGCCCCCCCCCCCTTGGGGGTAGATCAGCCTATTTTTGGAAGGCCCATCTTCCCCCAAGGGGGGTGGGCAGAAAGCTCACAGGAGACCAGGGAAGATTTTTTTTCAAAATAAGAGGGTAGGGGTATGGCCATACCCCACCCCAAATAAATGGAGCCAAAGTTGTACTGCCCACCAGTGGGCAGATCGGGCAATTACCCCCGATCCACACCCCTGGGGGGGGGCAGAAGGTCTACTAGAAGCCAGGGAATAAAAAAAAACAAAAGTGGAGTGCTGGCAACCAAGCATTATGGCCCTGGTTATGCCCCCACCCCAACTGAAGGAGGTAACAATCTTTCAGCTCTCCCCCGCACACTAAAACATCTTATCCCATGGCAAGCAAGAGGATATTTGACTATTTTGGGTTTTGAATTTACATTTGGCCCATGGCAGCTTGGTAACTCTCAAAATAGTCCCACTTGGAATGGTGAGGGCTGCACTTTTTGGACTTTGGGACACCGCCATGTAGAAAAATCCACAAGACCTAGACACATCTGAACACTAAACATCTGGTTGATTCCAGGGTGGTGTGCTTCACATGCACCTGCACCATTTCCTTACCCACAATGCCGTGCAAACCTCCAACTTAGCTGGAAATCACACATTTGTCCCACATTTTTGTGATGGAACCTTCTGGAACCTGCAGGAATCCACAAAATTCCTACCGTTGGGTGGTAGGAAATTTTTCCCGGTGCGGTGATCCCACACAAAAATGTGAGAAAAATTTGATTTTTTAGCTACATTTGTGGATTGCTGAGGATTCTTGGTAAGAAAACATGGGGGGATCCACGCAAGTCACACCTCCCTGGACTCCCTCAGGTGTCTAGTTTTCAGAAATGTCTGGGTTAGGTAGGTTTGCCTAGATAGCTGCTGAGCCCAGGACCAAAAGCGCAGGTGCCCTCCCCCTCAAAAACAGGTAGTTTTGTATTTGATCATTTTGATGTGTCCAGATAGTGTTTTGGGGCATGTCCTGTCACGAGCACAAGGCCTACCCACACAAGTGAGGTGCCATTTTTATCTGGAGACTTGGGGGAATGCTGGGTGGAAGGAAATTTGTGGCTCCTCTCAGATTCTAGAACTCTCTGTCACCAAAATGTGAGGAAAAAGGTTTTTTTGGCCAAATTTTGAGGCTTGCAACGGATTCTGGGTAACAGAACCTGGTGCGAGCCCCACAAGTCACCCCATCTTAGATTCCCTAGGTGTCTAGTTTTCAGAAATACGCAGGTTTGGTAGGTTTCCCTAGGTGCCGGCTGAGCTAGAGGCCAAAACCTACAGCTAGGCACTTTGCAAAAAAACACGTCAGATTTCAATGTAAAAATGTGATGTGTCTATGTTGCTTTTTCTGTCGTGAGTATTAGGCCTACCCATGAGCAACCCAAGCATCCCACACACCAATCAACACATCCTTAGAGAAGAATATACTAGCTTGCACCTCCTCCAACCTAATTACCCTTGGTCCATAACACTGCACCCCACTGTGCTCAAAGTCCCCAATGTGCATTGGGGACCGTCATCCTCCCCTCCCCAGAGTACACATGCAGGCACACCTCAGTTAGTGTGCCCATCTGATTCCCAAATCCAGGCTCAGACCCAGACACAACATAAATTAGATTGAAAAGCCCTACAGCCCAAGTACATTCTAGTCAATTGATGACAGAAGTTCTTAACTGGACAGACTCTGCAAAAAGATATGGGATTCTCCAGTGTCTGAAAAAAGGTGTAATTGGTCCTTCAGCAGAACTCTTAGCTGAGCTTGTTGAAAAATAGGTACTTGGGCACCTTTGGCTATAAATGAGTCAATCATTTTGATAAATTCTGTCTCTGTGCTGCAATGCTAACATATTTGGAAAGATAATAAACTGGGACACCTCAGGAGTCGAGAGCAATTTCCTTTCTCTAGCACAGGGCAGGATGCACTCTTTAATCTGAAAGTCAGCATAATTTACCAATATTGTGCACAGGGACTTAGCATTGGGGGGTCGTTGAGCGGGTACCCTATGGGCGCAGGTGATTGTCAAATCACCTGCTAACTCTGGTATTGCCTTTAATTCTGAGATGTGATCACCTTTTATAGTTCCGTAAGTCTTGGAACTTATCTTGATTGAGATGCCCACTCTTTACCTGCTGGGTAACTGTTTGTTGCATAGAAACTACCTTGTCCTCCAGGCCGGAAATTCTACTTCTTTAAGCCTGCCTGGCACCTGGACCATGGCTGCCTTGATCTTTGCCATGCTATCATGAAGAGCTGAAATTTCATTTGCCTGGGTGAATTTCAGCTCTCTAATTTCTGCTAAGATAGTGTCAAGCATTTTTCTTGTAGACTGCTCCACATCAGCCCTGGCATTCCCCAATATTTGCTGTGGATAACTATGTGGAATGTCCCCTGAAAGTGGTTCCAACTGCATTCTCACTGCTCTGGAATGCATACTCTGTGACTCTGGTGGTGCCACCACCAGAGACCCAGGTAGCGGAAGAAAAGTTGACTGACCAGTGCTCTTAGGGGCTATGACCAGGGACGGGTCTCCCATCTGTGAAGCGCTACTTATTTGTTTAAAAAACAAAAGGCATTGTTTGGATTGAGCTGCAGTGACTGACCACCCCCAGCTGAAGTAGCAATAGGCCCCTACGTCCATGTCTCCAAATCCGTCACATCTGCACCAGAAATTAGTTTGTTGGATGGGAGTCCAAGACAATCTCCCCACCTTCACTGCACAACCCTATTTCACACCCTGCATGATCACCGACTGCCACATTCATCTCTGCCTCAAGGAGCTCTCTGACACCAAGCTCCATCCTATATTGCATGCTACAACTTGCCTGAGTGTTAGCTTTTTTCATTTGGCCCCCCCTTATGTTTAAGTTTCTGAGATGGGGAGGGCTGACTCCCTGCTGCTGCCTGAGAGCTTGCTGTTTTCCATTGGAGTGTTCGCATGATCAGAAAATCTTATATATGGGTTTGAGTAGGGATAGGGCAAAGTCCACGGTCGCTGTTGCAGTTCAGCGCAGTCCGTTATTTGCCAGTCTTTATGGGATAAATTGTAGACTGCACTCCACACTAGGGCGACTAGCTAGAATTGATTAAAAAAGCAAAGATTCACTTCTAAGTCACAGCCAATTCAGTATTGTACCACAAAGAAGTTTATCCCAATGATGCATTATGGGGCGCAATACAGTTGCAGCAGAAAGTGGAACGGTATTTTCAGTGATTTCATGTGCCCTTCAGATTTAATTTTTCAAGGGCATATGTTTAGCTTTTATATGGTCGAATAAGTCACCTAGATTAGCTATAAAGGTGGTCTACAGGCATGTAAAAGAAGGTGGTCTAGCCTTCCCTGATCTGAAATTATATTATTTTGCTAACTTTGCACATTGCTCATATATAGATGTCTTAAAAAATCTCATGCCAGGACGAGTGCAGATAATTTTTCTATTAATTTGATTATCCACGAATAGAAGATTGTTCACTATCCCTGCCTCACAATATCCCCCAAAACATTAGATACTAGGTCTTAGGGTGGTTTCTTAAATGTAAAGGTCAACTGTGTAAACACTACAACAGTCCCGTTATTAACAGTACAACCTGCCTGGCAGGTATGTATGTTGGGAACCGTCCTTTATTGGATAAGAACATTGTGGCCAGGTGGGAGTCTAATGGATATAGTAAGGTCTTTGATTTTTTAAACGTAACCAATTGGAAGGCCAGGGATGAAATAGAGCACTCATGTAGGCATTTTAAGATACTGATGCAAGGGTCTTTTATCTGTATGTCAGTTTTAAGCAATTTAGATATTAATAGAATTTGGGACAGCTTAGATTTGGTAGAAGACTGGATAAAAAATTAAGACGCTATAATTAAAGTTCTGAAAAAAGTGGCAGTCTATGGAAGGTCTCTTGTTTACAGAAGAGAGTTGGAACAGGATAAATGCGCTTCACTTTTCATTAATAAAAGGCACATTTTTCTTCAGACTGCAGTTCTATGCAAAGTGGCTACATTATAGAACTCCAGCATTTCTGCACAGAATTAATCACCAGGTCCTGATAGGTGCTTTAGGTACTCAGCGGAGGGTGAAGCGAACTTAACTCATATTATCTGGGGATGTCCTCAAATAGCCTTTTTCTGCACAGAAATAAAGATGCACTGTTCACGCACATTAGAATTAGACCACCACATAGATATTTACACTGCAGCCCTTTGGTACTCTCCAGATATGAATATTACATCTTTATTGAAAAAAAGATTGTTTTTATGTGCATTGGTAGCCAGATCGATAATTTTGCAAAGCTGGCGATCTGAGTTGGTTCCAACATATTCACCATGGTGCCTTTAAATGCTAAAAATGAAAGAATTAGAATACTGTTATGCACTTAGATCTGGCTCTCTTAAGAAAATTTGCAGTCTATGCGAAATCTTGGGCTAGGGGAAACAGTGGCAGAATATTAAAGATGTGAGCGGGCAGAGTTGTAAAATATTAATGTGATGCCATTTGAGATTGTGAACATGTGTATTATTGGCTTTGCAGTGGTTGTACACTATGCTATATATAACGATAAAATGTTGTTAGCCATTTTTCAATTGTTTTATATGTTATATGAACTCTTTCATGAAAAAAAAGCCTTGCAGTTCTTGTGGAATAGAAACTAGTTCTAACTTGCTATACACTGCTCTAGCTGGCATTTGATTCTCTTCTAATGTATTATAACAGTACTTATATGTTCATTAGCAACAATCAAAGCATTCTTCTACAATAAATAAGCTACAAATTCTGACCACGTATTTGCGTTGTCTTCTTCAGTTTTTGAAGACACAATAGCATAACAAGTTTGAATTTTGAAGTGAGTGCGTTGAAAGAAATTCAAACACAGGTGGTCATTTCAACCTCGGAGGTCTTTTCACAAGACCGCCAAGGGACCGCTGTGCTGAAGACCGCCAGTGCTGGCTCTTTTCCGTTTGGCAAATTATGACTTCTGGCAGCCCTCCGTCCTTTTCCGGATGGAGAGCCATCAGCAGCCATACTGGTGGTCGGAGGTTGCTCCACCTCCACCGCCCCGTCAACAGAACACCACCCACCGAATCACGTTACGTGACTCGGGGTGGCTGTGTTCTGTTGACAGGGTGCTGGCGGCGCAGCAGCCCCCATGGATCCCGTCCCCTCCCGGAGGATCAACGGACCAGGTAAGTTGATCGTCCGTTAGGGGAGGGGGGCGGGGGGGTTTGTGTGTTCTGTGCATGCATGGCAGTGTGTGTGTGAGTATGTAGAGGGGGTGTGTGAGTGCGTGTATGCATGCGGGGGTGTTGTGTGTTTGGAAATGTGTGCGTGTCTGTATCTATGTCTGTATGGATGTGTGTGTATGTCTGAATGTGGGTGTGCGTGTATGACTATGTGTGTGGCTGTTGGCATTTTTGTTGGTGTGTGTGCGGGTATGTGTGTTGGTAGTGTCTGCGTGCGTGTCAGGTGTGAGTCTGTATAGTGATGTTGGGGGTGGGGAGGGGGGTCCTGCCACCTTTGGGGGGGGGCAGGGGGTGGGGGGTGTCGGGGAAGGACTCAGGGTGGGGATGCCAATTCCCTGCCACTGATAGTGCTTATCGCCATGGATTTCATGGCGGTTCCCAACCCCATGAAATCCATGGCGGTCAGTCGGGTCATGATACCGCCGGTGGTCCTGTGACGGCCGCCGGGCTGGAGACCCAAGTCTCCAGCCCAGCGGTTGTCTCCGCCCTGGCGGTCGGTTCTGAGAAGTGGCGGATGACCATGGCGGTAACCGCCATGGTCATGATTCCATTTTTTTTACCGCAAGCCTGTTGGCGGTAAGACCGCTGCTTCTCCGCCAACCGCCAGGGTTGTAATGAGGGCCACAGTCTGGTTTTACTGAAGAGACTGTTTTCAAAATTTCAAATCTCTCCATGAAAGTTATCAATAGAAATAGATATCTCCAGTTCTGCAACACCTGCACATTCCAAGTTTCCATTTTGTGTGCACTCCTGTTCAGATCGAAAGAAACAAAATTGCCCATCATCACAAACCATTTCTAACTCTGTCACTGTGCCATACAAAATAATTCTAATAATTTCCTCTAAACATTTTGCAGGATTCTTCACATGATACAGCCTTCCAACTAGAGTTTTCATTTGTGAGTGGTGTACAGCTAACATTCTAAAATGATGAAAGGTGCCTTGGCGCACTTTCTTCGATAAACATGCTAGTGAATATCCCTGTAGATTTGTATATTTCCTTACTTTGCATGGACCTAATCTTTGCAAAAGTACAATTTTCTCTTTAAGACTTTTCCATGGAAACTTACAGAAAAAAAATCTTAGTGTGTCAATTGATTCCTGATGAACAGTACAAATACTACTACAGTTCCAGTTATATACAGGGGCCTGTCTACGCCTTCTCTGTACCCCTTCAATTATATCTTCCTCTACATTTCTAGGCACCATTACCTCTTTCTCCATAGGAGAACCATCTTTTATTTCACAACACCGTCCAGATTTGTCAACTGCATGTACTAGTCTGTTCTCTTGCAAGTAGCTTTCTTCGTTAAAGAAAGGGTCAGTACTAGAAGTATACCTCCATTCACTACTAAAACGTTTGAAAACTTAGTTCTATCTTTACTTCAGCTTTTTCTATTCATACTCAATACTATTTTATCTAGTATTTTCGGTCTGTTTAAAATCAAAATGAATAACTTGAGAGCAAAGGCCTTATCAACTATACCCTCAACACGTTCCTTTAGTCTGAGAGCTTCTCTCCTTATTTTATATGTGTTTATACTTCTCAATATATTCTGGATTACTCCGCTACGGAGCATACTAACTCTTATTTGCTTAAACTGTTGCTGCTTTCTAGTTAAACTCTGTGTTTGTTTTGTAGGATTTTTTACTTCTGATATCATGTACTATTATTCCTTTCTTAGTTGATGTAACACTCTGTTTCTTATGCACTTAATTTTTATGTCTTTCAAGTTGACCACATACTATTTTAAGAAATGTCTTTGTTCTCTTACCAAAAGTCCTTTTTCGTTCGCTAGTTTTTGAGCATGTTGCCCCTTTTGTTTCTCAGTTGTAAGGAGGTAGTATTTTTGTCTTTCTTTCTTTCTTTCCTCTCTTATTGATGATATTGTTCCTCTGTGTAGATAAGTAGAATCTTCCACCTGAAAATTAATATAAACAATAGATTTATTTTAGAATTATTTACTTGTATATCAAACATTTTAAATAGTTAAGTACAATATAAAGAATTGCCTTATTATGATTCATAGCATATGTGTAGCATTTTACACAGCTGACTTATTTCCAATAAAACATAGATTTAAGACATCAGAAAAATCTTCTGAAGACCTGTTTGAGTAGCCGCTGACACAGCACTCACAGGTGCTGGAATAGTAGGCCTCAACCATGATTAAAGCAGATTTATTCTGAACGCATATCAAGAATATGTCACTATTTGGCTATATATGTGAATGCATGTGGACGTCCACTTGTAATAGTACCATGATATGTTATAGTACATCTACCAGTGTGATACTCTCTCTCTTACAACCTGTACTGCCATGTATATATGTATCTCAGTCACTGAACAAATACCTCGCTATGGCCCTGATTTAAGAGGGCCTAGCACCACTTTAGCGCTGCTTTAGTGTCATTTTTTCAATACTGAGGTTGCGCTAAGGTGGCCTCTTCCCCTTGCCATATTTATAAAGTAGCACAATGCATGCATTGCGCCACTTTGTAACACTTTGCACTACATTATGCCTGCATCGGGCATAATGTAGCGCAAAGGTGGCGTTCCCTCATTGGGGGGGGAGGCAAAAAAATGGCACAAAGAAATCTAAGTGATTCCTTTGCGTCATTTTTTTTCGCCACTTTTATGGCCTGCTCAGAGCAGGCACTAAAAGGGGGAACACCACTCTTTACAATTAGGCCCTATGTGCTGTTCAGGGTTAGTGCCAACAGCACATCAATAGCATCAGAAATTTTGACATAATTGCCCCCTACCCTGCGCCATTGTGCGCCATATTTTTAAAACGCCACACGCATGGTGGGGCACACGAGGCTGCTAACAAAGAGGTGATACATGTGATACATATGTCTCTTAGCTAATACAGGACTATACAAGTATATGTATAATTAGTTTCAATATTGGTACATATATGAATAGTTTGTGACTATCTGACTGAATATAGAACTGTCTGTGTCATCCTATAAATAGATGATACAGAGGATCCATGCTTTTGAAAATGTATGTCAGTTCCTTGCTGAGTGATATACTCCATGTAGCCTGGATTTAGGGATCTGAAAGTGCATGAGTGATTTTTTAAAACTTAAAAGGACATACCTCACTCAGACAAAGCACCATGCTTGATGGCATACCCACAGCACATCTCAGAGGAGAGTTATTTCTACTAAAACATGGGTGTAAGACTTGACAAAGAGCTTTTAGAGGTCATATCTGAGTGAATGTAGGAGTCCACCTGTAGTAGCACCATGAGATGTTTTAGTAAATGTGCTGGTATGTGAGTACCTGTTTTAGTATCTGTATGACTCTAAATGTGTATGTAAGTGACAGAACAAATACCTCAGTGCCTATCATAGGGAATATAGTAGAATGTGAGTGTGTCTGAAATTCCCTTTGATAGTGCTGCATAGATAAATACGTTTTAAGTATGTAAGTGAATGTAGAAGTCTCTGTGTTGCTATGTCACTGGCTGAGACACAGGGTCTCTCCTTTGGACACACAAAGGTCAATCAATCAATCAAGAAATTTGTAAAGCGCGCTACTCACCCGGAGGGTCTCAAGGCGCTGGGGGAGGGGGAACCGCTACTGCTCGAACAGCCAGGTCTTGAGTTGCTTCCTGAAGGAGAGGTGGTCTTGGGTCAGACGGAGGTGGATGGGGAGGGAGTTCCAAGTCTTGGCTGCCAGGTAGGAGAAGGATCTTCCTCCCATGGTGGCTTTTCTAATGCGTGGCACGGCGGCGAGGGCGTGGCTGGTCGATCGTGGCTGGCGGGTGGGAGTGTAGAAGGTCAGGCGGTTGTTGAGGTACCTGGGGCCCAGGTCGTGGAGGGCCTTGCGTGCGTGGGTGAGGAGACGGAACGTGATTCTCTTGCTGACGGGGAGCCAGTGCAGGTCTCTCAGGTGTCCGGAGATGTGGCTGTGTCGGGGGATGTCAAGGATGAGGCGTGCGGAGGCGTTCTGGATGCGTTGGAGTCTTTTCTGTAGTTTGGCCGTGGTTCCGGTGTAGAGGGTGTTACCGTAGTGCATCAGTAAGATTCTAAAACTGAAAAGTATATTTCTTAATCACTTGAGCACAATGTACCATGCTTAAGTATATCACTGAGGTCATTTGTTTGCAATAAAACATGTCTTTAAGACTTAGGAAAGAGTTTTCAAAGGCCAATTCCAGTGGTCACTAACACAGCCCAAACAGACTCTGCACTATTAGGCGGCACCCATGATTGAAGAACTATTTGTATACATAAATTACACAATTCTGTTCCTACTAGCTTATATATGTAACTGTTTGTGTTAGTGAGTACAGTGATACAGAGTGTGTCTACCATCCTCTTAGATAGTTCTGCATATATAAGTGCTTTCTGAGGATGTCAGTGAATGTAGAAGTCTCTCTGTTCTCTGACACTATTCAGGACATTCCATCCATCCTTTAGAAACAAGAATGTCAGTTTCTTGGTGAGAGGTACGCTCTATACAGTACTTGGTTTAGGGGTATGAAAGTATATTAGGCAGTTTCCAAAACTGAAAAGTATGCTTCTAATCACTTAAGAACATTGCACCATGATTGAGCTCATATCTTCAGTGTATCACAAAGGTGAGCTATTGGCGCTAAAATGTGAGATTGAAACTTGAGAAAGGGGTTTTACAGGTCAATTTTAGTGGCTAGTGACAGAGCACAGACAGGCTCAGCACTAGTAGTCCTCACCCTTAACTAAAACAGTATTTGTGTGGATACATTAAAGGACTGTCTCACTACTTGACTATATATCTGAGTGAATGTTGATGCCCAGCTGTAGTAGTGCCATGAGATATTTTAGTACATCTAACACTGTGTAACTCCCTATTTAACTACCTGTTTGATTCTGTGAATATATGCATAAATGGTTAAATAAATACCTCAACATCTGTGTTAGGGAATACAAGGGTATGTGGGTGTATCTGCAATTACCTTTGATAATGTTGACTATATCAGCACTTTTTGAGTATGTGAATCTATATAGTACTCGCCAAGTTGCTCTGTGACTGAGTAAGCCACAGGATCTATGCTTTGGAAACATGAATGTCAGTTCCTTGTTCAGTGGTACACCGTAGACACAGCTTATGTTAGGGGTTGCAAGTACATTACTTAATCACTTAATCACAATGCACCATGTGCACCCTACAGCATATCTTAGAGGTCACTTATATGAAATAAAATGTGGCTTTAAAACTTGAGAATTGGGTTTTACAGGCCAATTTGAAAGGTCACTGACCGAACACAGACAGCTCGGCACTACTAGGCCTCACCCTTCAATAAAGCAGAATTTGTCTGCATACATGACAAAATTCTGTCCCTACTAGACCAAATATGTCAGTGCTTCTGTTAGTGAATACAGTGATATGTGAGT
The DNA here is from genome assembly GCF_031143425.1 of Pleurodeles waltl. NCBI lineage: Eukaryota > Metazoa > Chordata > Amphibia > Caudata > Salamandridae > Pleurodeles > Pleurodeles waltl. The sequence goes on along the minus strand of NC_090443.1, from coordinate 754,872,179 downwards.
GTATTTGCAATTACCTTTGATAAGGCTGCATATGTGTTTTTTTGAGTGTGTGAGTGAATGTAAAAGTCTCTCAGTTGCTCTCTTAGGGGCATAGTTATACTTGTTTTGCGATGAATTTGCGCAATTTCTTTTGTGCAAATTCGGGGCAAAACTAACTCCATATTTATACTTTGGTGCTAGACCCGTCTAGTGCCACATTTAGAGTGTTAAAGTAATTTTTGGGACGTGGAAACGTACTTTGCGTCAAAAAGATGCAAAGTAGGCGTTCCTGTGCAAAAATGACTCTATAACCTTAGCCCCATATTTATCCCCGTGCTAAAATAACGCATGGGGGGAGGAGGGATCAAAAAAGTTGCAAAGCTTACTTTGCCCCATTATCTAACGCCTAGGTCAGGGCATGTGTTAGGGGACCTGTGGGCCTATTTCTGTGGTGGAATAAGCCCACAGGTGCCCTTCCCAGGCCTGAGGGACACCCCCACTGAGGGACAGCGGAGGATGGGAGACCCCATCCCAGGTAAGTATAGGTAAGTATTTTGTTTTTTTTTAATGCCATTGGGGGCCCTGAAATGGGAAACCTACATGGCACTGGGTGTAATGGCCATGCCCAGGAGACCCTGGTCCCCTGTGCTGGCCATTGGGGTGGTGAGCATAACTCCTGTCTTTTTTAAGACAGGAGTCATGTGGTATAGATGGTTTTGCGTCAGAAAATGATGCTAGGCTTGTTAGAGTAATTTTTTTTTACTCAAACCTGCCTAATGTCATTTTTTGGTACACAACCTCCTCCTTCCATACCGCCAGCCCCACCCAGCTAACGTAGTTTTTTTTACGGTAGCCTACCTTTTGCACCAGCTTGCATCATTCCATAAATATGGTGCCCCGCTGGTACTCAGAAATGGTGCGAGCAGGTGCTAAACTTTTTGGTTAAAAACCGCATTATTGAATTTTTTGCACCAAAAAGTATAAATCAGGGCCTTAGTGGCTGACACACAGGATCCATGCTTTAGAAACATGATTGTCACTTCCTTGCTGAGTGGTATACTGTATGCAGTGCTTGGCTTACAGGTCTGCAAGTACATAAGTAAGTTACTGAAACTGAAACTGTGTTTCTTAATTACCTAAAAACATTACACCATGCTTGATACCATATCTTCACCATATTAGTAAGGTGAGATATCTGCACTAAAACATGACTCTTAGGCCCATATTTATAATTTGTTTGTGCCACATTTGCGGTGCTTTTTGACCCAAAAGCGGCGCAAACTTACAGATTAAAATTGTATTTTGTTTGTTTGTGGCACTTTTGCGTAAACAAATGACACCAATGAGGTGCTAACAAAGTATAAATATGGGCCCTAGACTTCACAAGGGGTTTTACAGGTTGATTTCAGTGACCAGTGACAAAGCACAGACAGGATATTCACTACTGTGTGAATTGCCTTGCTTGTTTGTGGAACATAACCCCCCCTTTTTTTTCTGCTAAGTAAAAAGGCTACATACATCTTGCAGAGTGTTTTTTGGAGACTCTTCTAATCTGTTTCTGTGATTTAAATTGTGCTTAAAAACTGTCTGCCCCCCTGTTTTTTTGCCTTTAAAAAAGCCCGATTTCAGAGTGCGTACCCAGCAGTATTCAAGTGTTTGTTTCTTAGACAATCTCTCCCTTACCTGGAAAGTAGACTCTGCTAGCTTGAAAGTGTGGATTCAGCCTGTCTGTATCCAAAGAGATTCTGAATAGAGCAGCAGTTGCCTTTCCCCCTGACCACAGGGACTGGACTTAGCTGATTGGCTCCCTGAGTCCCTGTTGCACCTGAGCCCCGCCCCCCCACACATGCTCTGGCCCCATAAGTTTGTGGAGGGAAGCCCAAGACAGCCACCTCCTTTTTGTGAGCCTCTGCATCTCCCCTGTGTCCTGATACAGCCCAGTGTTCAAGGATTACAAAAAGATCTAGGTAAGGAGCCCTGAGATTTTTCTGGGTAAATAGTATTATTTGTTCAAAAGTGTTTATTTCAGCTACCTGTGTCTGTTTTAATGTGGACTCTCTGTGTTTCAGGCAGCCTGGCCTCTGTTAAAGTGGTGTTTTTTTTTAAATTTGTTTTTGCTGTGACTGTGTGAATTGCCTTGCTAGTTTGTGGCACATAACCCCCCCCTTTTTTTTCTTCTAAGTAAAAAGGCTACATACATCTTGCAGAGTGTGTTTTTAGGAGACTGTTTTAATCTGTTTCTGTGATTTAAATTGTGCTTAAAAACTGTCTGCCCCCCTGTTTTTTTGCCTTTAAAAAAGCCTGATTTCAGAGTGCGCGCCCAGCAGTATTCCAGTGTTTGTTTCTTAAACAATCTCTCCCTTACCTGGAAAGTAGACTCTGCTAGCTTGGAAGTGTGGATTCAGCCTGTCTGTATCCAAGGAGATTCTGAATAGAGCAGCAGTTGCCTTTCCCTCTGACCACAGAGACTGGACTTAGCTGATTGGCTCCCTGAGTCCCTGTTGCACCTGAGCCCCACCCCCCCCCCACACCTGCTCTGGCCCCTTAAGTTTGTGGAGGGAAGTCCAAGACAGCCACCTCCATTTTGTGAGCCTCTGCATCTCCCCTGTGTCCTGATACAGCCCAGTGTTCAAGGATTGCAAAAAGACCTAGGTAAGGAGCCCTGAGATTTTTCTGGGTAAATAGTATTATTTGTTCAAAAGTTTTTATTTCAGCTACCTCTGTCTGTTTTACTGTGAACTCTCTGTGTTTCATGCAGCCTGGCCTCTTTTAAAGTGGTGTTTTTTTTTAATTAGTTTTTGCCGTGACCGTGTGAATTGCCTTGCTAGTTTGTGGCACATAACCCCCCCTTTTTTTTTCTTCTAATTAAAAAGGCTACATACATCTTGCAGAGTGTGTTTTTAGGAGACTGTTTTAATCTGTTTCTGTGATTTAAATTGTGCTTAAAAACTGTCTGCCTCCCTGTTTTTTTGCCTTTAAAAAAAGCCTGATTTCAGAGTGTGCGCCCAGCAGTATTCCAGTGTTTGTTTCTTAAACAATCTCTTCCTTATCTGGAAAGTAGACTCTGCTAGCTTGGAAGTGTGGATTCAGCCTGTCTGTATCCAAGGAGATTCTGAATAGAGCAGCAGTTGCCTTTCCCTCTGACCACAGGGACTGGACTTAGCTGATTGGCTCCCTGAGTCCCTGTTGCACCTGAGCCCCACCCCCCCACACCTGCTCTGGCCCCTTAAGTTTGTGGAGGGAAGCCCAAGACAGCCACCTCCATTTTGTGAGCCTCTGCATCTCCCCTGTGCCCTGATACAGCCCAGTGTTCAAGGATTGCAAAAAGACCTAGGTAAGGAGCCCTGAGATTTTTCTGGGTAAATAGTATTATGTGTTCAAAAGTGTTTATTTCAGCTACCTGTGTCTGTTTTACTGTGGACTCTCTGTGTTTCAGGCAGCCTGACCTCTTTTAAAGTGGTGTTTTTTTAAATTAGTTTTTGCTGTGACAGTGTGAATTGCCTTGCTTGTTTGTGGCACATAACCCCCTCACCCCCCTTTTTTTCTTCTAAGTAAAAAGGCTACATACATCTTGCAGAGTGTGTTTTTAGTAGACTGTTTTAATCTGTTTCTGTGATTTAAATTGTGCTTAAAAACTGTCTGCCCCCTGTTTTTTTGCCTTTAAAAAAGCCCGATTTCAGAGTGCGTGCCCAGCAGTATTCCAGTGTTTGTTTCTTAAACAATCTCTCCCTTACCTGGAAAGTAGACTCTGCTAGCTTGGAAGTATGGATTCAGCCTGTCTGTATCCAAGGGTATTCTGAATAGAGCAGCAGTTGCCTTTCCCCTGACCACAGGGACTGGACTTCAGATAACTTGCTCCTTATATAAGTTCCTGTTGGTTGTTTCATAGGTTGTTGTGATAGTTTGTTGGGAGACAGTCTTTCCATTGGTTGCTGGCTCCAGGGCTGAGGTCATGATTGGTGGATAGGGCTTAGAATGTGATTGGCTGTTGGTTCTATGGCTGAGAATCTGATTGGCTGTTAATTCTAGGGCTTAGACTCTGATTGGCTGTTGGTTCTAGGGCTGTGAATGGTGGATAGGGCTGAGATTCTGATTGGCTGTTGGTTCTTGGGCTGAGATTCTGATTGGCTGTTGGTTCTAGGGCTGTGGTTGGTGGATAAGGCCAAGATTGTGATTGGGTGTTGGTTCTATGTCTGTGATTGGTGGATAGGGCTGATATTCTGATTGGCTGTTGGTTCTAGGGCTGTGATTGGTGGATAGGGCTGAGATTCTGATTGGCTGTTGGTTCTAGGGCTGTGATTGGTGATTAGATGCCTTTTTGGGCGGAGAGGACAAGGGCAGCTGCCTGTTTGGGCCTGTTCAGGACAGGTAGGGACTAGGGCCTAGGGCCAGAAATGCTGCCCAATTCTCAATTGACCATGAATGGTTCCAGCCCCTACACTTCCCTCAACATTGAAACACATATTCTACAAAGGCATCCAACTCATGCATCACAAACTGTCCACAGACAGATTGCATTGTCCCATCACCCAACACAATCCCCTCTGTACAACACATATACACATATCCCCCACAACTACAACAGTCAAACACCTGCATTCTCACATCAAACACTACTCTGTCCACTCTCACTAACACAACCTGCCATCACCCACACAAAACAAAACTACAGTATACATTTCCCTCAGTCTCAGCCTTCCAGATACACACTCTCTGCTCATACTAACCAACAACACTATCCGCTGTTTGCTCCACAGAGACCACCTGTCATCATAACAATGCCCAAACCCTGCCTTCAAACACACCATCTACAAACACTCTTCCTCTCTATTCACCAATTACACACAACCATACAATCCCCACATTTCACTCCACCACACATATTACCTCTTCCAGTCATCGCAACTAACACTAACTTCCCTGACACACATCCATCACCTCTTACACACCTCGTACATTCATCTCCAAAACACATCAACACCCCATCTAACACTCAAATTCCACTCACCAGCACTAACACACATACAAATACCTCACCAAAAACTACTACAGCAATATCCCCTCTCACTATTCCACGAAAACAATACAGACCACAAACATCAGCACATCAATTCAACACAAACTTACATTACACTTATCGTCATACACACTCCCACCCTCAGGACTACACAAAGAATACAAATTCCATCCTATCTCCACCCCTACTTTCTCACTCTTTACAAACACCTACCACAAGCACCCCAACCCAGCAACTTTCATTCATTCGCCTCTCCTCCATTGCACAATTTAGAGCCTTACATCTTGATCCACATGCTCCTCTACCACCCCTAACCCATTCTCCATCCACACTAAACAAACACAAACAAAATAAAAAACATGCCACTCACAGCAACCTTGCATCCCCTTGCCTATTACATAGTAAGACTACCCTACAAAAAACAGTACACTCTTCATGTCTCTCTCAGCCACCAAGTCCACCACCCACACACACAGACCCAACAAAATGCCTCCTTAACCTGCTGGAAGAGGAACACTATATTAAAAAGCAAGACTATTGTGAGCCTCAAACAGTTATCACAACTAGCAACACTCCTGCTTCAAGCTCACATTATACTACTTACCCTTCTCCTAAACAAAACACTACCATTAACCCACCTTTTCTAAACTGCCAGCTCATAAATGCTCGATCACTCTTAAAAAACAAACACCACATCTACGACCTGCTCACAAACACACAACCTGACTTACTATTCATAACTGAATCCTGGTTGGGAGATGACATGGCCCCAGTGTTGCACGAAGCCGTTCCTCCAGGTTATCAAACCATCACAAAAAAACGTATAGGCAAGAGAGGAGGTGGACTAGCTATTATATTCAAACAGGCATTGAACCTCAGTAAAATAGACAACATCTCCATACAAGGTTGTGAAGCCCTCCTTACCAGATGCCACCCTACTCCAACTTCCTCCTGTAACTTTCTCCTCCTTTACAGACCTCCACCTAACAACTCCACATTCCCAGATGCTTTTCTAGACACAGTCTCAAACCTTATTACACTATACTCCAACCTATGCATTCTTGGGGATCTAAACATTTGGTTTGACAAACCCAATATGCCCCATCCAAAAGCTATCACCACTGGCCTAGTCGCATTGAACCTACATCAGATTGTACACAATCCCACACACATCGCTGGACACATCCTAGATGTCATTTTTGCTAAGCCTGAACTAGTTACTATTCATAGCATCACGCCAATCACTTGGTCAGACCACCATTTGATAACTTTCCGACATACAACTCCACAAATCAACACACCCCACAACTACTTACATACATACACCTATCGACCATTTTAGCAAACTCAATTTGGATGACTTAGAAACACAACTAACAGCCAACACAGATCTAGATACAATCAATTATGAGCCAAAACTTTATGAGTGGCTACAGGAAGCTTTTGATATCCTAATACCACTCAGAAAAACTAAACACGACAAAAGAAAACCAACACCTTGGAGAAACACAGAACTTAAAAAGATAAAGCAACAAATCAGAAAGTTGCAGTGGACCTGGCTCAAAACAAACAACAGTCAAGACAAACTGCAGCTACACAAACTTAACAGGATATACAAATCATCAATGAAAAAAACTAAAAAAAGGTACTACTCAGCCATAATTCAAAATTCTCAATCTACAACCAAGGAATTTTATAAAATTCATAATGAATTTCGAAAACCTACATGCATAGAAGGAAGTCATCCCACTACTCAAGATTTCACTAACAAATTAGCAACTCACTACACAACCAAGGCACACACATTGGACTCCTATTTAAAACAGAAGAAAAACATCAGCACCAACCCCTTTCCTAAAATACCCTCTAAGAATAACCCAATCCAACCTCTACAGTCCTTCAAACAAATATCCCAGGGTAAATTTATGAACTTGGTCAAGGCAAGCAGACCTTCTGGTTGCCCTTCTGACCCTTGCCCACCACAAATCTTCAAGAACATTCTTCTATCTACTTCTTCTGCCACACCTGTAAGAAGAATCATCAACAACTCTTTAACTTCAGGAACTTTTCCTGTAGACCTGAAAAAGGCATACATACGACCATACTCTCAGACTTCCAAACTGGATTCCACCCAGGTAGAAGCACTGAGTCGGCAATCATAGCAATCTGGGATGATCTTAAAAACACAGTCGACCGCAATGGAGTTGCTGCACTACTTCTCTTGGACTTCTCGGCTGCCTTTGATACGGTTGACCATGAAACCCTAATTCAAAGACTCCACGATGCTGGCATACAAGGGATTGCTCTCGACTGGATTACTTCCTATCTTCAAAAAAGATCTAATATTATCCACTTGCCCCCCTTCTCGTCCAAACCCTACCTCACAAAAGCAGGGGTCTCCCAAGGATCAATCATCTCACCTTTGCTTTTCAACATCTACATGATATCTTTACCAGAACTGATCAATGATTTCCATCTCAAATGCTATAACTATGCAGATGACACACAAATACTACTTAAATTAGAATGCCCCAAAAACATTGAAAACTCATAAATCTTCAGTTGCCTCAGAGCCATTGATCAGTGGATGACCTGGAGCCATCTTAAACTAAATACCTCCAAAACAGAAATACTCATATGAGGTGACTGGAGAAATTATGGCCCTCTGTGCATCTGGCCTGACGATCTCGGACCACCTCCTCAATTATACAAAGAAGTTAAACACCTAGGAATCACCATGGATTCCAAGTTAATTATGAATGCCCAAGTGGACAAATTGGCACGAACAAGCTTCATCACCTTGAAGACTTTACGACGCATCTTCCCCCACCTCGGATTTCCACACAAGGTGCAAGCTACTATCTCGCTTGTTCTATCCAAACTGGATTATGCCAATGGCCTCTACCATGGATCATCGCTATCTATTACGAAAAAACTACAACGTATCCAGAATTCCGCAGCCAGGCTACTATTACATGTAAAGTCGCAAGCCCACATCTCCCCTGCCTTGAGAGCATTACACTGGTTATCCGTTGCCCGAAGGTGCACTTTCAAGCTGCTTTGTATCACCCACAAAGCTATACATGGAACAGGACCGCTTTTTATCAGAAACAAAATAACCAAATACATCCAGCAAAGAAACCTCCGCTCAAGATTGGCACCCCGCCTTAGAACACCACCATAGAAGAAAAAGACTATAGGTGGTACATCCTTCTCCGTTCAAGCAGCCAAACTATGGAATTCTTTACCCCCAACTATAAGAGCCACAGATAACTTTCTTGTCTTCAGAAAACTACTCAAGAGTTCTCTCTTTCCTTCATAACCACCATATTCAAACCACTATGAACTGCATATACCTATGTTGATAAATATTTTTTTCAGATTATGTGTATATTTCTAGTTATGTATAGTTCTTTAGAAAATATGTATTGCTACTATGACATAACAATAAAACACACACACTCTTTAAACCCGTTTGACTAAGTATATTTTACCCATGGTTCTAATTATGTATTGTATGTGCATATATGTGTGTACTCATGTGTGTTTGTATGTGTGTATATATATATATATATATATATATATATATATATATATATATATATATGTATGTATGTGTATATGTTGTTTCTGTGCTTGGCATATTCGTGGGTCATTGCATGGCTCCTGGGTGGGTTGTTATATACTAGATATCTATGAATTCCTGCTCTAATCTTATCACACTTATCTACCCATCATCATATGTCATGTCTCTATCAAACTATCCTCCCTTCTCACTCTGACTCATCCCAAATCCTTTCTACTACTTTCATCTCCTAAATAACTCTGCCTAAGCTCTTCCCTCCGCTTCCACATCTAACTCACCAAACCTCACTCTAATACCGTGACCTCCCACACAACCCTACTAAATTCTCCCGCATTTATCTCACCCTGCTACTATGCTCTCCCTAACCCTTCCACATACCCTTCCCTCCTCCATCCCCCTTTACTCATCCCAAGCCTTTGAATAGAGTAAATTAAGGATATACTCCCAATTAACACTTCTGGATTTCTTTCCTCTTCCACCCCTCCATTACTCCAGTCAATCTAACTAACAAACTCTCATATCCGCGGCTCAAATTAACTAATAATATTACTAAAACTGTACTCATTATTTCCAGATACTAATCCATCACTTATTCTTGTTGGGTTCTAGAGTAGCGTGCTACTCACCGAAAAGCGCTTCGACGCCTCCTCAGGGGTAGTAAGCGCTACATAAATACGATTACAATACAATACAATACAATACAATACAATACTAGGCCTCACTCATGATGAAAAAAGTATTTGTCTGGGTACATGAGTACATTATGGGGGTCATTACAACATTGGCGGTAAAAGGCGCTTACCGCCGTGCAGAAGACCGCCAACACACCGCCGCGGAATTCCGCCACAGCTATTATGACCCACATCTCGAAATCAAAATTCAGACACCCACACAAGTCCGCCACACCAAAGGTCAGTGATAAACTGGTGAAAACAAAACCTCCACCGTCACGCCAACAGAAATACGCCCACACTATCACGACACATGAATCCACGTGGCGGTCTTTCAACCGCGGTATTCCATTGGCGGTACACACCGCCGCGCTCAAAATACACACACTTCTACAAACCACCGTCACATTGGACAATTCAAAATACACACATCTGATATACAGACACACACCACTCCCACACACCCAATACAATATAAAATACACACCCACATCACCCACAAACCCCTACTACCAAAAATTCCGAAAAAGGGCCAGAGAGAGACACCAGCATCCACAAACTACCATCCACAGGTACTCAACAGCATCACCCACACAACTTCCACGCACAAAACACCACACACCACTACATATCACCACACATATCACCACACACACCACCCCACACATCACCCACACCACCCCATGGCACGGCAAAGACACCCCAGGTTCTCGAAGGAGGAGCTCAGGGTCATGGGGGAGGAAATCGTCCGGGTAGAGCCACAGCTATTCGGATCACAGGTGCAGCACACCTCAATTGCAAGGAAGATGGAGCTATGGCGAAGAATAGTCGACAGGGTCAACGCAGTGGGACAGCACCCAAGAAATCGGGACGACATCAGGAAGAGGTGGAACGACCTACGCGGGAAGGTGCGTTCCGTGGTCTCCAGACACCACCTGGCGGTACAGCGGACTGGCAGCGGACCCCCACCTCCTCCCCCACAACTAACAACATGGGAGGAGCAGGTCTTGGCGATTCTGCATCCTGAGGGCCTCGCAGGAGTCGGTGGAGGAATGGACTCTGGTAAGTCAAAGCTTTAACTACCATATCCCCCACCCTATCTGCATGCTATCACAGACCCCCACCCTCACCCCATCCCCTATCACTCCAACTCCTCACAAATGTACCAATAACACAAACCACACATCCAAACACCAAGCCCCGCATGACACAACAAAGCATGGACACCCATCACTAAAGCATGCCCACTGCACATACCCATAACACCCCCCTCAACTATCATCACACAAGCCCCCACACAGGAATTCCAGTACTGGGGTACACGGTCACCCACCCATTGCACACCATGACACACACAGATGCAATAATCATGTTTTTCCACCCCTGCAGGACCCCTACCCAACGTCACCAGACAGGAGGGTCCAGACATCTCCACCCCACCCACAGAAGAGGCCCACAGTGATGACATCAGCTCTGTCCTACTGGATACAGATCACCAGCCCGGACCATCTTGGGCCTCGGGACAGACGGTTCCCCTCACACAGGCACAGGCCACCACAGACCTTCCACCCTCTGGTAACACCAGCACAGCACCCACCCAGCGGGCCCATACCTCCGTCCCCAGGACACGTCAATCAGCTGTGTGTCCACCACTACAGGGAACCCAGGATAACTCACCACCCCAACAACAACAGGGACCTGGGGGCAGTGGCAGTGGGCACACAGTCCAGGGGACGGAGGCCCAGGAACACAGGGGAACTGTGAGGGCTGCCGTGTGACAGGGGCGGACAGGCCAAGGGAACCCACTCTCCACGAGGCCCTCTCCTCCATCATGGGAGCATACAACCATTCCCAGGAGACAATGGCAACGGTCCTGGACAAGTTTCAGGAGACCCAGCGCATGCAGGAGGAACAGTATTTAGGCCTCAGGGAGGAACTCAGAACCATCAGCTCCGCCCTGGGCACCATCGTAGGGTTGCTGAAGGAAGTACTTAACACCAGGAGGGACACTGTGGCACTCCAAGGGGCCCCTGACACTAGCATGGACGATGAACTGCCCACCACCTCCGCCGGCGCTATTGGACAGGAGGCACCGCCACAGGACCACCACACAAGCACCGCACCCCCTGCAGACGGAGAACCACCCCGCAAGCGGTCCCTGAGATCCAGGAACAAGACAGAGCACAATGCTAAGACCCCCGCCAAGAAATGAGACCACCCTGATTGTCATCCCACTGTCCCACTTTGTCACCCCCTCCATATTTAAACTGCCCCAGCTCCACTTCCTATGCCCATATGGGCAATGCACCTGTGAGACTAATAGACTGGACTCTGCCATGGACATTCCTCCACCATCACCCCTCACCATGTTACAACCCCCCTCCAATATTTAGCACTTCAATAAACACCCTTAAGCACAAAACAATCTGGAGTCAGTCTGTGATTTTGAAAATGTGTATTAGCAATGACAGTGACAAAATGCGTTTTCAAACGTAATGTTAACATACCTATGTCACAGATCTCAAGTCCATGAGGAATCTAAGCAGATGACACATGTTGGAAACCACACCTGTGAAACCGTAATGGAAATGTACAACCCAGTTACCATATACTGGTTGAAATCGACAGACAGGAGAGAGGTAGAAGTGTGAAAGTACTTGTAGTAGGCAGGAATGTGTTCTCACCTGTGTGTCACTGGAAATATTGCTGGATAACTGAGTCCCTGTTGTCAATGTCTTCTTCCTCTGCTTCCTCCTCATCACTGTCCACAGGCTCCACAGCTGCCACAACACCGTCATCTGGACCATCCTCCTGCAGAAAAGGCACCTGTCGTCGCATAGCCAAGTTGTGAAGCATACAGCAGGCCACGATGATCTGGCACACCTTCTTTGGTGAGTAGAATAGGGATCCACCTGTCATATGCAGGCACCTGAACCTGGCCTTCAGGAGGCCGAAGGTGCGTTCGATCACCCTCCTAGTCCACCCATGGTCCTCATTGTAGCGTTCTTCTGCCCTGGTCCTGAGATTCCTCACTGGGGTCAGTAGCCATGACAGGTTGGGGTAACCAGAGTCCCCTAATAGCCACACCCGGTGCCTCTGGAGTTGACCCATCACATAAGGGATGCTGCTATTCCGCATGATGTAGGCGTCATGCACAGAACCAGGGAACATAGCATTTACCTTGGAGATGTACTGGTCTGCCAAACATACCATCTGTACATTCATCGAATGATAACTCTTCCGGTTCCTGTACACCTGTTCACTCCTGTGGGGGGGGACCAGAGCTACATGGGTCCCATCAATGGCACCTATGATGTTGGGGATATGTCCAAGGGCATAGAAGTCACCATTAACTGTAGGAAAATCCTGCACCTGAGGGAAAACGATGTAGCTCCGCATGTGTTTCAGCAGGGCAGACAACACTCTGGACAACACGTTGGAAAACATAGGCTGGGACATCCCTGAAGCCATGGCGACTGTAGTTTGAAATGACCCACTTGCAAGGAAATGGAGCACTGATAGCACCTGCACTTGAGGGGGGATCCCTGTGGGATGGCGGATTGCTGACATCAGGTCAGGCTCCAACTGGGCACACAGTTCCTGGATTGTGGCACAGTCAAACCTGTAGGTGATGATCAAATGTCTTTCCTCCATTTTCGACAGGTCCACCAGCGGTCGGTACACCAGAGGATTCCGCCATCTCCTCATATGTCCCAGCAGACGGTGCCTAGGAATGACAACAGCGACCACAGAGTCAAACAACTCAGAGGTATGTACCCACAGTCTACACAGAATACCATTCATACACAAAATGTGGCCTGTATTTGTGTTGTGCGACAACGCCTAGGTCTGTGTGACGCAGTTGGTAATTAGGGCATGTGGGCCCCTGAAATGGCTGCTGCCTGACCTCTAAAGTGGGACAATGGGATGTGAGGTAACTGCGCTGGCGTTGTACACCGTCGCGGTAGGTGGTCGAAGACCGCTGCGCAATGCTGCCTTGGTTAACATTGGACACTATGGGTCCCAGGAGCCAATGACGATGTACGCCGGTGGTGATGGTACGCACCGCCGCGGACGTGACCGCCGCGGACGTGACCGCCATTTTCTATCTGTTCAATCACTCGATACCTGATCTTCTACAGGAGAGGACCTATACTGCAAGTGCTGCTGTGACCTCGGTCTGGGAGAGACAACGGCACGTGCATCTGGGGAAAGGGCCCCTGCCTTCACTGCACAGGAGTTGGAGAAGCTTGTGGACGGGGTCCTCCCCCAGTACACGCTACTCTACAGTCCTCCAGACCAAGATGTAAGTACACAGGGAGCATGTTGTATGGGCTATGCCTGTGTGGACAGGGCTGGTTGTAAGAATGAAGGAGGCACAGTTCTGCGTGCATGAAGGACTGTGAATGCATGTGCCACATGGCAAGGGTAGGGATGTGGGCCACTCACTTAGACGGTGCAGTTGGTAATGACTTCTCTTCTTCCCCTGTACATGTCATGTAGGTCAGCGCTTACCAGAAGAAGGATATTTGGCGTGCCATAGACAAGGACGTCCGGACCCTGGGGGTCCACCACAGACGGAGCACCCACTGCCGGAAAAGATGGGAGGACATTCGCCGCTGGAGCAAGAAGACGGCGGAGGCTCAGCTGGGGATGGTCTTCCAACGTTGGAGGCGTGCCCGTCGAACCATGACCCCCCCTGAAGTTCCGGATCCTGGCGGTGGCCTACCCTGAGTTGGATGGGCACTTGAGGGCATCACAGCAGACACAAGGGGGTGAGTACAACATCATTCAGCAGACTTTGCACGCAGTGAAGGTGTCTGGGTGGGGGAGGAGGGCTGTGGGTTTCCCTAGGCCAGGGCGAGTTCAGTAGGCTAGGCCCCTCCCTAATGCAGGCCATGTGGCACCCCACCCCACCTCTGTAGAGTGCCAAGTACAGGTATTCATGCCCCTGTGTCATCTATGTGTGCAGATGTCGACCACAGCCATGTAGGCCATATCCCAGGAATTGCATCTGTAGAGCCCAACAGCGCGACGTAGTGCAGGGGGCTGCTGTGTCTGTATTGTCCGCCAACGGCCATGCACTCACCCTGTCTTTCTTCTGTCGCCCCCCCCTTTTTGTGGTCTCCATGTCCTTGTGTGCATCAGCATCATCAGGCGGAGGTACAGTGGCACCGGAGCACGAGGGAGCTGCATCCCACATGGCCATGGAAGCCCACACCACGGACTCAGAATACACCAGTGGAACGGAGGGCGAGGGGAGCACCACGGCGGTCACAGGATCTGCAACCAGCGACACTGACTCGTCCTCCGATGGGAGCTCCCTTGTGGTGGCGGCAAAATCTGTGCCCCCCACTTCTACAGGTACAGCCGCCACCCCCCGTACCAGCACCGCCCTCCCAGCAGCCCCTGAGCCTTTGCCCCATGCCCGCTCACTCAGGAGGGTGGGCATCACCTTCGCCCCAGGCACCTCAGCCCCTGCCACTTCTGCTGCCATCAGTGAGGAGGCCATTGACCTCCTCAGGTCCCTCACTGTTGGGCAGTCTACCATTTTGAATGCCATCCAGGGTGTAGAAAGGGAATTGCAACACACAAATGCATTCCTGGAGGGCAGTCATTCTGGTCAGGCTGCCCTTCATCGAACCCTGCAAACTCTGGCCTCAGCACTGATGGCAGCCTGTGTCCCTGTGTCTAGCCTCCCCCCTCCAACTTCCTCCACCCCAGCCCAATCCCCTGTACCTCAGCCTATCCCAAGCACATCTACAGACCAGCATGCACACACGTCAACACACAAGGGAAGCTCAGGCAAACATAAGCACCACACATCCCACAGGCACTCACACAAGCATCACACACATACAGACACACCAACATCCACTGCCTCCACTGTGTCCCCCTCCTCGTCGTCTCCCTCCTCCCTCCCAGTCTCGTCTACACTCACACCTGCATGCACTACCACTACAGCCACTACGTCCCGCACCAGCACACCCACTACCACATCCCGCTCACGTGCACTCACCACCCCCACTCTCATTTACACGTCCCCTGTGTCCTCTCCCAGTGTGTCTGTAACGCCCCCTCCGAAGATACACAAACGCAGGCACACACCCACCCAACAGCCATCCACCTCACGACAGCCTCCAGCCCATGCACCTGTACCCAAATCCACAAAACTTACACCTCCTACAACCACCACCTCTTCCTCCACTCCCAAACCCCCTCCATCTACCCATCCCAGTGTCCCCAAAAAACTTTTCCTGGCCCCCCTTAACCTATTTCCCACCACCCCCCGTCCAACTCATAGGTCCTGTACTAGCACCTCAGCCAAAAAATCTCCGGGACCAGTGGTGCCTGTTGTTACAGGTATGTGGAGTGCACCGGCCACCAGGACAGCCAGTGTGGCACGTAGCCACAGCACAGCCAGTCCCCCCCCCTGTGAAGCACTAGAAGTTGGACAGTGCCCGGCGGGAGAGGGGGAAGACTCCAGCCAGCAAAGCCTCTCACAAAGGTCCCGGGGGGAGTGTCGACTCAGCTGTGACTCCTCCCAAGGTGGGGAAGGGGCAGAAGAAATGTCCAAAGTCTGGGAGGAGCAGCACGGCGGAGAGGACCGCCATCATCCCGCTGCCCAGGAAGCCACCGCCAGCCCCATCGTCACTGGCCAGGAGGCCACCGCCAGAGTCACTGCCCAGGAGGCCAGCCCCATCCTCACTGGCCAGGACGCCACCGCCAGAGTCACTGCCCAGGAGGCCAGCCCCATCATCACTGCTCAGGAGGCCACCGCCAGAGTCACTGCCCAGGAGGCCAGCCCCATCGTCACTGCCCAGGAGGCCACCGCCAGCCCCAGAGTCACTTCCCAGGAGGCCACTGCCAGCCCCAGAGTCACTGGCCAGGAGGCCACTGCCAGCCCCAGAGTCAATGCCCAGGAGGCCACCGCCAGCCCCAGAGTCACTGCCCAGGAGGCCAGCCTCATCGTCACTGCCCAGGAGACCACCGCCAGAGTCACTGCCCAGGAGGCCACCGCCAGCCCCATCGTCACTGCCCAGGAGGCCACCTCCAGCCCCAGAGTCACTGCCCAGGAGGCCACCGCCAGCCCCAGAGTCACTGGCTAGGAGGCCACCGCCACTCACAGCCCAGCTGGCCAGGAGGGCCCCGCAAGCCACAGCCCAGCTGACCCATGAAGGACCGCCAGCCACAGCCCTGCTGGGCAATGAAGGACCGCCTTGGCAAGCACCGCTGAACAGGCCAGGGACCGCTGAACAGGGCAAAGACCGCCATGGAATGCACCACTGAACAGGTCTGACACTGGCAACGAAAGCACCGCTGAACAGGCCAGGGAAAGCTGAACAGGGCAAAGACCGCCATGGAATGCACCGCTGAACAGGTCTGACACTGGCAACGCAAGCACCGCTGAACAGGCCAGGGACCGCTGAACAGTGCAAAGACCGCCATGGAATGCACCGCTAGCCCATTTGCGGCAGGGGCAGTGACGCAACTGGGACCGTCACGGGGTGTGTGCTGCACTCTGGGCACCAGTCCCCCTCCAGAACCAGTGGAGACTGTTATCCACTTGAGAGATTGTGGCTTTGCACTCCCCAGGATGGTACATTGGGCAACCCACCCACTGCAGAGACTTGAGAGACTGTGGCTTTGCACTCCCCAGGATTGAACAGTGGGCAAACCACCCACTGTAGAGACTTGAGAGACTGTGGCTTTGCACTCCCCAGGAGTGAACAGTGGGCAAACCACCCACTGCAGAGACTTGAGAGACTGTGGCTTTACACTCCCCAGGATACATCAATGGGCATGGAGCCCCCTTGTGGATCTGGCCCCCCTTCCATTCCCCCTGAGGTGCCTGTTGTATTTCTATCTGATGCCCCTGCAGTGTTCTCGTTTTGATCAGGTATCTTGTGTGGGCCTCGCCCATGCATTTTGGCCCAGTGGTCCACGGACAATGAATGGTGCATTACCTGCACTACTAATTGTGGTGTATATTTTGTTTTATGTGTATATATATATGTATATATTTGCTTACTGTATTTTGATATATTACAATGGTTCAACTCATTTCCTTTTGTCTTTGCATTCTTCTGAGGGGTTTGCGGGGTGTTACTGCAATGTATAGATATGCATTGGTGTGTGTGTTGTAGTGGGTGAGGGTCGGGTTGGGGGTTGGGATGTTGGTTGTGTGTGTCCCTGTGTTTTTGCCTCCCCTATGTCGTAGGTGCAGTACTCACCGTGGTCTTCGCCGCCGGCGTTGATGATCCTCGTATAGGAGCAGGAAGACTATCGCTGGCAGAATATGGAATTCCGGCTCCATGGTGTCGTCGTTCCTCGTGGAGTGTGTAGAGGTGAGCGCTTTCCCTTTGAAATGGCTGTTTCCGCCGTGTTTTCATCTGCGGTGAATCCGCCCCGGAAAAGGTGGCGGATTGGTAGGTTGTGATACTGTGGGCAGTACATTGTCCTCCGCCTGTCTGTTGGCGGTGACCACCGTGGTGTTTGTCTGTACCGCCGTGGCGGTCGGAGTGTTAAAGTGCCTGTCTTTGTTGGTGGTTTCCGCCACGGTCATAATTCCAATTTTTTTACCGCCGGCCTGTTGGCGGTTTTACCGCCGCTTTAACACCGTCCGCCATGGTTGTAATGACCACCTATGTCGCTACTTCCCTATACATTTAAGTGAATGTAGCTGTTCACCTGTATTAGCACCAGGAGATTTTTTAGAACATTTCCTATTATGAGAGAGCGTATTTTAGTACCTGAAAGGATTTCTAAAAGGGTATATAAGTGGCGGAACAAATACCTCAGTCTATCTGTTCAAGAAAACAGGGGTATACATTTCTCTATGCAATTGCCTTTATATAGTGCTGCAAATATAACTGCTTTCTGAGTATGTGAGTGAATGTAGAAGTGTCTCTGTGGCTCTGTCATTGCCCGAGACACACACTCCATACTTTGGAAACATGAATGGCAGTTTTTGGGTGAGTGGTATGATCTATGTAGTGCTTGGCTTAGGCACCTTTAAGTGCATAAGTAAGTTTCTAAAACAGAAAAGTACAATCCTTAACCACTTAAGTACAATACACTGTTTAATGGCATACCTACGACATATCACAGCGGTGAGTTATTTGTATTAAAATATGAGTTTGAGAATTGACAAAAGTGTTTTACAGGTCAACTTTAATAAGGCAGTGAGAGAGCTCACACAGACTATGCACTACTATGCCTCACCCATGATTAAAGCAGTATTTGTCTAAATACATGACAAGATTGGGCCAGTACTTTTCTTTATATCTCAGTGAATGTAGTTGTCTACATGGAGTAATGCCTGGAGACTTTTCAGTACATCTCCCTGTATGTGAGTGACTGTTATAGTACCTGTATGGCTCTGTGAATGTGTTCCTAAGTGGCTAAACAAATATTGGAGTGTGCCTGTGTGAGGGAATAGAGGGGTATGCTTCATGTGTACCTCTACAGTGCATGTGTTTCCTTTTCAATACTGACTCTTGTAGTCCTTTTTAAAATGGAATAAATAGGACTGAAAGTCCCTGAATTAAAAAGACACATTCTTTGTGAGCAGCACATCCTGTCTAGACATGTAAAACTTTCATATCTTCTAATTCGTCGTTAAGTATAAGTGTAACCCTTAGCATGCAGGTTTTTTTTTCCCTAAGAATTAGGCCATGCAGCAAAGCAGCACATGTACAATATGCAGTTCCATGGCAACATTTTGTGACCCAACCTCTCACACACTTAGGTTTTTTTTAATAAATGCAACACTGGCATCAGTGTGGGTTTATTATTCTTAGAAGTTTGATACCAAACTTCCCAGTATTCAGTGTAGCCATTATGGAGCTGTGGAGTTCGTTTTTGACAAACTCCCAGACCATGGCGGTCATTCCAACTTTGGCTGGCGGCGGGCGCCGCCAGCCAAACGGGAACTGCCAGAATACCGCTGCGCGGTCAAAAGACCGCCGCGGTTATTCTGAGTTTCCCGCTGGGCGGGCGGGCGACTGCCAGAAGGCCGTCCGCCCGCCCAGCGGGAAACCCCTTCCCACGAGGATGCCGGCTCCGAATGGAGCCGGCGGAGTGGGAAGGGTGCGACGGGTGCAGTTGCACCCGTCGCGATTTTCAGTGTCTGCTATGCAGACACTGAAAATCTTAGTGGGGCCCCCAGGGGCCCCACGACACCCCTTACCGCCAGCCAGGTTCTGGCGGTCAAAACCGCCAGAACCAGGCTGGCGGTAAGGGGGTCGGAATCCCCATGGCGGCGCTGCCTGTAGCGCAGCCATGGAGGATTCCCCAGGGCAGCGGGACACCGCCGGTTTCCCGTTTCTGACCGCGGCTGTACCGCCGTGGTGAGAATGCCCATTGGAGCACCGCCAGCCTGTTGGCGGTGCTCCCGTCATTTTAGCCCTGGCGGTCGTCGACCGCCAGGGTTAGAATGACCCCCCATATATTTAATATGGCCACAACTGTACTTACAATGTCTAAGAATAGACTTAGACACTGTAGGGGCATATTGCTCATGCAGCTATGCCCTCACCTGTGGTATAGTGCACCCTACATTAGGGCTGTAAGGCCTTCTAGAGGGGTGACTTACCTATGCCACAGGCAGCATTTTGTGTGCATGGCACCCTGAGGGGGATGCCATGTCGACTTTGCCTTTTTCTTCCCACCAACACACACAATCTGTAATGGCAGTGTGCATGTGTTAGCTGCAGCCCTTAGGGACCTTCCCTGGTCACAGGGCCCTTGGTACCACTGGTACCTTTTACAAGGGACTTATCTGTGTGCCAGGGGTGTGCCAATTGTGGAAACAATGGTACATTTTAGGTGAAAGAACACTGGTGCTGGGGCCTGGTAAGCAGGGTCCCAGCACACTTCTCAGTCAAGTCAGCATCAGTATCAGGCAAAAGGTGGGGGGTAACTACAACAGGGAGCCATTTCCTTACACAAGCCTCCCCCCAGTCCACAGGCCAGGAGAATCAGCCAAAGCTGGGAGAGTCTTCCTAGTCTGTCAGGCGAGGAAGAGTAGAGGAAATAGGCTGGTTTGTTGCAGGGCCTACTCTGCCTTACATCCTCCTGTTCAGGTCATTCCCTCTGGGGAACTGACCCACTTCCACACTGATAGGACCTAGTCTGAATTGCCTCTTGTCTGTGCTTTTAATGTCTTCACCCATTCTCTCTAGTTTGGGGTTAGAGGTATCCACCTCTGCTAATCTTATCTTAGCCAGGGCCACCCCTAGCTTACCCAAAGATGGTACCCAGAGCTGGAGTAACCCCACCATGACCAACAGAATCAGGGGGCCTAACTTGCTATTTGGCATGGGGTCAGGCCACCATGCCAAGGATAGTGCAGCCATAAAGGCTAACACCCATCAGAGGCCAATCACAGCTGTCAGTGCCCAGAACCACACCTTGAGCTCTTCACCTGCAAGGGAAGGAGATAAGTTACAGGCTTCTTTGGGTTCAGGGTGCCTGTCTGCTGTGTAAGAGTGGGGGGTTACTACATCTTGTAGTAAACACCCTTCTTCCACTCTTTCTTCTGTTAACTGAGGAGCCACCCAATCAGGTTTAACAGTTGCCTGACTAGCCAGGACTTCTTTTGGGGCAGGTTGGACTTTAGCAGTGCCATTTTTGGAGTTCTCCCCTACTGGAGCAGAATCTCCTTGGCTTGCTGGAACCTTGGCTAAAGGTTGTCCACCTTTCCTTCTCTGTTTTCCTTTCTTTTTCTTTTGGGGCCTACTTGCAGTTACTGCAGGGGTAGCACCTCCAGAATCATTGGGAGAGGACTGGCACTGGACCAGTTCCTCTCTTGGGCTCTGACTAACCTCTGGGTAGTCATTTCCAAGGAGACAATCAAGGGGGAGGTCTGTACTGACTACCACCCTTCTCCAGCTAAAAGTCCCACCCACTTCTATGGACACAAAAGCCACAGGCCTATCAGTGACCCTGTCTGGGCTAACTCTTACTCTGGCAGTCTCACCTGGGATGTACTGGTTTGAGAACACCAGCCTGTCATGCACAATAGTGTGACTGGCACAAGTGTCTCTCAGGGCAATGGCTGGGATTCCATTCACCATTAGGTGGTGGAAGTGTCTACTTCCCCCTGGAATCTCCAACTCACCTGTTGGGCCCTTTTTCCAATGGAAAGGCTATGAAGACCTCCTCATCTGAGGAGTCATCCCCAGTGGCTACACTGGTCACCCCTGGGATTTTGCTAGGGGGTTTGTTTTGGGGACAAGAAGTATCCTTGGTGTGGTTCCCTGTCTGTCTACAGTTTTGGCACCATGCCTTAGTGGCATCCCAGTTCTTACCCTGGTATCCACCTTTGTTTTTGGTTGTGTTTTGGGGCCCACCCACCTGGTCTGGTTTTTGGGGGCCTACAGAGGACTCTTTTCCTTTGTTTCACCCACTTTCTCCTGGGGAGGCTTTGTAACCCCTTTCTTTTGGTCACCTCCAGTGGAAGTTTTGGTTACCCTAGTCTTGACCCAGTGGTTTGCCTTCTTTCCCAATTCTTGGGGAGAAATTGGACCTAGGTCTACCAGATACTGATGCAACTTTTCATTGAAGCAGTTACTTAAAATGTGTTATTTCATAAACAAATTATAAAGCCCAACATAGTCATGCACTTCATTTCCATTTACCCAACCATCCAGTGTTTTCACTGAGTAGTCTACAAAATCAACCCAGGTCTGGCTCGAGGAGTTTTGAGCCCCCTGAACCTAATCCTGTACTCCTCAGTGGAGAATCCAAAGCCCTCAATCAGGGTAGCCTTCATGAGGTCATAGGATTCTGCATCTTTACCAGAGAGTGTGAGGAGTCTATCCCTACACTTTCCAGTGAACATTTCCCAAAGGAGAGCTCCCCAGTGAGATCTGTTTACTTTTCTGGTTGCACTGTGAACCATTTGGTGATATCATCGCCATCTTCATATTTTGTCACAATCCCTTTTGGGATTTTTAGCATGTCAGTAGTTTCTCTGACCCTATTTAAGTTGCTGCCACCATTGATGGGAGCTAAACCCATCTCTTGTCTTTCCCTTTCTATGGCTAGGAGCTGTCTCTCCAAAGCCAATCTTTTGGCCATCCTGGCTAACAGGAGGTCATCTTCATTGAGGCTGCCCTCAATGCTTCCAGAGCTGTTGGACTCCCCTGTGGGAGAAGCAACATCTCTGACTATCACTTGTGGAGACAGGGGAGGAACCCTGGTCTCCCTAACTAGGACTGGAGGGGGGAAATTCTCCTCCACATCACTAGCTTCCCCCTCTGTAAGGGAATCTTCACAGGGGTTGTCTCTAGCAAACTCTGCCAAGAGCTCCTGGAGCTGTACTTTGGTAGGGTTTGATCCAGTTTTTATCTTTTTGAGTTTGCAGAGAGTCCTTAACTCTGACATCTGAAGATGCCGGTAAGGGGTGAGGTTGAGCTCCACCACCATCTCTTCTGCAGTAGACATTCTTTCTCTAAAAGCTGGGATACTTTTTAAGAATCTAAAACTATCTCTAGAACTTAATCCAAACTTTTACAAAACTTTTAAACTCTAAAAGAAATACTAACAGGGACTAACACAAGGCCCTAGGAGGACTTTTAACAATTTAGAAAAATAGCTAACATTTCAAAAATCAGTTTCTAATGACAATTTTTGGAATTTATTTGTGTGATCAGGTATTGGCTGAGTAGTCCAGCAAATGCAAAGTCTTGTACCCCACCGCTGATCCACCAATGTAGGAAGTTGGCTCTGAATGTACTATTTCAAAGTAAGAAATAGCATGCACAGAGTCGAAGGGTTCCCCTTAGAGGTAAGATAGTGGCAAAAAGAGATAATTCTAATGCTCTACTTTGTGGTAGTGTGGTCGAGCAGTAGGCTTATCAGAGAGTAGTGTTAAGCATTTGTTGTACACACACAAGCAATAAATGAGGAACACACACTCAAAGACAATTCCAGGCCAATAGGTTTTTACATAGAAAAATATATTTTCTTAGTTTATTTTAAGAACCACAGTTTCAAGATTTACAAACAATACTTTAAATGAAAGGTATTTCACTCAGGTATCTTAGGAAATTTGAATCATCACAATAGCATGTACAGTTTTGGCAACAATGGCAAGAAGCTATTTTGAAAATGGACACTGCAAAAATCAACAGTTCCTGGGGGAGGTAAGTATTTGCTAGGTTCACAGGTAAGTAAAACACTTACAGGGTTCAAAGTTGGGTCCAAGGTAGCCCACCGTTGGGGGTTCAAGGCAACCTCAAAGTTACCACACCAGCAGCTCAGGGCCGGTCAGGTGCAGAAGTCAAAGTGGTGCCCAAAACACATAGGCTTCAATGGAAATAGGGGTGCCCCGGTTCCAGTCTGCCAGCAGGTAAGTTCTCGCGACTTTGGAGGGCAGACCAGGGGGGTTTTGTAGGGCACCGGGGGGGACACAAGTAGGCACAGAAAGTACACCCTTAGCGGCACATAGGCGGCCGGGTGCAGAGTAAAAACAGGCGTCGGGTTTGCAATAGGATTCAATGGGGAGACCCGGGGGTCTCTTCAGCGATGCAGGCAGGCAAGGGGGGGCTCCTCGGGGTAGCCACCACCTGGGCTAGGAAGAGGGCTGCCTGGGGGTCGCTCCTGCACTGGAGTTCAGATCCTTCAGGTCCTGGGGGCTGCGGGTGCAGTGCGTTTCCCAGGTGTCGGGTTCTTTGAAGCAGGCAGTCACGGTCAGGGGGAGCCTCTGGATTCCCTCTGCAGGCGTCGCTGTGAGGGCTCAGGGGGGTCAACTCTGGCTACTCACAGGCTCGCAGTCGCCGGGGAGTCCTCCCTGTAGAGTTAGTTTTCTGCAGGTTGAGCCGGGGGCGTCGGGTGCAGAGTGGAAAGTCTCACGCTTCCGGCTGGAAACGTGTGGTCTTTAAAAGTTGCTTCTTTGTTGCAAAGTTGCAGTCTTTGTGGAACAGAGCCGCTGTCCTCTGGAGTTTCTTGGTCCTTTTAGGTGCAAGGTAGTCCTCTGAGGCTTCAGAGTTCACTGGACCCTGGGGGACGCGTTGCTGTTGCAGTTTTTCTTGAAGTGGGGAGACAGGCCGGTAGGGCTGGGGCCAAAGCAGTTGGTGTCTCCGTCTTCTCTGCAGGGCTTCAGGTCAGCAGTCCTTCTTCGTCTTCAGGTTGCAGGAATCTAGTTTCCTAGATTCTGGGGTGCCCCTAAATACTGAATTTAGGGGTGTGTTTAGGTATGGGAGGGCAGTAGCCAATGGCTACTGTCCTTGAGGGTGGCTACACCCTCTTTGTGCCCCCTCCCTGAGGGGAGGGGGGCACATCCCTATTCCTATTGGGGGAATCCTCCAAAATCAAGATGGAGTATTTCTATAGGCAGGGGTCACCTCATCTCAGAACACCTTAGGGTCTGTCCTGACTGGTGGGTGACTCCTCCTTGTTTTTCTCATTATCTCCCCTGGACTTGCCGCCAAAAGTGGGGGCTGTGTCCAGGGGGTGGGCATCTCCACTAGCTGGAGTGCCCTGGGGCATTGTAACATGAAGCCTGAACCTTTGAGGCTCACTGCTAGGTGTTACAGTTCCTGCAGGGAGAAGGTGTGAAGCACCACCACCCAGAGCAGGCTTTTGTTTCTGTCCTCAGAGAGCATAAAGGCCCTCACCACATGGGGTCAGAAACTTGTCTCTCAGCAGCAGGCTGGCACAGACCAGTCAGTCTTGCACTGAACAATTGGGTAAAATACAGGGGGCATCTCTAAGATGCCCCTTGTGTGCATGTTTTAATAAATCCAACACTGGCATCAGTGTGTGTTTATTATTCTTAGAAGTTTGATACCAAGCTTCCCAGTGTTCAGTGTAGCCATTATGGAGCTGTGGAGTTTGTTTTTGACAAACTCCCAGACCATATATTTAATATGGCCACACCTGTACTTACAATGTCTAAGAATAGACTTAGACACTGTAGGGGCATATTGCTCATGCAGCTATGCCCTCACCTGTGGTATATTGCACCTGCCTTAGGGCTGTAAGGCCTGCAAGAGGGGTGACTTACCTATGCCACAGGCAGCATTTTGTGTGCATGGCATCCTGAGGGGGATTCCATGTCGACTTTGCCTTTTTCTTCCCACCAACACACACAATCTGCAATGGCAGTATGCATGTGTTAGTTGAGGGGTCCCTTAGGGTGGCACAACATATGCTGCAGCCCTTAGGGACCTTCCCTGGTCACAGGGCCCTTGGTACCACTGGTACCTTTTACAAGGGACTTATCTGTGTGCCCGGGGTGTGCCAATTGTGGAAACAATGGTACATTTTAGGTGAAAGAACACTGGTGCTGGGTCCTGGTTAGCAGGGTCCCAGCATACTTCTCAGTCAAGTCAGCATCAGTATCAGGCAAAAAGTGGGGGGTAACTATAACAGGGAGCCATTTCCTTACACTTTGGTTTCCCGGAAGCTGCTCAGCGGGTCATGGGAATAACTCCGCCGGATCGCTATTCTGCATCATTTATGGTCGGAATTACGACGGTATCTGATCGTCTTCGAACCACTGACTTTCGTTCTTGATTAATGAAAACATTCTTGGCAAATGCTTTCGCTCTGGTTCGTCTTGTGCTGGTCCAAGAATTTCACCTCTAGCTGCACAATACGAATGCCCCCGGCCGTCCCTCATAATCCCTTCTGTGCCCAGGACGTAATGGTTACGTCCGGAGGCACAGTGCTCGCGCTCCCTCTATGGGGTTCCCCCCTCACCCTCCAAGGCAGGGATGGATGGGGAAGCCCTTCCCCTTCCACCCCTGACCCCCTCACCCCCTCCCTTGACATCAGCGCGAGATCGGAAGAGAAATGCTTTTGCATTTCTCTTCTGATCACGTGGAGAAGGCCGGAGAGGCTTCAAAGGGAAGGAAAGGAATTTCCTTCCCTTCGAAGTCTCTCTGAGCATTTCAAAAGCCTGATTGTAAAGAAATCCGTCTTTTGAAATGCCCGCTAGACACCACGGATTTCTTTTAGAAAAGGAAACTGGCATTAGGGGAGTCACCCCTTGGGCATGGGTCGCTCCGGAGGGGGCATTTTTTTAAGGCCTTTTCTGCCCCCCTCCCAGTGGGGGCAGAAACCTCTAGGCACCAGGGATCTTTTTTGGTTTTTTTTGTTTTTCAGAGGTGGGGAGCGACCCCTTAGACAAGGGTCGCTCCCCTAGGGGGCAAATTATATTTAGGCCATTTCTGCCCCCCTTGGGGGAAGATTGGCCTATTTTTATGAGGCCAATCTGCCTCCAAGGGGGACAGAAACCACTAGACACCAGGGATTTTTTTTTCCTTGAATTTCACGCAAGGGGAGTGACCCCTTAGGTAAGGGTCGCTCCCCTGTGAGTCAGATCAGCCCAGAAACCTCTAGGCACCGGGGATTTTTTTTTGCACCAATGTCACGCAAGGGGAGCGACCCTGTAGACAAGGGTCGCTCCCCATGGGGGTGGGGGGCAGGGGGTCAAATTTATTTGAGGCCATTTCTGCCCCCCCGGGGGCAGATCGGCCTATTGTTATTAGGCCGATTTGCCCCCATGGGGGGCAGAAACCTTTAGGCGCCAGGGCTATTTTTTTTTTTGTGTTTATTTTTTGTTTGTTTGTTTTTTTAGAGATGGGGAGCGACCCAGTAGGAAAGGGTTGCTCCCCTTGGGGCAAATTTAGACCATTTCTGCCCCCCTTGGGGGCAGATCGGCCGATTTTAGGTCAATCTGCCCCCAAGGGGGGCAGAAACAACTAGGCACCGGGGATCCTTTTTTTTTTTTGCGCCAATGTTATGCAAGGGGAGCGCCCCGGTAGGCAAGGGGAGCTCCCCAGGGGGCTGGGGGGGGCGGGGCAATTTTTTTTAGGCCAATTCTGCCCCCCCTGGGGGCAGATCGGCGTATTGTTATTAGGCTGATCTGCCCCCAGGAGGGGCAGAAACCTCTAGGCGCCAGGGCAATTCTTTTGTTTTTAGTTCTTTTTTTTTGGTTTGTTTGTTTTTTTAGAGATGGGGAGCGACCCATTAGGCAAGGGTCGCTCCCCTATGGGGCAAATTGTATTTAGACCAATTCTGCCCCCCTTGGGGGCAGATCGGATGATTTTTGTTAGGCCCATCTGCCCCCATGGGGGCAGAAACCAATTAGGCACCAGGGATTGGTGTGTGTGTATGCGTGTGTTTTCTTTAGGGAGGCAGCCCCTTGGGTATAGGTCGCTCCCAATGGGGGCACATTACTGTTGGCTATCTCTGCCCCCCATTGGGGCAGATGGGACTTCCAAAAATAGGCCCATCTGCCCCCACTGGGGGGAAGATATGGCCAACAGTAATATGCCCCCATGGGGAGCGACCCTTACCCAAGGGGCTGCCTCCCTAAAGGGGGGGCAGAAAGCCCACCAGAGGCCAGGGAAGTTTTATTTCCAAAAATAAGAGGGTAGGTGTATGGCCATACCCCCACCCCAAATAAATGGGGCCAAAGTTGTTCTGCCCACTAGTGGGCAGATGGGGCAATTACCCCTGAACCACACCCCGCGGGGGCAGAAAGTCTACTAGATGCCAGGGAATTTAAAAATAACAAAAAATATTGGGGTGGTGGCTACCAACCAGTATGGGCCTGGTTACGCCCCCACCTCAACTGAAGGGGGTAACAGTCTTTCAGCTCTCCCCCACACTCTAAAACATCTTATCCCACAGCAAGCAAGAACACATTTGATTATTTTGGGTTTTAGTTTTAAATTTGGGCCATGAGAACTTGGCTTACTCTCAAAATCGTCCCACTTGGAATGGTGAGGGCTGCACTTTATGGACTTTACGACGCTGTCATGTAGAAAAATCCACAAGACCTAGACACATCTGAAAACTAAACATGTGAGTGATTCCAGGGTGGTGTGTTTCACATGCACCCGCACCATTTTTGCACCCACAATCCCCTGCAAACCTCCAACTTTGCTGGAAATCACACATTTTTCCCACGTTTTTGTGATGGAACCTTCTGGAATCTGCAGGAATCCACAAAATTCCTATCACCCAGCATTGTCTCATCTATACCAATAAAAATTCTGCTGTACTTGTCAGCCTAAAAATGTTTTTTTGCAAACTGCCCTTTTGGACCCCATTTGTTCCCACTCAATATCGACATGTTTTTGGCTCTTCCCTTTCACAAGCACTTGGCCCACCTACACAAATGAGGTATACTTTTTACTGGGAGACTGAGGGGAACATTGGGTGGTATGAAATGTGTCCCAGCGCGGTCATCCCACACAGAAATGTGGGAAAAATTTGATTTTTTAGCTAAATTTGAGGTTTGCTGAGGGTTCTGGGTAAGAAAACATTGGGGGATCCACGCAAGTCACACCTCACTGGACTCCCTCGGATGTCTAGTTTTTAGAAATGTCTGGGTTTGGTAGGTTTCCCTAGAAGGCTGCTGATCCCTGGACCAAAAACGCAGGTGGCCCCCTGCAAAAACAGGTAGTTTTGTATTTGATCATTTTGATGGGTCCAGATGGTGTTTTGGGGCATTTCCTTTCGTGGAGTCTAGGCCTAACCACACAAGTGAGACTTGGGGGAACGCTGGGTGGAAGGAAATTTGTGGCTCCTCTCAGATTCCAGAACATTCTGTCACCGAAATGAGAGGAAAAAGTATTTTTTTGCCCAAATTTTGAGGTTTGCAAAGGATTTTGGGTAACAGAACCTGGTCAGAGCCCCACAAGTCACCCCATCTTAGATTCCCCTAGGTGTCTAATTTTCAAAAATGCGCTGGTTTGCTAGGTTTCCCCAGGTGCCGGCTGAGCTAGAGGCCAAAATCCACAGGTAGGCACTTTGCAAAAAACACCTCTGTTTTCTGTGAAAAAATGTGATGTGTCCACGTTGTGTTTTGAGCAATTTCCTTTCGTGGGCGCTAGTCCTACCAACACAAGTGAGGTACCATTTTTATCGGGAGACTTGGGGGAACACAGAATAGCAAAACAAGTGTTATTGCCCCTTGTCTTTCTCTACAGTTTTTCCATCCAAATGTAAGGCAGTGTGTAAAAAAGACATCGCAGGAGAAAGTTACAGAGTAAAACGTGGAGAAAAATAGCTGTTTTTTTCACCTCAATTTCAATATGTATCTATTTCAGCTGTTATTTTCTGTAGGAAACACTTGTAGGATCTACACAAATGACCCCTTGCTGAATTCAGAATTTTGTCTACTTTACAGAAATGTTTAGCTTTCTGGGATCCAGCATTGGTTTCTCACCCATTTTGGTCACTAACTGGAAGGAGGCTGAAATCATGAAAAATAGTAAAAATGGGGTATGTCCCAGTAAAATGTCAAAATTGTATTGAAAAATTGGGTTTTCCAATTCAAATCTGCCTGTTCCTGAAAGCTGGGAAGCCACCGCAAACCCTTTGTTGATGCCATTTTCAGGGAAAAAATCACGAGCTGCCTTCTGCAGCCCTGTTTTCCCATTCTTTTGAAAAAAACTAAATTTTCACCGTAATTTGGCTAATTTCTTGGTCTCCTTCAGGGCAACCCACAAAGTCTGGGTACCTCTAGAATCTCTAGGATGTTGGAAAAAAAGGACGCAAATTTGGCGTGGGTAGCTTATGTGAACAAAAAGTTATGAGGGCCAAAGCGCGAACTGCCCCAAATAGCCAAAAAAAGGCTCGGCACAGGAGGGGGAAAAGGCCTGGCAGTGAAGGGGATATTCATGAATATGCCTCACAAAATGCAAAACAAAAGCAAGCTTTCAATACACACCAACCCAGTCCAAATTCATATATATATATATATATATATATATATATATATATATATATATATATATATATATATATATATATATATATATGTGTAATTTTCAATGTCAGACACCAGAGATTAATTTAGAGAGAAGTCCGCAAACATATGTATGGATATGTCTGTCACTCCATGTATACCATTTTGAATCAGTCTTTCAATGGTATAAATTATCTAACAAACTCTTTTAGTGGATTCATAAGATTCTTAATTGGTCTGTGAGTGAGTGACTCAGAATCTCAGTATGTCTGTGAATGGGTGCATGAGAGTGTGACTCGGTCTGTAAAATGGTGCATTGAGGTGTGACTTGGTCTTCGAATGAGTGTACCAGAGTGGGACTGGGTGAATGGATTCATGAGGGGGTCAGTGGATCTGTTAAGGGTTCCATGAAGGTGTGAGTTGGTAAGTCAATGGGTGAGTGACGATGTGACTCAGTCAGTGAATGGGTGTTTTGGTGTGTGAGTGGAACTGCAAATGGGTGCATGAGGGTGTGAGTGGATCTTTGAATGGATGCATGAGGTTGTGGGTGTGGGTCTGTGAATGGGTGCATCAGTGTGTGAGTGAATCTGTGAATGGGTGCAAGGACGTGTGAGTGAGTCCATGAATGAGTGTGTAAGTTTATTGCTGGGTCTGTGAATGGGTGTATCAGAGTGTGAGTTGATCTGTGAATGGGTACATGAGAGTGTGACTGGGTCTGCAAATGGGTGCCTCAGAGTGAGATAGGGTGAATAAATGCATGGTGGTGTCAATGGGTCTGTGAATGGGTGTGTAAGGGTGTGAGGGGATCTATAAATGGACATATTAGGGTATACCTTCATCTGCAAATGGGTACGTGAGGGTCTGAGTGGATATGTGAATAGTTGCATGAGAATGTGCCTAGATCTGCAGATGGGTGCATCAAGTGTAAGTGGATCTATGAATGAGAGCATGAGGGTGTGACTGGGTCTGTTAATTAATGCATGATGGTGTCACTGGGTCTCTAAATGGGTGTGTAAAGTTGTGAGTTGATCTGTGAGTGGGTACATGAGAGTCTGAGCTTAGGGCTGTAAGGCCTGCAAGAGGGGTGACTTACCTATGCCACAGGCAGCATTTTGTGTGCATGGCATCCTGAGGGGGATTCCATGTCGACTTTGCCTTTTTCTTCCCACCAACACACACAATCTGCAATGGCAGTATGCATGTGTTAGTTGAGGGGTCCCTTAGGGTGGCACAACATATGCTGCAGCCCTTAGGGACCTTCCCTGGTCACAGGGCCCTTGGTACCACTGGTACCTTTTACAAGGGACTTATCTGTGTGCCCGGGGTGTGCCAATTGTGGAAACAATGGTACATTTTAGGTGAAAGAACACTGGTGCTGGGTCCTGGTTAGCAGGGTCCCAGCATACTTCTCAGTCAAGTCAGCATCAGTATCAGGCAAAAAGTGGGGGGTAACTATAACAGGGAGCCATTTCCTTACACTTTGGTTTCCCGGAAGCTGCTCAGCGGGTCATGGGAATAACTCCGCCGGATCGCTATTCTGCATCATTTATGGTCGGAATTACGACGGTATCTGATCGTCTTCGAACCACTGACTTTCGTTCTTGATTAATGAAAACATTCTTGGCAAATGCTTTCGCTTTGGTTCGTCTTGTGCTGGTCCAAGAATTTCACCTCTAGCTGCACAATACGAATGCCCCCGGCCGTCCCTCATAATCCCTTCTGTGCCCAGGACGTAATGGTTACGTCCGGAGGCACAGTGCTCGCGCTCCCTCTATGGGGTTCCCCCCTCACCCTCCAAAGCAGGGATGGATGGGGAAGCCCTTCCCCTTCCACCCCTGACCCCCTCACCCCCTCCCTTGACATCAGCGCGAGATCGGAAGAGAAATGCTTTTGCATTTCTCTTCTGATCACGTGGAGAAGGCCGGAGAGGCTTCAAAGGGAAGGAAAGGAATTTCCTTCCCTTCGAAGTCTCTCTGAGCATTTCAAAAGCCTGATTGTAAAGAAATCCGTCTTTTGAAATGCCCGCTAGACACCACGGATTTCTTTTAGAAAAGGAAACTGGCATTAGGGGAGTCACCCCTTGGGCATGGGTCGCTCCGGAGGGGGCATTTTTTTAAGGCCTTTTCTGCCCCCCTCCCAGTGGGGGCAGAAACCTCTAGGCACCAGGGATCTTTTTTGTTTTTTTTTGTTTTTCAGAGGTGGGGAGCGACCCCTTAGACAAGGGTCGCTCCCCTAGGGGGCAAATTATATTTAGGCCATTTCTGCCCCCCTTGGGGGAATATTGGCCTATTTTTATGAGGCCAATCTGCCTCCAAGGGGGACAGAAACCACTAGACACCAGGGATTTTTTTTTCCGTGAATTTCACGCAAGGGGAGTGACCCCTTAGGCAAGGGTCGCTCCCCTGTGAGGCAGATCAGCCCAGAAACCTCTAGGCACCGGGGATTTTTTTTTGCACCAATGTCACGCAAGGGGAGCGACCCTGTAGACAAGGGTCGCTCCCCATGGGGGTGGGGGGCAGGGGGTCAAATTTATTTGAGGCCATTTCTGCCCCCCCGGGGGCAGATCGGCCTATTGTTATTAGGCCGATTTGCCCCCATGGGGGGCAGAAACCTTTAGGCGCCAGGGCTATTTTTTTTTTTGTGTTTATTTTTTGTTTGTTTGTTTTTTTAGAGATGGGGAGCGACCCATTAGGAAAGGGTTGCTCCCCTTGGGGCAAATTTAGACCATTTCTGCCCCCCTTGGGGGCAGATCGGCCGATTTTAGGTCAATCTGCCCCCAAGGGGGGCAGAAACAACTAGGCACCGGGGATCCTTTTTTTTTTTTGCGCCAATGTTATGCAAGGGGAGCGCCCCGGTAGGCAAGGGTCGCTCCCCAGGGGGCTGGGGGGGGCGTGGCAATTTTTTTTAGGCCAATTCTGCCCCCCCTGGGGGCAGATCGGCGTATTGTTATTAGGCTGATCTGCCCCCAGGAGGGGCAGAAACCTCTAGGCGCCAGGGCAATTCTTTTGTTTTTAGTTCTTTTTTTTTGGTTTGTTTGTTTTTTTAGAGATGGGGAGCGACCCATTAGGCAAGGGTCGCTCCCCTATGGGGCAAATTGTATTTAGACCAATTCTGCCCCCCTTGGGGGCAGATCGGATGATTTTTGTTAGGCCCATCTGCCCCCATGGGGGCAGAAACCAATTAGGCACCAGGGATTGGTGTGTGTGTATGCGTGTGTTTTCTTTAGGGAGGCAGCCCCTTGGGTATAGGTCGCTCCCAATGGGGGCACATTACTGTTGGCTATATCTGCCCCCCATTGGGGCAGATGGGACTTCCAAAAATAGGCCCATCTGCCCCCACTGGGGGGAACATATGGCCAACAGTAATATGCCCCCATGGGGAGCGACCCTTACCCAAGGGGCTGCCTCCCTAAAGGGGGGGCAGAAAGCCCACCAGAGGCCAGGGAAGTTTTATTTCCAAAAATAAGAGGGTAGGTGTATGGCCATACCCCCACCCCAAATAAATGGGGCCAAAGTTGTTCTGCCCACTAGTGGGCAGATGGGGCAATTACCCCTGAACCACACCCCGCGGGGGCAGAAAGTCTACTAGATGCCAGGGAATTTAAAAATAACAAAAAATATTGGGGTGGTGGCTACCAACCAGTATGGGCCTGGTTACGCCCCCACCTCAACTGAAGGGGGTAACAGTCTTTCAGCTCTCCCCCACACTCTAAAACATCTTATCCCACAGCAAGCAAGAACACATTTGATTATTTTGGGTTTTAGTTTTAAATTTGGGCCATGAGAACTTGGCTTACTCTCAAAATCGTCCCACTTGGAATGGTGAGGGCTGCACTTTATGGACTTTACGACGCTGTCATGTAGAAAAATCCACAAGACCTAGACACATCTGAAAACTAAACATGTGAGTGATTCCAGGGTGGTGTGTTTCACATGCACCCCGCACCATTTTTGCACCCACAATCCCCTGCAAACCTCCAACTTTGCTGGAAATCACACATTTTTCCCACGTTTTTGTGATGGAACCTTCTGGAATCTGCAGGAATCCACAAAATTCCTATCACCCAGCATTGTCTCATCTATACCAATAAAAATTCTGCTGTACTTGTCAGCCTAAAAATGTTTTTTTGCAAACTGCCCTTTTGGACCCCATTTGTTCCCACTCAATATCGACATGTTTTTGGCTCTTCCCTTTCACAAGCACTTGGCCCACCTACACAAATGAGGTATACTTTTTACTGGGAGACTGAGGGGAACATTGGGTGGTATGAAATGTGTCCCAGCGCGGTCATCCCACACAGAAATGTGGGAAAAATTTGATTTTTTAGCTAAATTTGAGGTTTGCTGAGGGTTCTGGGTAAGAAAACATTGGGGGATCCACGCAAGTCACACCTCACTGGACTCCCTCGGATGTCTAGTTTTCAGAAATGTCTGGGTTTGGTAGGTTTCCCTAGAAGGCTGCTGATCCCTGGACCAAAAACGCAGGTGGCCCCCTGCAAAAACAGGCAGTTTTGTATTTGATCATTTTGATGGGTCCAGATGGTGTTTTGGGGCATTTCCTTTCGTGGAGTCTAGGCCTAACCACACAAGTGAGACTTGGGGGAACGCTGGGTGGAAGGAAATTTGTGGCTCCTCTCAGATTCCAGAACATTCTGTCACCGAAATGAGAGGAAAAAGTATTTTTTTGCCCACATTTTGAGGTTTGCAAAGGATTTTGGGTAACAGAACCTGGTCAGAGCCCCACAAGTCACCCCATCTTAGATTCCCCTAGGTGTCTAATTTTCAAAAATGCGCTGGTTTGCTAGGTTTCCCCAGGTGCCGGCTGAGCTAGAGGCCAAAATCCACAGGTAGGCACTTTGCAAAAAACACCTCTGTTTTCTGTGAAAAAATGTGATGTGTCCACGTTGTGTTTTGAGCAATTTCCTTTCGTGGGCGCTAGTCCTACCAACACAAGTGAGGTACCATTTTTATCGGGAGACTTGGGGGAACACAGAATAGCAAAACAAGTGTTATTGCCCCTTGTCTTTCTCTACAGTTTTTCCATCCAAATGTAAGGCAGTGTGTAAAAAAGACATCGCAGGAGAAAGTTACAGAGTAAAACGTGGAGAAAAATAGCTGTTTTTTTCACCTCAATTTCAATATGTATCTATTTCAGCTGTTATTTTCTGTAGGAAACACTTGTAGGATCTACACAAATGACCCCTTGCTGAATTCAGAATTTTGTCTACTTTACAGAAATGTTTAGCTTTCTGGGATCCAGCATTGGTTTCTCACCCATTTTGGTCACTAACTGGAAGGAGGCTGAAATCATGAAAAATAGTAAAAATGGGGTATGTCCCAGTAAAATGTCAAAATTGTATTGAAAAATTGGGTTTTCCAATTCAAATCTGCCTGTTCCTGAAAGCTGGGAAGCCACCGCAAACCCTTTGTTGATGCCATTTTCAGGGAAAAAATCACGAGCTGCCTTCTGCAGCCCTGTTTTCCCATTCTTTTGAAAAAAACTAAATTTTCACCGTAATTTGGCTAATTTCTTGGTCTCCTTCAGGGCAACCCACAAAGTCTGGGTACCTCTAGAATCCCTAGGATGTTGGAAAAAAAGGACGCAAATTTGGCGTGGGTAGCTTATGTGAACAAAAAGTTATGAGGGCCAAAGCGCGAACTGCCCCAAATAGCCAAAAAAAGGCTCGGCACAGGAGGGGGAAAAGGCCTGGCAGTGAAGGGGATATTCATGAATATGCCTCACAAAATGCAAAACAAAAGCAAGCTTTCAATACACACCAACCCAGTCCAAATTCATATATATATATATATATATATATATATATATATATATATATATATATATATATATATATGTGTAATTTTCAATGTCAGACACCAGAGATTAATTTAGAGAGAAGTCCGCAAACATATGTATGGATATGTCTGTCACTCCATGTATACCATTTTGAATCAGTCTTTCAATGGTATAAATTATCTAACAAACTCTTTTAGTGGATTCATAAGATTCTTAATTGGTCTGTGAGTGAGTGACTCAGAATCTCAGTATGTCTGTGAATGGGTGCATGAGAGTGTGACTCGGTCTGTAAAATGGTGCATTGAGGTGTGACTTGGTCTTCGAATGAGTGTGCCAGAGTGGGACTGGGTGAATGGATTCATGAGGGGGTCAGTGGATCTGTTAAGGGTTCCATGAAGGTGTGAGTTGGTAAGTCAATGGGTGAGTGACGATGTGACTCAGTCAGTGAATGGGTGTTTTGGTGTGTGAGTGGAACTGCAAATGGGTGCATGAGGGTGTGAGTGGATCTTTGAATGGATGCATGAGGTTGTGGGTGTGGGTCTGTGAATGGGTGCATCAGTGTGTGAGTGAATCTGTGAATGGGTGCAAGGACGTGTGAGTGAGTCCATGAATGAGTGTGTAAGTTTATTGCTGGGTCTGTGAATGGGTGTATCAGAGTGTGAGTTGATCTGTGAATGGGTACATGAGAGTGTGACTGGGTCTGCAAATGGGTGCCTCAGAGTGAGATAGGGTGAATAAATGCATGGTGGTGTCAATGGGTCTGTGAATGGGTGTGTAAGGGTGTGAGGGGATCTATAAATGGACATATTAGGGTATACCTTCATCTGCAAATGGGTACGTGAGGGTCTGAGTGGATATGTGAATAGTTGCATGAGAATGTGCCTAGATCTGCAGATGGGTGCATCAAGTGTAAGTGGATCTATGAATGAGAGCATGAGGGTGTGACTGGGTCTGTTAATTAATGCATGATGGTGTCACTGGGTCTCTAAATGGGTGTGTAAAGTTGTGAGTTGATCTGTGAGTGGGTACATGAGAGTCTGAGTGGATCTGTGAGTGGCTGCATGAGAGTGTGGGTGGGTCAGTCAATGGGTGCATGAGGTTGTTCTTGGGTATGCAAAAGGGTGCCTAAAGGTGTGAGTGGGTCTGCAAAGGGTGTGTCAGGGTGTGCGTGGATCTGCAAATAGTTACATGATGGTGTGATCAGGTCTAAAAATAGGTGCATAAGGGTGTGACTGAGTCAGCAAATGGGTGCATGAGTGTGTTACACGGTCTAAAAATGGTACGTGAGAGTGTGAGTGGGTCTGTCAATGGGTGCATGAGGGTGTGACTGGGTCTGCAAATGAGTGCATCAGGATATGGGTGGATCTGTGAATGGGTGCATGAGAGAATGACGAGTCTGCAAACTAGTGCATCAGGGTGTGAGTGAATATGTGACTGGGTACATGACAGTGTGAGTGGGTCTGTCAATGGGTGCATGAGGGTGTGAATGAGTCTGCAAATGGGTGTGTCAGTGTGTGGGTGGATCTGTAAAGAGGTGCATGAGAGTATGAGTGAGTCTGCAAACTAGTGCATCAGGGTGTGAGTGGATCTGCGAATGGGTGCATGATTGTGTGACTGAGTCTGCAAATGGGTGCATGAGTGTGTGACAGGGTCTACAAATGGGTAGGTGAGAGCGTGAGTGGGTCTGTCAATGGGTGCATGAGGGTATGACTGGGTCTGCAAATGGGTATGTCAGGATATGGGTGGATCTGTGAATGGGTGCATGAGAGTATGAGCGAGTCTGCAAACTAGTGAATCAGAGTGTGAGTGAATATGTGAATGGGTAGGTGGCAGTGTGAGAGGGTCTGTCAATGGGTGCATGAGGGTGTGACTGGGTCTGCAAATGGGTGCATCAGGGTGTGGGTGGATCTGTGAATGGGTGCATGAGAGTATGAGCGAGTCTGCAAACTAGTGCATCAAGGTGTGAGTGAATATCTGAATGGGTGCGTGGCAGTTTGAGTGAGTCTGCAAATGGGTGCATAAAGGTGTGACATCATCTGCAAATGGGTATGTCAGGGTGTGAGTGGATCTGTGAATGGGTGTGTAAGAATATGAATGGGTCTGCAAATGGGTACATGAGAGAACGACTCAGTCTGTGATTGGGCAGCCCAGAGTGTGAATGGGTCTGAGAATGGTTGAGTTAGGGCGTGACTGGGTCTTTGAATGAGTGCATGAGGGTGTGAATATGTCTGTGAATGGGTACATCAGGCTGAGTCAATGTCTGTGAATGGGTGCATCAGGGTATGAGTGGATCTATGAATGAGTGCATGAGGGTGTGACTGGGACTGCAAATGGGTGTTTGAGTGTGTTACTGGATCTCTGAATGGGTGTATGAGGGTATGAATGGATCTGTGAATAAGTGCATAATGGTCTCAGTGGATATGTGCAAATGGTGCATGAGGGTATGACTAGGTCTGGAAATGGGTGCATCAGAGTATAAGTGAATCTGTAAATGGGTGCTTGACAGTGTGAGTGAATCTGCAAATGGGTGCATGAAAGTGTAACTGGGTCTGTGAATGGGTGCATCAAGGTGTGAGTGGATCTGTGAATGGGTGTATGAGAGTGTGACTGGGTCTGTAAATGGCTGCATGAGACTATAACTGGTTCTGTGATTGGGTGTGTCAAAGTGTGTC